>NC_061119.1:18831993-18840080 GCF_002878395.1 Capsicum annuum | reverse complement strand
CCAATTTGAAGCTTTTGTCTTGATACAATTTGGAATGGATGAGTTTGTCTTTTGGAGGAAAAATTCAAGTCTTAGAAACTTTTTCAAATTCCAACTCAAAAAGTGAGACTTGACTTTACTATTCCCACAAAACAAGGTCCTTGAAATATGGAAAAGTGGTTGACAAGTCTTTAAAGTGATGTGTTCAAGTCTCTTCACCAACAACTTTTCAACTTTATCTTACACCTTTTTTGGATCTATGTTATACTTTATATTGATTAAGATATGTCAAGATGTGAAGAATAACAATATATCAACAACAATTTCTCAAGAAAACCACCAACATTCACCTCCAAGTCCACAACAATTGCAACACACGGCCAATATCAACAATATCAACACACGACCAACTTCCAATTTACATCAATAAGGTCAACAATATAAGCTCAAACCTTTAGATCTAGACACTTTAGTGTTGGTGAGAAATAAACCAACACTAAAAACAATCTAAACAAACAAAAGACTACAAGATCTAGCCACAAGGAAATATGTCTCGGCCAAAAACAAGAACAACTTCTACACTTTCCTTTTTTTTTATATTTTTAAGCTAGCTAGCCCAAGATTTATCTTGTGAAAACAAAATCAAGCCATGATCTGATACCAAATGATACAATATCGATAAGGAAGACACTAACACACACTAAAATAATCTATGATTTGAAGAATCGAGGACCCCTTTTGGTGACCCCTCTCGGATTCACTACACAATAACAATGCAAGCACGATAACAACAAGATTATAAGGTGTTCAACACCTATAATCAGTGAGACACAAACTAAGATTACAACACAATAAAAATAACAAAAATAACATAACAAGTTCTCAGGTTTGGACACCCAAAATTGAGAATGAACACAACAACAATAACAAGATAGAATGATAGATAACTTGACACAAAATGCACAAACACTATGAACCAAAGTGTACATTGAACACTAAGACCCAAGAATTCATACAAATAACATCAAGTTCTTACGGTGACCTCAAAGGGAACGGAATCCCCAAGAAACCAACATTTCAAAACAAGCAACCAACACAAGTGATTCTATAATTGTCACAAGTGATATCCACATTTGTATGAACACTCTCAAAGAACTCTCAAAATATCATCTAAGTTATGAGAAAATGACCTAATATGTTCTATTTATAGCCTAGGTTACAACTATTATAAAATGACTAAAATGCCCTTAATGAGCCAACACTCCAAAGCTTGTTCCATTAGTTGGCCAGTCACCCGATCACGAGTTCTGTACGTATTGATCCATAATCACGATCGTACTTGTATTAGTTATGATGCTCAAGATCCATAAATTCATGGCTCACATCATGCTTAGTTCTAAGAAACTATACCTTTTATATGTTACCAACTCATTTTATGTCATGTCTATCTCAAAGTGACACTATCTATGAAAATGCATGCCATTTTCAATTCCTAAAATGAGGAGCAATAGCAATCCTCGTCTCAATTGTTGACTATATGAGTTTCGGTTTTATGCTACACAATTCATGATATATGCGCTCATGTTTATCACTGTGTTCAGTCCTAAGAACTCGTGTTGTGTTATGTTTACGCCTAAACGGCTCTCTATTAATGATCTAAATATTTGATATATGAAGTACTTCATGCCTATTGTATCTCATCTTACATCACAGGCCCCACTTTGAGTAGTGCGACAAATATATGTTATAATTGAATAGTGTCACTTCCATTCCTAATGTTTGTACTCTAGTTTCTCAATGGCCCTTCTTATGTTAGGATGGTAGTGGTTATGAAAGCATAGTAATGTTTTAGATAAGAGAGTAGATGTTCTTTATTGTAAAGATTTTAGGTGTGACTACCCGAGCTAAGGTTAGAGGAGAAGAGAAAAGAAAGAGATGGACTTTCATTATGTGAAATAATTAGAAAATGGATATATGGAGAAAATCTTTGTGAAAGTGATTGAATTTGTTGGTTTTGGTGGGGAGATCTATAAAGTGGGTGTAGTAAAGGTAGGTTTGAACGATGTGATTGCTAGATACACAAATCATTGTGTTATGTGTCTAGTACTTCTTGATTAAGACCTGAGGTTGTTTAGTTATAGTGACAAGTTGGAGTAGTATTCTTGAAAGAATTTAGATTATAGGGTCCAATAGCTTAAGATAACACCTTTAAACTCCGGGTTAGACTTAAATATAAAAGCACTATACAGTGAGACTCAGGCAATTGTACTTATGTTTGTTGAGGGGGAATTATAAGTTGAAAATAATAAAGTATGTTGTTCGTTGTAGATAGCATAATTGAGAAATGTCACTAAATTTAAGGGTTATTGGTCGTATTATTTAAGGTGGAGAATACTTCTATTCTTATGTCCAGCAAAACCTTATTTCATATCGTGTATCAATATAAATCAGGACCTATGGTCATCAAATAAATTTATGCCTCATGTTTTTATGATTATGATCCATAGAACTTATGTCCAAGGTCATCTCTATGTCAAGACTCATTATCTAATGATTCGTGCTTACACGATTTACTTGGTAGTGACATGAAGCTCTTCTTGATGCCTATGTATATTCTATTAAGGGAGAACTCCTAATGTGAAGTTACATACTTTATTACATACTTTTATAGCTTCAACAAGTTCCTATCTATCATTCGAGGATGAATGATCCCAATGGGGATATAATCTAACACCCGATATTTTTGGGCTAAAATTTGAGTTGTCCTTCCTATGTATTTAGGTCTGAACCTAATAATTTATATTTAGATATAAGTTTGAATATCAATTCTTTAGGGTAGGAACATCTTTGGAGATGAATTGAGGCCATAGAAATCTCCTAGCTTAAAGTTGAGCTGAGAACTATGCTACCGATTGAGTTTTAGTAGATGTTCATACTTGGGTCAACTTCCAATGATAGATACTCCTAGAATTTAATGAGTTAGCTGGCATACTATATACCAAATTAAAGGTCTTTGAGTCTTCTTTTTAACTCAACTTACTGTTTGTCAATCCGAGTTCAAAGAAAAATGTTATGAGCATTTTAGTGGACACTATCCAAGATGTGTGATGGGCCGCGAGAGGCACGATTGTTGCTGCGCGATTGGGCCTGTGGCTCAACCCCCCCCCCCCCTCTCTTTTACCCGACGTAAAGATATGTTTTCTCTTAATAAATCAAGGGAAAACTGGTCCCTTTACCTTATGTAACTCCTCTAACCCATTTTATAACTTTAAAATCGCCCTAAACTAGTAAAAATCTCTCAAATTCCTCATTCTCTACCAAGAATATCAAGAAGAATTTTTCAATTCCAATGCTCGCCAGTTTCAATCTCAGGTTTTTCTTCAATTTTATTACATCAAAAAGGTATGTAGAATGATCTTAACACTCATGGAATTGAAAATTATGTTTTACAATACTCTAAATTGTATATGTATATATATGACATGGGTTTTGAAATTATTTGAAAAGCTTGAACTATGAATCCTTTTTTATGATAAGAGTTATATATTTCAAAACTGTTATGGGTTACTGAATGAATAATGAAAAGATTGATATTTCGAATGCTTCCTTTATCGAATTATGCATCGTTTATTTATATGATTTTGAAGAGTATCTTTTGTACTTTAAATGCTCTTGTTTTCCCATGAGAAGTGTATGAATTATGAAAGAGATGACTACCTAAGAGTTAGGTCTTGAAAGGAAAAATGTTTTTCCTTAAACTTGTATATCCATTTCGAAATAAGAACTCTTGTTTGATATTTTATGATGGTCAATAATATATGTTTTTGAAAAAAGGGCTATAGAGATGATATGGTATGATTTATATGACTTGCAAGTCTAGGTAGTCGATACCTTTTATAGAATGCCTTTAAAAAGAAAGAGATGAATTTTTATAAGAATGAAGAATGATTTTAAGAGACTAAAATGGGCTTAAATAGAGTTAGATGGTTAACCGAGAAGGCATGAGTTACAAGACTCATTGCTTGAAATCGTATTTTTATCGATGCGGGATTTATGATATCCTGAAATAGGGATAATAATGGTATACGTGTTGTGTGATCTGGTATACTAGTATGTAGAGACCTCATCAATCCTTGCGTCAAACTTGGATTGGGGCTTCTCCGACGAGTTAATGTCGGACCCATTATAACCCATGGGTTATATGAATGTCGGAATACCATCTAGCATAGAATTAATAAAGAAAAGAGTTAAGTCTATGTTTTTACGAGATTGTTTGAAGCTTTTAAATTATGCACATATATTTTGATTTTTTTTTGTTAAAATGCTTCCATAATGCTCTTGTCTAGTTTCTATAAAATATATGTTGTTTTGGGGTTGTTCTACATGTCAATACATTCCAAGTATTGACCGTCTTCGGACGGCTACATTATCTCATAATGTAGGTTCTGATGCTCAGTCTCGTGGTTTATCACAACAATAGAACCTTCGAAAATGTCAGAATTGGTGAGCCACCCATCTTCCAGAAGACATTTTATTGAAACATTTGTTTCTTTTAGTTTATGATATGGCCGGAGCCTTGTCCCGATCTAGATAGTTTATTCACTAATAGAGAATTCGTAGACAGGATTTGGTAAATGGTTATCATGACATTATTGATATAGTTATCTTATAAGATTCCTTGAACATCATTATATCCTCTGCATTTCATACGAAATATACTTGTGATAGTACTCTAAGGGATCTCTCAGGCCTTCAAGGTTCGAGATGCCCGTCGCGGTCAGGGCCTCGACTCGAATCGTGATATAAATACTACTCAAGAAGAGAAACAATGTTGACAAGGGTCCACCCTAGGTCAGTAAAGCTCTTAATTAGGCCCTAAAAGTTGTTCCTATTAGATGCAGAACATGTAATTCAAGTAATTATTAGTTTTATTAATGAAACAATTGAACAGTATTGAAGAAAAATGAATGTTATAATTAGACAAATCACCACAATATGTTATTCAAATAAAAACTAGCTCTTAGGCAGAATACTTCAAATTTCTTATTTTACTTGTATCAGTTATTTGATGTTTCAATTAATTAAAAGACTTGCTTTTTTTCCTTCGCATGGTACCTTAAGAATACGACAAATCATCTTTCCCAAGTTTCCAATTATCTAAGTCTTCAGTAAAACCTTGGCTAATACATTAGGACTTTGAATTAAATTAGTCTATTTTTTTTTACAGTAGAGAAACGAGGTCATATTGTTTCATTAATCAGACATACTTATCATTTAATGTGTTGCAATTACACAACGGTTGAACATCAATCCACAAAATTAAAATTCATAATTCTACCATAGCTCTTCAAAGGGCATGCCAAGATTTGTATTCGTTGCTCGAAGGGATCATGGAAGGATGGGGAGATCAACTTTGTTGAATGAGAAAAAACTCACTCACACGCTCATTCTCAACAAGATCTTCAATCTCTTCTTTGGAAGGTGGATACTCACTAGCAAGACAAAGTACAAAACAGGGATCACCAGGAGCAGACTTTCTGAATCTGCTATTAGGAGGGTAAACGTCGAAGCCCAATCTCAAATTCTCAATCCACCAATTTGCATATTACTCACCATTAATTTCAGAGAGGAGAATATTGTTTCTTGATTATTCATCTCCACTTTTAGCGGTCTCCAGAGTGTCTTGGTTAACAACACAACTTACTTTTGACCTTCTGACCGACCAAGGAATACCAGGACGCCCGACTTTATAACCAAGGGATTTCAAGTTGTATACATTTTCCAGAGAAAGGGGTGTATCATCATCAGGATCTTCCCCATAGCCTTCAGAATCACTAGTTGAAAAACTAGCCCACTTATCAGCTTCCATAGTTTTTCACAATAACAGGGAATTTCCCCTCTAGTTTTCTTAATAATGAACAAAGTTTTTAACAAGAAGATTCAAGTTAGTGTATTCCGATCACATACTAATATCTCCAACATTATCTCAAAAAATGTTTATGAAGCTAGAAATTGTATGTTATATGAATAGTATAGCTATAAATTACGATTACGAAAATGCAAAGGCGACACTAACTTTTGCGTTCTTAATATTTATTCACATGACTTGTCTTATATTTTAGTTTTATCTTGTAGTGAGTAATATATACATACTTATAACTAACTACAACAACATACCATATGTACCAAGCGACTTATTATATTAAATAAATTTAAGATCTTTACCTTTACGTTTAGGTAACAAATGTGGTTCAACTCTTCTCCGGACTTCATTTATTGCGGGAGCTTTGGTACACTGGCTATCCTTAACCTTTAAGTAAGGTCATAACCAATATGACTGAGCGACCTTTGGTACACTGGCTATCCTTAACCTTTAAGTAAGGTCGTAACCAATATGATTGAGCGCCTCCTCTGTGACAAAAGAAAGAGTTTTTAGCAACACTTAAGATAAATGAGTCACAACTCTTTACTAGTTATCAAATACATGCTTGGTTTCATCCTCCCCTTCTAGCAAAAGGGTCAAACTAGGCTTTCAATATAGATGCTTGCGTCCCAAAATAGTAATGAATAATTGGTAAATCGTGAAAGTTGATTGATTATGCTCAAACAAGATTATTTCACCATTATTTGACATGTGAAAGAATTAAAGAAAATTGGTATCCCATGGGATGATCATAAGGGCAATTGATGGTTACTCCTCCGTAATCCACAACTCATCTATTTGAAGGATCTA
The DNA here is from genome assembly GCF_002878395.1 of Capsicum annuum. NCBI lineage: Eukaryota > Viridiplantae > Streptophyta > Magnoliopsida > Solanales > Solanaceae > Capsicum > Capsicum annuum. Next base: position 18,833,368 of record NC_061119.1, on the reverse strand, counting down.
ATTATTACATTACACAAAATAGAAGGATAACTTGCTGACGCAACCTTGGATAAATTGATGGCACACATTTTTGTCCAAGATTATTTAACCCCATACTACCTAATCCACAGATATATTTGAAGGATCTGATTATTACACAAACAGAAAGATCACTTGTCAAAACTCTCTTTACATTAAATCAAAATTTCCTTCTCCATGGAAGGGTTTCAAACAGATGTATCGAATTATGGGGCTAAAGAATCTTGGGAGAGTTGGCAAAATAGACACTTTCAAAACTTATTTTGAACTTAGACACAAGTTTTAGAAAATTAGGTGTTTAGACACTAAAATGACATCATCACTTCTTTCATACAAACCTAACACACAAGTTTTAAACTTTATACTTTAGTCTCCCACCTTATTCATTTAATATTTAATATTTTCCACCATTTTTTATATTTTCACCATTTTTTCATATTTTTCTATTTTAATTAAAAAAATTGTCCAAGAAGCCACCACTAGGAGCCCCCTTTTCACCAATAATTTTTTATTCCGATGACTTTTCCGGCCACTTTTCCAACAAAAAGTTGCTCATCACAACTGAAAATCTCCATTATTGATCATTGCTTCCATTGTTGTTCCATCCTTTTTGAAAAAAATGTAAAAAATGTTTTTTCACCATTTTTACTAGCTTGAAAAGCTTTCCAAATCCACTCAATACCTCTTCATTAGATATATTTCAGTAGTTTAGAAGTCTTACACATACATTTGTCCATCCCAGAGCTAGGAGCACATCGATTATATCCAAAATCAGTCCATTCACTTTTTTGTACGGAGGTTTTCATATCAGTAATCATAGACCGATACCTTAATCTATTATCAATTAGTGTGGTCTATAATGACAGTAGCTGAAGTAATTATCGCGGGTGTGATTATATGAGTGTGTTGGAGGAGGGTCCAAATATTGAAATTGAAAATCATCTAGTAAGGAGACAGTGCTCATCCCGTTGCGTCGCAATGGTTCGTACAACGACATGATTCGAAGTATAATTGAGAGAGGAGATCAATTAGATTGCGAGCCAAAGAATGTTGTGATTAGCTATCTAATGAATGAGTAGGGAAAAATACATCCCACATTCATAAAGAATGATCGACATGTGTCCTTATACATGTTGGATATCGTTGCCGATGGCTCTAGTCCATTATTAAGGATAAATATCATCCCAGGATCTCTGAAAATCACGTCACCACACCCGTCTCTTCTACAGTCTGGGTCAGGACAGAGAGCACCTCCACCATGAACTCCTGCGTATCGCCTATTTTTTATAGGCGATTGTGGAGAGGATGAACATGGAGTTCAACGAGGTGATCACTCCCCCCCCCCCCCCCCCCCCCC
>NC_061119.1:18824804-18828993 GCF_002878395.1 Capsicum annuum | reverse complement strand
CTCTCATACGATCACATGACTTGTTTAAGGTCATTTAATTGCATAAAATTTAATTATTTATTTTTTTATTAATTAATTATTTCCTTTTTTCGCAATATGCTACTAAGGGCAATAAATCAATACGGTATGTTATTGAAAAGACTTGCAGTTTATGATTTACACTGGACACAATCGATGGCCCTCAAATCAACTATATTTATTTAATTATTTATATTTTTGACTATCTACTATAATATTTTTTTGACCGTTGCACCAACCCATATATACCTTAACATTAACTCTGTGTCGATCTATGTAGTCTATCATCTACCCAACGCATGAGAAGACATCAATTATATTTAAGGTCTATGAAAGAGGTCTAACAGTAACAAAATTTTAATATCATATTTTTACAACGATAATAAAGTACATATCAAATCATATCCAATAATAATATCTCACTTTCTTTTTTGTCAAATCACTTCATTTTTTTTCTATTTTCTCCTCAATTTCTGTTTTTTCTTTAGTAGTCATCTCCTCTCCCTCTCCACTATCTGTCAGGTTCTCATCTTCACCGCTATTACTTTAACTTTTTCTTTGCCGTCCCCTTCGATGAAAACTTCATTGCCTTTTTGCTTTATACTGCTACAAGCAGTAGAAGCAACCCTTTTAACTGCTTTATGAACTTTGATTATTTATGATCTACAAGCAAAAACGAATCTGTATCGACCACTGAGCTATTAAAATAAATATAAAAATACAAAAAAAATAATATATATATATATATATGTATATATATATATATAGTGGAAACTGGTCTATTAAAAAAATGAGAAAATGCAACAAAAATAAATCTGTAGTAGTCGATCTATTGACCACTACTGGTCTATTAAGAAAATTGAAAAAATGCCTCAGATCAAACATGCAAATCAAGTTCCAACTTCTTCAGATATTGGCAGTGCAATTCACAACAATAAGAACACCATAAAATGGGTCCAATTCAGTACGAAAAATTTAAAGTCAATACGCAATATAAATACAAAAATTTAAAAATTTTCTAATCATTATCCAAAGCAAAACACTATTAAACATGCAAAATCGACAATATTAACTAAAAACACTCAAATTTTGATTCATTCAATAACAAACCGTGTAATTTTTAGCCTAAATCGAAGAACCCCAACACAAAATGAAAACAAAAAAAATATACTAAAATGGATCTAAAACTGATCAGGGAAGAAAATTAAACTTACCTGAGCAAGAGAAATTGAAAAATTTTGACTTGGAAAGCAAGAATACAACAAAATTTCTTTTTTGAAAAAATATGAAAAGAATCAGAAGAAGAAGAGATTTTGAGGAGAGAGAAATATAGTTGAAAGTATTAAATAATTTTAATAAATATTTTGAAAATAAATAAAGAGTAAATACATAATTACCCCACTGATATTTCTAGAGATTTGCAAAAAGACACCTAAACTTTGAATTCGACCTATTACCCCACGATTCTTACTTAATCCATTGCAAATACATTATTTTTCGTTAAATCTCAGTCACAATAAAGAGAGTGGATGCACGCACCAATTAGATGCTGCCACGTGTTAAATAATTTAATTTCATATTTTATTTATATTTTTTAATAAAGTTTTTCCTTTTAATTTATTTATCACCCCACCCTACCCCGTCTCCCCCACCCCCACCCCGTCCAACATCTCCCTCCCCCATTTCCCCGGTCCAGCAGGTTCCCTCCACCCCCATCAATTTCCATATATTCTTCTTTCTCTTTGGATTTCAATGTTAGTTTTTGTGGTTTCCAATTTCATGTTTATTTTTAACTTTGTATTACTTCCTAATTTTGTACCATCAAAACTCCATTAAAATGGAGCTTTAAGTTCTTCTTAGGATATATATTGGGTTTTATAAAATTGTTCAAAATGTAAAAAAAAAAATTGAAATAAGAAGTTAAAAATTGAAGAAAGTAAACATGGTAATGATAAAAAGTGAGTAGAATTATGGTGATGATTGAGAGGATTGAAGAGAAAGAGAGTTATGGTGAAGATGAAGTTGTTGTTGCTCTAATTGATGTTGTTATTGTTGTAATTGATGTTGTTGTTGATGTAATTGATGTTTTTGTTAAGTTATAGTGATGAAAAAGAAGACAATGGGGGAAGAAGACAATGGTGGGTAGGGGGTTGCGGGATTGGGGGTGGGGTGGGGTGGGGGTGGTGTATGAAATAAATTTAAAAAATAAATAAATATTGATTTTTTAAAAAAAAAAGATAAATTATATATCAAAATTTTTACACATGGCAACTTTTTATTGGTCAAAAAAGTCAAATTTAAGCCCTTTCACGCGCCTGTGGTGCGTGTATATACGCAGAGGTCAAAAATGGTGTATTTGTAATGGAATAAAGAAGAATCGTGGGGTAATAAGTCGAATTCAAAGTTTAGGTATCTTTTTGAAAATCTCGACCAACATCAAAGGGTGATTATGTATTTACTCATAAATAAATATAAAAAGGAACCATGTTATATTTTTAAAAAAATTATATTTTTTTCTCAAGTTTTAAAAATATTAAAGAAATCAATCACCCTACAACGCAGGTCCACTTTTTATCTTTTTTCAAGACTTAACTCTAAAAAAAAAAATAAAAAAAATTTGATGTCTAACCATCAAAATAAATATTGAAAGTGGATATCATTCAAAATATTCTCAATAATCTTGGACAAAGATGTATACCATCGATACCATCTTGGACAGGAATTTTATTGCTTGAATTTTGCATCGAAAATTGAATAGCTACTAGGTTTGCTCCTCTTTGGCTGTAGATGGGAGGGGGACAAATTCCATTAGGGTTAGGTTCTCAAACTGTTTGCCAAGTGGCATACTTAAATAAACTGTTTGAAAATTATTTGTGTAGTATTAAAAGAATTATTTATGTAATATTAAAAGAATAAACTGTTTGGTAATACTTAATTTTTTCATGGTTCTAATTTCTAATTATTGCGGAATCTACTTTCTTTCGTATTTAATACACCAAAAATATATTATAATTAGTAAGAGATAAATTTGGCCCTTTTTATTAAAAACAAAATTAAAATTAAAATTGGGGGGGGGGGGGGTAGGAGAAGGGTTACAATATTGAGAAATTGAACCCTTACTGAAGATTGTTTATAAAAAAATTTTCCATATGTAATTTTTAGGGAAAATTTTAAAAGTAATTACTTAATAACTATAATTATCAAGTTGTATTTTGTATTTAAGTAAAATATTGCTATATAAATACATATACAAATTGAATAATAGATTCTATTTTAACTCCAATCAATTAGAGTTAAATAAGAGAAGTAACCGTCCCTTAATTCATACTACTTTTATTTATAAAGATTTTTTTTCCTTATATGAATCTTCTATTTCTATTTCTTTTTTTTTATCCTTTTTCATTTTCTTTTCTTTTTTTTTCTTTTTCATTTTTTTCTTTTTTTTCCTTTCTCGTATTTTTCTTTTTCTCTTTCTATTTCATTTCTTTTTTTAATGTTTTATTTTTTTATTTTGATTTCCTTTTCTTTTCCTTTTCTTTTTCATTCCGTTTTATTTTCACTCTTCCATTTCTCTTCTTCTTTATCCTTTTTTCTTTTTTTTTTCGTTCTCATATTTTTATTTTTATTTTCCTATTATCATTTTCTTCTTCTTTTTTTCTATTTTTATTTTTTTATTTCTTTTGTATTTAAGTGAAGTGTTACTATATAAATATATATACAAATTGAATAGTAGTTCATATTTTAATTCCCATCAGTTAGAGTTAAAAAAGAATAGTAGCCGTCCCTTAATTCATGTGACTTTTAATTATAAAGATTCTTTTTATTTATATGACTCTTCTATTTGTCTTTTTTTTTTATCCTTTTTCATTTTTTACTTCTTTTTTATTTTTTCGTTTTCTTACTTTTTTTCCTTTCTCATATTTTTCTTTTTCTTTTCCTATTTTCGTTTCCTTTTAATCGTTTTTTTTTTATTATTTTGATTTCTTTCTCTTTTCACTTTATTTTAACTCTTCTTTTTTTTCTTTTTTTTTTTTTTTTTTTTTTTTTTCTCGTTTTTTTCTTTTTCTTTCCCTCTTTTTGTTTTCTTCTTCTTTTTTTTTTTCTATTTTTTTCTGTTATTTTTACACTTATATTTCTAGCTTTTATTTCTCTCTCTCTCTTTTTTTTTTTT
>NC_061119.1:18702236-18824704 GCF_002878395.1 Capsicum annuum | reverse complement strand
AAAAAGTGACATAATACATTTACTAATTGCACTTGAACTACACATTTCTTCCTCATGATGTAGACATCAAAAATATTATTATTATGAAAAATATGCATCATCCATAATACATATGCATTAATTATAAATACATATGTGTTATTCATAAATAGATAAATAGATATGCATAATTGAAAAAATACACATGTATTTCTGAAAAAATACATATGTATTAGTCATAAATACATATGCACACTGAAAAAAGTACATATATATTATTCATAAATACATATGTATCTATATAACCTAAGCAGACTAAAAATATATTTTTAAATCAATAAATATAGTATGCAGGCCCATAAAATGTATGAATAACTAAAAAATACATATGTATTATTCAAAAATACATATGCATATCTGAAAAATTACATATGCATTAGTCATAAATACATATGCAATCTGGTAAAATACATATGTATTATTCATAAATATATATATACATAACTAAAAAAATACATATGCATTACTCATAAATATATATGCACAACTGGAAAAATACATATTCTTTCTTTTCGTTTGACTTCCTCTTTTTCACATATTTTTGCACTTTTAAAAATTTGGAGATAAAAGATTTTCTCAATGTTTTTCATTTCATGATTTTCCCAATATTTTTCGGCTCGTCATAATGCTTCGATCTCACCCCTTCTATGCCAACTGTTGAATTACGGATATGGGTCAACCATATGGACCCGACACGACCCGACACGTTTATCTTAGTCAGAACATAAGATTAACAGATAATCTTAATTAAAAAAAGGAGAACGGTTATAACTATTCCAGCCCAAAAAGACCCCTATATGATCTCTTTTCTCTTTTTCTGACAAAGGCAAGAAACAAATATACAGAGAAAAAAATTGAATCGAAAAACAAGCAATTGAAATTAACAAAAACGTCAGAGCATTTACTTGGTGAAACAATTGCGTTTCCAAGAGAAACGAAGTGGACTTGGGGCAGATCCTTTCAGAAGCAAAAACAATTTTCACTGTGAATTTAAGGTACACAATTTATTATTATTTTGTTCCAGATTTACTACAATGTCATCAGAGATTAGGTTGAGATTGCCCTAATTTTGCAAGAAATTTTTTGAATTTTATTGTGCAAATATCTTGAAATATTATGTAAATGCTTACCTGATAAGAAAATGAAAATAACCGGATGTAATCGAAATTTTAGATCCGACAAAAATCGCACTTAAACTTTTTATCCGCCGACAGACGCAACTCCATCATGTTCTAAAACCGATGAAACACGCAACCTTTGAGCCGCGGATTCCGTTTTGGATCTGATTATAAATTTTGATTTGGAGAAAATAAAATGAATTTAGTCATAATTTGTCACTGTGTTTAAAAGTTTTCGTATCTCCTTTTGAAAATGAATATACTAATATGAGATTATTTCATATCGAGTAAGAGAAAAGGAAGTTGTTTATACTTGATTTTTACTTTGATGGAGAACAAATGCAGTGTATTTTATTTTTTTTCTTCTTTCGGATGAAGGAAGAAGAAGTATAGAAAGGTCAGTTGAAAGGTCACTGTATAAAGTAACAAGCATCCTTCGTATTTCTTTATTTTAATAATTGTTTACAGTACCCTAATTCTCATTTACTAGTGCTATGTTTCTTTCTAGAAAATCATGGAAGTGAATATGGAATTTGTTTTAAAAGAAAGAATTTTTTTTCTCATTCAATTTCTTTATCCTTAGAATATTAATTCCGTCTTTTGCTATTGTTTTACATATTTTCATATCTAAAAGTGTATTATTAAAGTTATATTTTGGATTCTGTATAAATAAATATAGAAACGATTTTGTTTTAAAACTGAATTGACCAATTTTGTGACATGTTTATAAATTACATAAGAGAATATATATATATGTGACTTGATATTTTTCTTTCCTTGACTTAATTAGTTCATATTTTTTCTTTAACGGACTTTTCATTCTACAAATAAATGTGACATAAGTGTCATATAGAGTGGTAAATCCGTTCTTATTGTTTCTTGGTTCCTATTTCAGAAATGGCTGAACGGGGACAAAGTCGAATCACTCCAAGTGGGAGTTCTGGATGTCGAGCAAAGAGACAAGGTACAAGGGCACATCGTCGAAGGACATATTTTTGAGGTCGTGAGATCATATGAAATGGTGTCCCCAGGGCGACACAAAATCTGTTACGGAATGAAAGAACAATACGAAGGGAAAGAGAAAAGAAATTGAAAGAGTTCAAGTCTTTTAAGATGTCACCTAACATTAGTGTTGCTAGTTTTATACATCTATTTGAAATGAAACGTGTAGAACTAGAAAACTATGTAGAAATTTCGGATTGAGAAGCATTAGCTATATTAGCAAATTCTCTTCATGATCCTTGGTGCGAGAGATTAATTGATGTTTACCAGGAGATTTGGCCTAGCGAGCCTTTTTAGGTGTACATAAGTCGTCTAGAATATTTGTGGAATGACTTTTATTTTTAGATTGACTTGTAACATAAAGTTATTTATTAACTTCATATTATGTATATATATTAAGTTGTTTATCTCCTTTTAAGTGAATCTCATTCATTTATTTGAGTTTAAAATGACTTAATAGAAAGCTATCATCCTAATACATATTAAAAAATTAATTTTTAATTTTGGTTAAATATTTAGTTCGTATATGATGATTGAATTCTTAAGTGTCCTTTCGATTTTACACTAAACATGAAACCTTTAGGTGAAATAATTTGCTTAAATGTGTAATTTACATGCATAATTGATAACACACTTGCGTAATTGTCACTTAATAACAAACATGGCATGAAAAAGCATAATTGCTAACTTGAACAAAGGAGAAAAACTAAATGGAGACAACTACGACATTTGGAGTCGTAAGATGTAGTATGTGCTGGAAGAGCAAAATGCTCTTGAAGGTATTAACCATATCTTAAGTATACCAGAAGAGGGCAATACTGCACAACACAAAAGAGAACTTGAAGCTTATAAGGCTTGGAAAAAGGTTGATTCCATTCCATGTGGAATCATTGTAAGTTCTGTAGATGGTGCCTCATACATGAGTGTAAGGAATTTCCTACTATCAATGCCATCTGGGTACACTTGTGAGGAATATATGGAGGCACTTCTGTTACCCGCCTCAGACAACTGACTATCAAATTTGACATTACAAGAAACATCATAATCAGAACATCAAACAATACCTTAGGGTGATGTCGAATATGGTAGCTCAACTCAAAAGTGTTGGTCACGTTATCTCGGATGAGCAGCAGGTTCATGCAGTGATCCGATCTCTTCTCAACAGTTGGGAGCACCTAAAGGCCAACTTAACCCATAATGACAGCATCAAAACTTTTTCTGATGTTGCACGCCACATTGAACTTGAAGATGAGCGGCTTGGTGCTGCTAAAACTGCTTCTAATGGGTAGAATCAAGTGGTAAGAAATCTTCAGGATTTAAACATAAAAAGAAGTGAAAAAAGAACGGGAAGGGTAAAGAGACCGAAGAAGGACCTTCAGAAAAAAAGAACAAGCCAAACTCCAAGAAGGGAAAAAGGTTTTTCAAGAAGAAAGACAAGAACAAGATGAAGTGCTACAATTGCCAAAATCTGGGACATTTTGCTCATGAATGTCCTGAGGAGAAAAAGGTAGCATTTCTAAACGCATCTCGAAGTGCTACATATGTTTCTAGCACTGTTTTATTAACTGAATTTTATCCTATGTAGATTATAGACTCAGAAGCCACAGACCATGTGAGCCGAGATCGAGAAGAATTTATGGAGTTCTGTCAAGTTTCACCTGGATCAAGGTGGATCTATGTAGGAAATAATGCAAGACTTAAATTCAAAGGGATTGGCACTTGCAAAGTAGATTTGCGTGAAGGCCGGTCTTTAATGTTGCATGACATCCTATATGCTCCAGAAATTTGTCAAAACTTAGTGTCTGTGTCTGTTCTTTTAGATGTTGGTTTTCATTATTCTTTAGTCGTAATTGTGTAAAAATTACTCTAAAGAATGTTTTTTATGATTTTGGACATTGTTATGATCGTTTTATTATTTTGGATTATAATCCTTCAACTTATGACTATTATGTTGACCGTTGTGTAATGTCATGTTATTCTAGTAATAATGATGTTGATATAATTACATGGCATGCTAGATTGGGTAACATAGGGCAAGATAGAATGAATAGATTGGCAAAGGAAGGACATCTAGGTTCTTTCTCCAAAATTGAAATGCCAACTTGTGAAAATTGTCTTGCTGGAAAGATTACACGTAAACCATTTGAAAAGGCTAAAAGAGTCGAATACCCATTACAATTAATCTATTCTGATATTTGTGGTTCAATGAATGTGAGGACAAGGACTGGTGCTTCATATTTCATTACAGTCATTGATGATTTCACGCACTTTGGTTATGTCAATTTGATATCTCATAAATTAGAAGTACTTGAATACTTCAAAAGATATATGAATGAAGTTGAGAATTAATTAGATAAAAGTATAAAGGTATTAAGAACCGATAGAGGACATGAATATCTGTCAAAATAGTTTGAAGAACTGTGTATTGAAAAAGGCATTATCAGACAATTGACTACTTCTTATACACCTCAACAAAATGGTGTAGCCAAAAGAAGGAATAGAACATTGTTGGATATAACAAGGTCCATGATGGCGCAGGCAAATTTACCAATCTTTTTTCGAGGAGATGCGTTATTAACAGCGGCCTACATATTGAATAAAGTGCCTTCTAAATCAGTATCTTCTACTCCTTATGAACTATGGACTAGTAATAAACCAAACTTTAATGATCTACAACCTTGGGGTTGTACTGCATATATTAAAGATTATTTTGGTAAGTTTAAAAAACTAAGTCCAAAAGAAAAGAAATATATCTTTATAAGATACTCAGAATACTCCAAAGGATATGTGTTCTTTGGTGAATTGGAAGATGGAATTACTACTGAAATTGAATCATGAGATGTCATATTCCTGGAAAATAATTTTTCAAAAAGGAATGAAATAAAGAAAAATGAGCCTCTCAATAAAATGTTGAATTTCGATGACAAATAATATCGCAGGACATGCTTTATAATTCAATTAATCAAGAAATTATTCTTGGTCCCAGTGGGAGTTATGAATCCTAAAATCCTATTGAGGAATCTGAACTTCAATTACGTAAGAGTACCAGAAAAGTTGTACCTAAACGATCTTATGAGATTGAGGATTATGTTTTCTTGGTATCTCCTATAGAATTGAATGAACCTAATTCTGTGACTGAGACTTTATCAAGTCCTGAAAAAGATGAATGGATAAAAGCGATGAAAGAAGAATTAGAGTCCATGAAAACCAATAAAGTCTGGGATCTAGTTGACCTTCCTTCTGGGCATAAATCTATTGGGAACAAATGGATTCTCAAAGTTAAATGAAAATCAGATGGGTCAATAGAATGGCACAAAGCACAATTGGTGGCAAAAGGTTTTACTCAAGAAGCTGGAATAGATTATGAGAAAACTTTTTCACCAGTTGTAAAATTCACCTCAATTTGCCTACTTTTGGCTATAGTTGCACGTTTAGATTTTGAATTACACCAAATGGACGTAAAGACAGATTTTCTTAATGGAGAACTAAATGAGGAAATCTACATGGAACAACCTGAGGTTTTATTGTTAAAGGCCATGAAAAGAAGGTTTGTAAATTAAATAGATCAATATATAGCCTTAAGTAGTCTTTAAGATAGTGGTACCTGATATTTCATAAGGAAGTAATTTTATTTTATTTCACCATGATCGATAAAGACCATTGCATCTATATGAAAAAGTCCAATGAAATGTATGCGATTCTTTCTCTTTATGTGGATGATATTTTATTAGCTGAAAATAATTCAGAGTATGTAAAAACTGTTAAGTCATGGCTTTCAAAGTCATTTGACATGAAAGATATGGGTGAAGCAGACTATATATTTGATGTTAAAATCCAAAGAGACCGTCCCAAAAAAATTTTGAGTCTATCTCAAGAAACATACATAATGAAAATTTTGGTACAATTTAGAATGAATAGTTGCAAATCCACAGATACTCCTATAGCAAGAGGTGAAACTTTAAGCCTTAAAATGTATCCAAAGACTGAAAAATAAAAAGAAGACATGTCTCGAGTACCATATTCCAGTACAGTTGGGAGTTTGATGTACGCTATGATATGTACTCATTCAGACATTTGTTATGTCGTAGGTCTGGTTAGCAGGTATTAATCCAATCCTGGAAGAGATCATCGAAAAGCAGTAAAGGGAATTTTTCGATACCTGAAGAGAACTGCTGATTATTTAATATGCTATAGTGGATCCGATTTATCCATAAGAGGTTATATAGATGCTGCTTGGGCCGGTGACCGGAATGATAGAAAATCAACTTTCGGTTATGCCTTCTTGCTAAATAGTGGTGAAATTTCATGGAAAAGTAAAAAACAAACTTGCACATCCCTATCATGTAACGCCCCGAGTCTGTACCCCAGACGCTATACAGTGTTCATAATCCTGAAGCACCATAAGCTAACCCATGACTGGTACCTTTTCTAATAACTGAATAATAGAACTGTAATATATGGAAAATTAGGCAAAAACTTGCCATAAGGTTCAATACAGAATTAAAACTAACATCTGTCTGAAAAATACTATAGTCTAGAAAGCCTCTATACTATCTGAAATAGGGAGTTGATGTATCAAGTCCCCAACTAACTCTGACTACTAAAATAAACTGAGATGCTGAAATAATAATCATGTCCTCAAACTATGAGGACTCACTATTAACTCTGACTGCTGAAAATCGGTAACTGCTAGGGATGATCAAGAGCCTATGCGTCTAAACCTATGATATAAAACATCATAGCGCAAGTGAAAAGTATGCGTCAGTATTTTGAATGTACTAGTATGCTAAGTGAGGTAGACTGAAATGCATGGGTTCATATACATGAATAATACTGACTGAATGATATGTATATAATTGAATGGAAGTACATGTATGAATATGTAAATTGTAACTGAGATCGTGATAACACCGAATACTGAGTCCAAATACTGATTAACTGATATCTGAGTATACTGTTACTGAATTACTAATAATTGAATGACTGTATCTGACAGTCTCGATTCTGTGGAACTATACTGAGTTTCGTACTGAGCTGAGTGACTGTGTCTGATAGTCTTAAATTTGTAAAACTGAACTGAGTTCTATTCTGAGACTGGAACTAAAATTGAGACTGTGAGAGGTAATCATCTAATCGACATGCCCCTTTCTAAATAGATTAGGGTCCAACCTGTAACCCCAGTTAGAAGGGTATCAGTACCGTGCCACGGGTAAAGACAATCTGTGAGTTAACCCTCTCTAACAGGAAGTTCTTTCATCAACCCTCGCTGGCAGAAAAACTTGAATGAGATGTATCAAACCTCGTATACCTGGCAGAAAGATATCTCAACCTATACTAGCTACGTAGTTCTGTAATGTAGGGATTGATACTAAGGGTCAAATCCTCTGCTGGCAGGAATGCCCCTATCCCTGGGTTCGCTCGGTGTTGAATCCTACTCCCAACTGAATGGATACTGAACTGATTTTCTAGTTTATACTAGGCCTGACTAAACTGTTACTGAGTTTACTGAGCTTGTGTTGACTGATGGAATACCATTGAATTTTGTTAGTTGACTGAGTTTACTGAGGGTTGAACTGAATACTGAACAAAAGTGGACTAATATTGAGTCTACTGAGTTTTCCTGAGTCTTGTAACTGACTGAGAGTACTACTGATCATGATATGACTGAGACTATTCTATAACTGACACTGGATCTGGGTAAACAACTAAATTGTTGGGTATTAAATACCCCCAGGACTCGATAGCATAAAAATAAAGCATCACATGGCCTTGCTTAGCATAAAAATGCACGCTTGATTTATAATGCATTTATAGAGGCATTTTATCAAACACTTGAATGACATGAACTAGTATACATGCTAATATAATATAATCTCACAATTACATTCACATGAAAAACTCATCTAACCCCTTGGAATGCACTGTATATGCACATAGTACTAATCAACACATTAGCATCATAATTTCAATACCAAGTTCAAGATTTCAAGACTTCAACATGAATCCACATGATACTACATACATAATAACCGTTTTGCACATAAATCTTGCACTTATTCATGGATTAGAAACCCAATCAACATTATATCATGAATACACTTGAATCCAATCATGAAAATCATGAAATCACTTTACTCAAAGTTTTAAAAGAGTTTCTTGGACTCCAAGGGTGAAAGGAACCCTTGGATGAACACTTCACATACTTTGGTTGCTAAATTCTTGAAGATTAATGGTGGAATATTGAGTTTTGAATTTGAAATTCAATCACCTAGGATTTTTGTTCTTGAACAATTTGTGAAATAATGAGTGTATGTTGCAAATAGAAGGCTGAATTTTATATTTTAGGGGGCTGAAGGATGTGGGAAAAGACCCAAATACCCCTAAGGATGCGGCTTTTAATGATTGAAAACCAAATTGTCGATGCTCTACGTCATTGGCATCTATGTGATGGCCAACACGGTGTATCGAGTCCACATCGATTCACAAGAATTTGAACTGAGCTGAGGGAAAAATTATCTATTGATTCGATGGACGACACGAAGCATCGATATCGCATTGACTCACTATTTTGATCACTTGAACATGGTCTAAACGAGGTCTAAAAATTTATAACTTATTCGAAAACACCTACAGATATTTCTTATCATGAATCAATCTAAAGATAAATACTTTAAGGTCATAAGAGTCATGAAATAGAGTTGCCAACATACGAAGGCCAAAATAATACTAAGTCTGAATACTTAGCTAGAATTTTCAAGTCTAGGACCCCTTAGCAAACTTAAAAGACTGTGTTAAGGTTAGAATTTTGTGGGGTCTTATAATATCTCCCCCTTGGAAATATTCATCGTTGAATGAGACTGATTAGACTGAGAATATTGATAGACTGGATTTAAACGCTGGACATGAACAACTGAAGCATGATTTCATGACTCAAATTACTGATATACTGAATTATCATACTGAACAAGCAAATCTGATGCATGAGTGTATAGCTGAACATGATTCATGAATGCAAGACTGGGATTACTGATAAGCTGAGTTTATATAATGAGCATGCATGTTTGATGTATGAGTACATGACTGAATTAATTCGTGAATGCATGACTGAGTATGCAATGCTAATTAATACCAAGTTGGTAGCTATATCTGAAAATAAGACTGAGTAAATTCAAAGAAAATCCGTTACCTTAGGCTGAGTATGAATTTATGGAGAAGAGGTGAGGATACTTGGTCTGCATGTCTGCTTCTCCTTCCTAAGTAGCTCCCTTAACATATTGATTCCACCAAAGAAATTTAACTAGAAGGACTTCTTTGTTCCTCAGTCTACGAATCTGATAGTCAAGGATTTCGACTGGGATCTCTTTATAAGAGAAACTATTCTGCATATCTATGCCCTCTATAGGGACTACGACTGCTGGGCCACCTATGCATTTCTTTAACAAGGAGACATGGAACACTGGATGCACTGAAGCTAAGTCTGAAGGCAACTCAAGCTCGTAAGCTACCTTTCTGAAATGGCTGAGAATTCGGTAAGGACCGTATATCGGGGACTGAGTTTTTCCTTCTTGCCAAACCTCTTCACTTCTTTTATAGGAGAGAGTTTCAAATACACAAAATTGTTAATCTCAAACTCCAGATCCTTTCTGCATATATTTACGTATGATTTCTGTCGGCTCTAAGCTGTCTTAAGCCTTTTCATGATCAACTAAACTTTTTCTAAGGTATTAAATACCAAGTCAGGCCTTACCACTATGGCCTTACCCACTTCAAACCAACCAATGGGAGATCTAAACCTACTCCCATAAAGCGCTTCAAACGGAGCCATCTGAATATTGGAATGATAGTTGTTGTTATATGCGAATTCAATCAAAGAAAAGTGGTCATCCCAACTACCTTTAAAGTTTATCGCATACTCTTGCAGCATATCTTTTAAAGTCTGAATGGTCCTTTTTACTTGACCATCTATCTGAGGATGAAAGGCTATACTGCGATGAACTCGGGTACCAAGACCCCTTTAGAATGTCTTCCAGAGATGAGAGAAGAACTGGGTACCTCTATTTGAGATAATGGACAATGAAACACCGTGCAATCTGACCAACTCCCTAATATAGAGTTTGGCATAATCCTCGACTGAATAAGAGGTATGGACTGGTAGGAAATGAGCTAATTTGGTTATCCTATATACAATGACCAAAACTGAATTATACTAGCGACGATTACGAGAAAAACCCATCACAAAGTCCATGTTCACTTCTTCCCACTTCCAAGTGGGAATACTGAACTCCTGTATAGACCCACTAGGCTTCTGATGCTCAATCTTAACCTGCTGACATATTGAGAACTTAGCCACAAACTCTGCAATATCTCTCTTCATCCCACTCTACTAATAAAGTTCCCACAAATCATGGTACATCTTAGTGGTCCCTGGATGAATAGAGTAGTGCGCACCATGAACTTCTGCAAGAATTCGTTGTCTTAAGTTATCTACACCTGGCACACATACCTTACCATGGTAGCGCAACACTCCATCTCCCCCTTGGGAGAAAACCTTTACCTTCTGATCTCTGACTGATTCCTTCAACTTGTCTAGACTGGGATCCCTATCCTACTTTTTCTTTACCTAGGAAACCAGGGATGATTCTAAACTATTCTACACCCATACACTACTTTTTGCTGAATTGACTAAGAGAACACCTAGTCGGGCAAGCTGATGAACTTTCTAAACTAACTTCTTCTTACCATCCTCTACATGAGCAATACTTTTCATAGACATCCTACTAAAAGCATCAGCCGCTACATTGGATTTACCTAGATGATACAAGACACTCATGTCGTAATCCTTCAACAACTCCAACCACCTTCTCTAATGGAGGTTTAAATCTTCCTGAGAGAACACTTACTGTAGGATCTTATGGTCAGTGAACACATCAACGTGCACCCCATACAAATAGTACCTCCAAATCTTTAAGGTGAATACTACTGCTGCTAACTCAAGATCATGAGTAAGATAGTTCTTTTCATGGGGCTTAAGCTGTCTAGAGGTGTAGGATATGACCTTACCTCTCTACATAAAAAAAACACCCCAAACCAACTCTGGAGGCATCATAATATACCACAAACCCATCTGAACCATCTGGTAGCATCAAAACTGAAACTGTAGTGAGTCAAGTCTTCAACTTCTGAAAATACTTCTCACAGAAATCTGACCACTGAAATTTGACTTTCTCCTAAGTTAATTTGAACATAGGGGATGCAATAAATGAAAATCATTCAACAAACCATCAGTAATAGCCAGCCAAGCCCAAGAAACTCCTGATATTCGATAGAGAGATAGGTCTAGGCCAGTTTCTCACTGCTTTGGTCTTTTAGGAATCAACTCTAATGCCCTCAGCAGAAATGATATGGCGGCTACTGACCTTAGCCAAAATTTGCACTTATTAAATTTGGCAAATAACTAATGGTTTTTGAGAGTCTAATACTATTCTGAGGTGGTCTGCATGATCATGCTCACTGCAGAAGTAGACAAGAATGTCATAAATAAAGACTATGACAAGCATATCCAAGTACTTCTTCAACATACGATTTATCAAGTCCATAAAAGTTGGTGGGGCATTGGTAAGACCAAAGGACATGACTAAGAATTCAAAGTGACCATACTGAGTTTTGAAGGTTATTTTCGGGATTTCACATTCTTTGACTCTGAGCTTATGATAGCCTGATCTAAGGTCTATCTTAGAAATGTAAATGGCACCCTGAAGTTAGTCAAACAAGTCATCAATTCTGGGAAGTGGATACTTGTTCTTGACCGTGACTTTATTTAGCTGATGGTAACCAATACATATTCTGAGAGAATCATTTTTCTTACGCATGAATAAAACTGGTGCACCCCACAGGGACACACTGGGTCTGATAAATTCCTTATCTAGGAGATCTTTTAATTTTATGAGTTCTACTGAAGGCATTCTATATAGCAGAGTAGATATGGGCTGAGTATCTGGAAGAAAGTCTATTCTAAAGTCGATTTTCCTTTCGGGAAGAACTCCAGGGAGATCTTCGGGAAACACATCTAGGAATTCACATACTACTGACACTAATTGAAGAGTAGGGATTTCTGAACTAGATTCCTGGACTCAAATAAGGTGGTAGACACATCCCTTAGATATCATTTTTTTTGCCCGTAGGTAAGAAACAAGCTAACCCCTAAGTGCTGAAGTACTACCCCTCCACTCAAGGATGGGTTCATTTAAAAACTAAAATTGGACAATTCTATTTCTGCAGTCGACTGAGACATAGCAGGAATGAAGCCAATCCATGCTGAGAATGACATTAAAATCAATCATCTTTAATTCAACTAAGTCTGCTGAAGTGACTTTTTGAGATATTATAATTGGATATCTCCTGTATTTTCACTGGGCTATGATAGATTTACCCATTGGGGTAGAGACTGAGAAAGGCTCTACTAGAATTTTAGGGCTGATTCCAAAATTAACTGCTATATATGGAGTAACAAAGGATAAAAAAGCTCCTGGATTTAGCGAAGCATAGACATGTAAATGGAAAACTTGTAACGTACCAGTGACCACATCAGAAGAACTCTCCTGTTCTTGTCTAGACTGAAGTGAGTAGAGTCTGTTAGGCGCTACCCACTGGTGGCACTGGATGCGATACCCTACTGACTCAGGCGACTGGAATGTGCTGGGGGAAGTTATGCTGACTTTGAGAACACACCTGAGGACATTGTCTGACCTTGTGGCCTGGCTTGCCACAGTCAAAACACACATCACTTCCAGCTCTACAGATATCCTTATGGTTTTTGCCATACTTCTAACAAAGGTGATTGGTTCGGGCACTGCTAATACTACCCTATGGTTTAGGGCCTGACGCCCTATCTATGTTGCCGTATCTAAATTTCAACATAGGAGCACTGGCTGAGGACGGAGCTGGAACTGAGATTTTAGGTGGAACTGAGAATGCTTCCCACCTCCTGACTTAGGCTGAGCAAAGCTTAACTACCTTTTCTTACTCTCTTGTTCTCCCTCTCCTTCTTTCTATTCTTAGCCTCCTCTATCTACTGAGCATGGACTATGAGCCTATATATGTCCATATCCTTAATCAATAGTAGTCCTACACTCCTTAACCATACTTTTAGACACGCTAGACACATACTTAATCATCTTAGATCTGCTATCTGCTACCACATGAGGAGCGTATCTGGATAATTAGGTAAAATTAATAAATACTCTTATACCATCATAGTTCCATGCTTCAGGTTTATAAACTCTAAAAACTTCATTTCCTTCAACTTTAGTGAAGAACCTATCCAGAAAAGCAACAACAAACTCCCCTCATTCTATGGACCCTGCATCTGCGGCCCTTTCTACTTTCTGTTGTTTAAATCATGAGTGCGCTACATCTTGTAACTGATATGTGGCCAACTCAGTGCTCTCAAAAATAGTCACTCCCATAATATATGTTTTTTTTGCACCTGATCAAGAAACTCTTGAGGGTCCTCATCTGACTTATACCTAGTAAAAGATTAAAGGTTTGTTCAGGTAAAATCTTGAATCTTGGCAGTAGTAGTATTGGCTACTAGGTTGGCTGGAATAGCAGCTGGACATTTATTTTGGGCTGCAACAGAATGAGCTAGGGTGGTGAAAGCTGCTCTAAATTCAGTGTGGGTGGCGTGTTCGTTCAGAGGATCTGGCTGGACGGGCTGGGGTTCTGACTGGTCTCCCATTTCTCTTCCCTTAGTCCTCTTTAGAGGTATATTCTGTAAATGGAAGAGAAATTTGGATTAGACAGGGAGTTTAACTGGAGCTCATGCTCACTTGCACGACATGAATACTAAAGGAAGGGAAATTTTTGCTAAAACATCCCGCAGACTCCTGTCCATAAGTGTGGCGCGCTACACACCCATGTACAAGATTCTACTAGATACGAATTTTAGACTTTCTAGGACTCTGTTGAACCTAGCTTTGATACCAAGTTTGTAACTCCTCGAGTCTGTACCCCGGACACTGTACGATGCTCATAATCCTAAAGGACCACAAGCTAACCCATGACTGGTACCTTCTGCAATAATTGAATAATAGTACTGTAATATACAAAAAATTAGGTGGAAACTTTCCATAAGGTTCAATACTGAAATAAAATTGAATAAGATATAACAATACCAAAACTGAAACATTTGTCTAAAAAACACACAAGTCTGAAAAGCCTCTAAATTGTATGAAATAGGGAGTTGATGAAACAAATCCCCAACTAACTCCGACTACTAAAATAAACTGAGATGCTAAAATAATAATTATGTCCTCGAA
Source organism: Capsicum annuum (assembly GCF_002878395.1). NCBI lineage: Eukaryota > Viridiplantae > Streptophyta > Magnoliopsida > Solanales > Solanaceae > Capsicum > Capsicum annuum. The sequence continues at coordinate 18,810,228 of NC_061119.1, read as the reverse complement.
CTATGAGGACTCACCACTAACTCTGACTGCTAAAAATCATTAACTGCTAGGGATGATCGAGAGCCCGTGCATATGAACCTATGATATAAAACATCATAGCGCAAGAGAAAAGTATGCGTCAGTACTTTGAATCTACTGGTATTCTAAGCGAGGTAGGCTGAAATGCATGGGTTCATATACATGAACAATACTGACTGAATGACATGAATATAACAGAATGAGAGTAGCTGTATGAATACATAAACTGTAACTGAGATTGTGATAACACAAAATACTGAGTTTGAATACTGATTAACTAATATCTGAGTATACTGATACTGAATTACTAATATCTGAATGACTGTATCTGGAAGTCTTGATTCTGTGGAACTATACTAAGTTCTGTATTGAGCTGAGTGACTATGTCTGACAGTCCTGAATTTGTAGAACTGAACTAAGTTCTATTCTGAGATTAGAACTGAGATTATGGGAGGTAATCATGTAACCGACATGCTCCTTTCTAAATAGATTAAGGTCCAACCCGAAACCTCAGTAGAAAGGGTGTCAGTACCATGCCATGGGTAAAGACAAACTGTGAGGTAACTCTCTCTGGCAGGAAGCTTTTTTGTCAACCCTCACTGGCAGGAAAACTCGAATGAGATATATCAACCCTCATAATATCTTGCAAAAAGATATCTCAACCTACGCATACTATATAGTTCTGTAATGCAGGGATTGCTACTTAGGGTCAAACCCTTTGCTGACATGAATGCCCCATCCCTGGGTTCACTCGGTGCTAATCCTACTCCCAACTAAATGGATACTGAACTAATTTTCTAGTTCATACTAGGCCTGACTGAACTGTTATTGGGTTTACTGAGTTTCTGTTGACTGATGGAATACTACTGAATTCTGTTAGCTGACTGAGTTTACTGAGGTTTCAACTGAATACTAAACTAAATTGGACTAATACTGAGTTTTCCTAAGTCCTATAACTGACTAAAAGTACTACTGATCGTGATATGACTGAGACTATTCTGTAACTGACACTAGCTCTAGGTAAACAACTAAATTGTTGGGTATTAAATACCCTCAGGACTCGATAGCATGAAAATAAAGCATCACATGACCTTTCTTAGCATAAAAATGTACACTTGATTTATAATGCATCTATAGAGGTATTTTATTAAACACTTGAGTGGCATGAACTAGTATACATGCTAACATGATATAATCTCACTATTACATTCACATGAGCAACTCATCAAACTCTTTGGAAGGCACTGTATATGCACATAGTACTAATTAACACATGAGCATCACAATTTCAACACCAAGTTCACAATTTCAAGACTTCAACATGAATCCACATGATACTACATACATAATAACTATTTTGCATATAAATCTTGCACTTAGTCATGGATGAGAAACCCATTCAACATTATAATCATGAATACACTTGAATCCAACCATAGAAATCATGAAATCACTTTACTCAAAGTTTTAAAAGAGTTTCTTGAACTCCACAGGTGAAAGGAACCCTTGGATGAACACTTCACATAGCTTGGTTGCTAAATTATTGAAGATTAATGGTGGAATCTTGAGCCTGAAATTTAAAATTCAATTACCTAGGGTTTTTATTCTTGAATAATTTATGAAATAATGAGTGTATATTGAAAATAAAAGGCTAAATTTTATGTTTTTGGGGGCTAAAGAATGTGCGAAAAGACCCAAACACCCCTAAGGACACGACTTTTAATGACTGAAAACCGAATTGTCGACGCGCAGACGGACGCGCCGCATCATTGGCATCAACATGATGGCCAACGTACCCCGTCGAGTCCACATTGGTTCATTGGAATTTGTATTGTGCTGAGGAAAAAATTATCTATCGACGTGACGGATGATGCGACGCATCGAGATCGCGTCGAATCACTATTTTGGTCACCTGAACATGGTCTAAATGAGGTTCGAAAAATCTGAAACTTCTTTGGAAACACCTACTGATATTCCTGATCATGAATCAATCTAAAGATCAATAATTAAAGGTCATAAGAGTCATGAAATAGAGTTTTCAACTTACGAAGGCGAAAATAATACTAAGTCTGAATACTTAGCTAGAATTTTTTAAGTCTGGGACCCCTTAGCAAGCTTAAAAGACTGAGTTGAGCTTAGAACTTTGCGGGGTCTTACATGTCAACTATGGAATCTGAATTTATGGCTTGTGCATCTACAGTACAAGAAACTGGTTGGTTGAAAAGATTCTTTGAGCATTTGAACATCGTAAAAAATTCTAAAGGTCCTATGATTTTATACTGTGACAGTCAAGCGGCTATTGCATATACGAATGATCCTAAATATCTCAGCAAGACCAAACACATTGATATTAAGTATAAATTTATAAGAGACATAGTACCAAGTAGAGAAATAAATTTACAATACATTCCTACAAGAGAAATGATAGTTGATCCCTTTACTAAGGCGATATCTAGAGACCTGTTTGAGAAATACGTTATGGTAGGATATAATTATGTTTACGTATTGTGGATGACTTTATCATAATTATTATCAATATAAGATTCTTGAATTTATGTTCAATCTCATATGCATGTGAAAGTGTATTTTATTAATATAGTATGTCGAACAAGTCGTGAGATTGGATCTCTCACATGAACAATCGCCTCTTACGTCGAGGAACATGAAAAGAAAAGTTCCACCATAAGATAATGACTTGTTTTTTGTAAAGCCAGATGGATTTGCTCTAAGAATGTGAATTTGAGGATTATTAAAGAAAGAAACTCAGGTTAGACATTTAGAAGTGTCTAGACCCAGATCTGTACGATGTTGAATGTCTAAAAAAATAAGACACATGCTGGAGTTAAAAAAGTGGAGTCAAATATAGAAGAGAATTAAAAACAGTGGAGTGAAATATGAGAGGAAATTAAAAAAAGAGGTGTGAAAATAGGAAAAAGTAAAAAAGTGGGTGAAACCCAAGTGCTTTTCAATATAATGGTTAAAATTTTGCCACTTTTGCTGTAACTTGTAATTTTGAGAAAGTATTGCTATTTATTGTAATTAAGGTCTAAAGTATGCTAGTTTTTGTAATTTTCTAGTACACGTACCCGTGTGGTGTATGGATAATATTAAAAACTATTTCTAATCGTTTTATATTGGAATGTCTCGTTCAAGCATGTTAACTCATATTTTCTTTAAAAAAAAATTTTAACTATCATATCGTTTCTCAATGAAATACCCAAAAAAAAAGACTACCCCTACCCCACCTCCATCTCCACACCCCTCCTCCTTCCTCAATTTTTAAAAAATAAAAATAGAAATTCCCCCGACCCCCATCACACGAATCCACCCCCCAGCCCCCTTCCCCAGCCAATCCCACACCTCTAACCAAGTATATATAGAAAAAAATAATTATGTAATTATAAAAATAAATTTATTTTTCATAATTTTTTATTATATTATTCATAATTTAAATAAATTAGATTGTTAATATCCCCCTCCTCTGCCTCCCACCCCTACCCTCGGCCACCTCCACTTCCACTTTCATATACCCCCCTCTAGTTTTTAAAATATAATTAAAAAAAATTCTAACCCCCTTCCCACACGCCTCCATCTCCATCTAATCAATCCTCCACCTCTAACTAAATCTTTATAGAAAAATAATTATGTAATTATAATAAAAACAATTATGTTTCATTTATTCTTTATTATATTATTCACAATATAAAGATATTAGATTGTTAATATCCCCCTCCTCCTCCCCCCTCCCCCTCCCCTCACCAATCCACTATATCAATTTTTAAACCACCACCACATGGCTCCACCCCTCACCAACCCTTCCTGATCCAATCCTCCGTCTCTAACCAATCTATACGGAAAACAATTATGTAATTGTACAAAAAAATTATGCTTCATATTATTTTATTATATTATTTATAATTTAAATATATTATATTCTTAATATCTCCCTCCCCCATCCCGCCCCCTTCTCATTTCTAATCAAATCTATCCGAGTCAAAATAATTATGTAATTGCAAAAGAAAAATTTATGTTTCAATTTTTTTTATATTATTTACAACTTAGAAGATTTTAATGAAATAATTTATAATGCCAAAATATTGATAAAATTTAACATTTAAAAGTATCAATCTGACTAAAATTTTTAATGGAAAGTTTTGATTTACATAATCGAGTATGTTTACTTTAGTAAAATCATAGAAAACAATCAGAATGAAAATTATTTCTTACTTGAATTCAGGCTTGGATATAATACGAAAAGATATCTATTAATCGATCATCATTCGCATATAAAAATAAAAATGTTAAATCAAAAAAAGTTTTTAAAATATAAAGGACATGAAGAATACAATAAATATATTATGAAATTAGGTGATACAAAATCACTAAAAAAGTTTATACTTAAATGTAAATTTACAAGTAAAATTAAAAAAGAATAAATAAATTAAAATATCGAAATGTCTATAAATTTATTTTATAATCCTCCTAAAAAAGTAAATATGTGAATGTGATATTAAATATAGAAATCAAATAATTATGAATTGCATGTAATAGAATTAAATACAGAAAAAAGTATAAAATAAAACAACATTAAAAGAAGAAAAACAATATCAAACACATATTTTGAAAAAGTCATGACTTTTATTATTATAAAATCAATATTTCTATTTTGTTTACGTATGATTTTTTTTTGAATTTTTATTCTATGTCTTTCTAATTTTTAATTTATGGATAGAAATGTAGGGCTTTTCAAAATCGAACCATATCCAATAAGCCAACCGCAAAATTGACTTATTGGTTTATTGGTGTTGGCTTATCGGATAAATGGTTGGTGAACGAATTGAAATTTTATAATTAATGACTTATCGGTGTAGGAATGGATTACTTAATTTCCTTATCAAATAAACCATTAACCCGTTAAAAATTACCAAATGTACTTATACTTTTCCACCTAGATACATAAATATTAAAATACATATTATATTATTATAAAATATAAGCTCTAAACCTAATATATCTATATTATAGTGTAATAACCTAAAGCCCATTACTAATTGACCCTAAATCTAATAAAAACTAAAGAGAAGTTATTAGGAGTAACAGTAATATACTAATATATTCTGCGGCAGCAATATGTTTACTGCTTCTGTGCTTTGCAAAAGTTATTAGGAGTAAAAGTAATATACTAATAAAAATTGACTAATATAAACTTCGACTTTCAGATCTCTGCAAAGCAAATGCTTCAATTCATTGTTTCTGTGCTTTCAACCTTCCGAAGTGCAGATTTCTATGGCAAAGCAACACAACCAAGAGAGACAATATTTGTAAATAATATATACACTGGTTAGAAATTAACAAAACTAAAGCTCTATTGTACTTTTTTCTTGGAGGTTCCAACTACAAGTAGTAGAATGGCTTAGTAGTCTCTTCCTTCCATAACCATGTTGCATAGAAAGTTAGAAAATCTTCTCTTTATCACGATATAGTACTACTGTTTGTCTATTTTTACAGTCAAATTGTGGAGGTCCGATAAACCGCTCGATAACTATTCGATAATTATTTATTCGTTATCGAACCAACCGATATCTTATTGGTTGGCTAGTGGATTTATATATTTTAAAAGCGATAACCTATAAGCCAAACTGTTAAGTGTAATGGTCCATTCGATCCATCCGATAAGCAGCCCTATAGCAATATGTGTATTAACTAATTACGTCAGTATATTTTAAAAATTAGTTAAGAAAAACTATCCCCCCCCCCCCCCCCCCAGTTTTCGGTAGTTTGTGATTTATCTTTATATATTTTTTATTTTCTTTATCTACATTAAGGAAATACTCAAGAAGTTAAAACTATTTTTCAACTCAAATTTAAATATCATATCAATTTGTTAAAAGAGATCAATTTATTATTCTGTTTTATTCTTGATTTTTTAATTGAGATAGATATTTGAAATAAAAAATATTCTTACATTAACAAAAATGAAATAAAGAAGCTAGCTTGTTACCCTTCATTATCCGTATAACTTTACTTTTTCCTAAGCTATTTAAACTTAATAAATTTGTAAAATACTAAAAATAATCAATATGATCTTTAAAATATAAATATAGATATTTTTAAAGTATTTTTTTTAAATGATAGTTTCATACTATTATATAATATAAATAGAAATATTGGTTGACTATTTTACTATTTATATTTTACAATTAATAAGTTTTGTATCACGTAAATTAGAATTATAAGATTTATTATGTGTAATACAAATGATAAAATGAAATATAGAATAATATTTTACCAATGAATTATAGTGTAAAAGAAGACTCCAATATAATCTAATTTAATTTATTAGGAATACTTATTATTTAAAATTCAAACTCAATACTTATTTAAGTTAAACATTTTTACCTTTATTGGTGATAAGTTTTCTCATATTTAATTTTAATTACTTAAACTCAAATTAAAAATTTATTAACTCTGTTCTTATGATTAAAAGAATTCAATAATGCATGAAATTATTTAAGAAGGAATGCAGAAATACCACCTCTTATATACTATAAATAATGCACAAAATCAGTAACAAAAATTTATTCTTTGCCTACGAAATTATTTTATAATCTCCTAGAAGAAAGTAGATATAATTTTTTTTTACATTCATTCTTTACTATGAGTATTTGTTAAATCTTCTTTATATATTTCGAGTCTCAATTATATTTATCGATTTCACAAATATTCATTCCGTATTTTTGAATTATTTACGTCCGTCACATTTGTGGGAACTTCACCTTCTTTAGATTCTTTTTTGAAAAGAAAGATTTCACTGGTATTAAATCAATCAAGATGTTCCAAAAGCATAAAACACTTGAAATAACAATTGGTCAACCAAAAGATTTATTCACCAAAGAAGCAGTAGGCAACTTCGTCTCCTTAAATTTTTACTTTCACTAAAATACCATTGACAAAGTAAGTAAATCAGCTTGATTGACTCTCTAATTTGAGCTCCTTAATGGCACACTGTCTTTGAATTCATCTATGACAAAAGATAAATATAGTGTTAATAAAAAAAATAATAGTAAATAACTAAAAAAAAATTAAATAAAACATGAATAAACATACATACGTATTTATATATAGAGAGTAATATTGTATTTATAATTATCTTCTAACTGTATATTGTGGTAATTTACATATTTTTCTTTCTCCTTTTATTAACCAATTTCAAGAAAAACATATCTGCTCTCTCTCTTATATAGTTATGACTCCAGGTCTGAATGTATATCATATTTTAAGGGGTGTGATCCCCCGAGCAAGTCATTAAAGTCTAAAATTATTTAACTTTTTCACCCCTTATAATTGTTTATTTATTATATTTTAGCAATTTAATTATATTCTCTTTTATGATTTCACATTTTTTTATTTAGTTGATATATACTAACATCCATGTGTGTATTCTTTAGAGTTTTCTGTTCATGGCATTTTAATGGGCTCATGTAAGTTTTGGTGATTGACAAAGCAGTGGAATACATACATGAAATAGGTTGATCAACATGTTTTTGCATCCAGAGCCTAAATTGTGTAAGGATATTTTGAAATAAAGAAAGTCTCAAGAAGAAAAGACCAAGAAGTCATATGAAGCATATTCAAGAGAGGAGTCCAAAAAAGTACAGACTCAACCATTCAAGCAAGATCTGAGTTCTTGCCAAGCAAGAGTTCTTACAGACTTAGATAAGCAATATCCATATAAGGAGTCCATAAATATGCAGACTCAAGCATCCATGAAGATGAGAGCCCTAGTCAAGTAAGAGTTCTTAATAGATTGATTGATTTCGATGATCGGCAAAGTGATGAACTAGGTACATGAAAATGTTTCTATTACCTGTTTCATCATGCCGAATCCATAATTCTTTGTCATCCATAAGGTTAAAATAGTTTTCGATGATGTCAAAGGGGAAAAGATAAGAATTGTGTAGATTTTATAACCTTGTTAACCAACATGGCTCATTCAAGTATTCCATGCTTTAGTTATCACAGATTAAGATGATTCTACTGAAATGGAATGCACAAGAGTATGAGTTTTCATTCAAGTATTCATGCTTTAATGTTCATGGGTCAAGATGCTGGTATTAGAATGGAATGCACAAGAGCCTGAGTTTGTCATCATCAAAAAGAGAAAATTTGTTAGCACATGTAAAATTTTGATGATTGACAAGAGGTCATGGAACAAGTAAGCATATTTGGTTCATGAAAAACTAATTTAAATGAGCTCAACTTGGAAGAAGACTTTTGTAGATAAGGTCACATATGCAAAAATTAAGATACATAAGTTTGTTACGTCACATAAACATAAGTAGATCATCATGCCCTGAAAAAAAAGTTAGCATTTAAGTACAACACTATAGAAGAGAGTTCAAGAAGCATGAGAGTCCTTCTGCAGTTGAAAGTCTATTTAGTTGTGAAGACCAATTAGAGTTATAAATATTCAAGAACTTTCAAAACGAAATTTATGCACTCATACTGAGAGGAAAAAGGGTAGACCACAGGTAAATAATCAAAAGAATATATTTGAGAGAGTTTTGTCTAGCTATGAAAGTGCAGTCTAATACAGTGAACTTAAGCCTGTCAACCGGGCCGACCCAGTCGAAATCAGTATCGGCCCAATAATTATTACCGGTCTGTGGAACGAATTATTAATGGGCCGGTCCATATCGGGGCTAATAGTATAAAATAGCGAAACGGCTCGTGACTGGCCCACATCATTGTTTTAACTAGAGTTTGGACCGGTTCAACCCGGCCCTGTTTCAGTAATGGGCCATTTACCGATCCTTGATGTTTAAAAAAATTAGATTAAGTTCGAATTTTCATGGTTTTTTCAATATATACTATATATACACACATATATACTATGAAATACGTTAAACAATAAACGTATAACATATATACATTATAAATTATACTATTTTAGTAAATACACGTGTACTACATTCAATTTAAATTTAAAAAATATACACACATAAGTACATTCAACATATATGAGTTTAAATACTACGTAAAGTAATATACATCCAAGTTATATACGTTATATATTATAGTACATGAGAAAAATACATATAAATATATATACAATTAGTTGAAAATACTTTTAGAAACAATATACGTTCAATATATACTACTTAAAATATCACTTGAAAGTTGAAACATTATACATACAACATATATATTACTTTATAAAGTATACACACACACACACACACACACACACATATATATATATATATCAAAATATATCTTACTTTAGTCTATAGAAAATACGTACGCATATATACATACAATATAATATATATACTACTTAAAGTACTACTTGAAACAATATACATACAACATATATACAATACATATATACTACTTTAGAAAATATATACACATGTATACATTAAATATATACTACTTTAGTCTGTAGAAAATATATATACATATATATACAATATATATTACTTAAAATACTACTTGATACATTATACAGACAGTATATATACATGATATATGCTTCTTTAGAAAATTTATACACATGTATACATTCAATATAGACTATTTTAGTCTATATAAAATATATATAAATATATATACAATATATACTACTTGATAAATTACGCATACAACATATGTACATTATATATACTACTTTAGAAAACATACACACACACACACACACACACACACACATATATATATACTACTTTAGAAAACATATACACATGTATACATTCATTTATATTACTTTAATCTATAAAAAATATATACACATATGTATACAATACATACCACTTAAAGTACCACTTGATACATTATTCATACAGCACATATACATTATATATATACTATTTTAGAAATCTTATACACATGTATACATTCATAGATAATACTTTAGTCTATAGAAAATATATACACATATATATAAATTATATACTACTTAAAATACCACTTGAAAGTTGAAACATATATACATTACTTATTATACAACTTCAGAAAATATATACACAACATATACATTACATATTATAGTACTTTAGAAAATATACACAGAAATATATACATACAATGTATACTACTTAATATAATAATACTTGAAATCTTGAACATATATTTAAAAATTTACAAACACTACTTAAAAGATAAACTTATATAGATGTCAATACTAGTTGTCTAAGTAATATTTGCTAACATTATTTTAATTTTTTCATTATATGTATATATGTTTGTTATGTTTATGACTTTGTGTAAAGTTTGATAGTAACATAATAAAAGTATTTAATTCAAATTAGACATTCAATTTAAATTTAAAAAAATGTAAGGAGTGAATGGGTCTTGTATTTTATTGATTGCAAAATGATCAAAAACTTATAAGTTACATGATTGACAAATCTACAAATTTTGAATCATTTTTTTCAACTCATTAATGTTAATATTAACAAAAACTACCATAGGATAGTCAAAATCAACGGGGCCAAAGCCAAAGCCATGCATTGGACTTGATTGTGCTGAGTTCTCCCTTAAAGTCATTATTTCTTCAAGATTTTGTTCGTCTGCCGGCTCTACCTCCACTTCTCAATTTCTTTGTTCCGCTCTAATCCAATCTATAAGGCAAACTAGAACATTCATAGCATTGCCTCCCAATGAATGTCGGTTGTCTCCAAGCTGCTACCGTCTTTGACTAAAAGCGCTCTCTGATGCAATAGTTAATATTAGAACATTCAATATATCTCTAGCTAAGCTTGAAAGCATAGGATATTGTCTTTTATTATTCTTCCACCAATCCAGCATGTTGATCCTTGTTGTACGATCCTCTATTGGCTGTGGAAGAAAATACTTAATCTCTTCCCAAGAAAGTGTTTTATATGGTAAAGCCGACACTCTGTCCCAAATATTTAAATCAAGAAAGTAATCAAGATAACTACTATGTGCCTGTATTTTAGAAGATGATGGATCCTCGAGAGCTTGGGGAGTGAGAGTTAGAGTGATTTGTGCCGGTACAGTTATATAATGGTTATATAATGATTTCATGTAATTGTTCGCATCACGTATAGCCATAAATAGAAAAGGTTCTTCTTTAGGTTGTACATCTAAAGCAATATAAATAATAGAAGTAAATTCAGATATAGTTGTAGACATCTAAAATTTGTGGACTCTTTAATAAGAATTCAAATTCTGTTAGAGTTCTAGAAGGTGACTTTACCCTAAATCTCGCTTATTTAAATGGTAACACGTTCCCTGAAACAGGCATCTTGAATATCCCATGAGTTGATGGGTATTTATAAAAAGATTGGGATCTTCAATATCCCACAAAAAATCATAGGATATTCATAAAAAGATCATCCTATATTCGAGAATAAGCCCCTAACGGCCCTCAAATTACAAAAAAAAAATCAAGAGAGAAGAATCAAGGGAGGAACAGATTTGTAACCACAATCGTTTATCAATAAAAAATTCTTGTTTCTTTATATTTTTGTTTGTGGTTAAAATTTATTTTCCATGAATTTAAATTATGTTGAAAACAAATTGGCATGCCCAGTGGGACCAAATCTGTCCTTTATCTCTTCCCTCATAAATCAGATCCGCAAATCTGTAGCCACCATATAAAGATGGAAGCTTTATTAGTACTTCAAGACTCGTCATCAAATCTACACTTCGACAAGACAAGAATGGGTAGTACCCCCATCAAACAATAATGAAGAAGATAAAGTTTAATACCTCGTTTTCGTATCTGAAAATGAAAAAGAAGATTGACAACAACTTATCATTGATTACTCATGTTATGGGATACTTCCAGAAGATCCAAGGAGAAAGACTGACATTCGTCGTTGTGCACCTCACTTCCTTTACTATAAGGACACACTGTACAGAAGATCATTTGAAGGAGTACTCTTACGGTGTTTGGGAGAGGAAGAAGCAATCCAAGCTTCGCAAGAAGCACATTCAGGAGTTTGTAGATCACATCAATCTGGACAGAAGCTCCATTTTCACATTAAAAGGATGAGATATTATTGGCCAATGATGGTGAAAGGTTGCTTAGGCTATGCTAAAAGATGCAAAGCTTGCCAATTCCATGCAATTTCATACATCAACCTCCAGAGGTACCGCATCCAACCGTAGCGTCATGGCCATTCAATACTTGGGGAATAGATGTTGTCGGTCCACTACCAAAATCTTCTGGTAGGCACTTATACATCTTGGCCGTAACAGATTACTTCTCAAAGTGGGCCGAAGCTGTTGCTCTCAAGGATGTAAAGAAAAAAAATATTGCAAACTTCATCCGAGTGAATATCATCTACCACTTTGGAATTCCTTAGTACATAATAACCGACAACAGCAAGCCATTTGATAATAAGTTGATGAACAAGATCTGTGACCTCTTTGGCTTCAAGCAGCGCAAGTCTTCAATGTATTATGCTGCCACCAATGGTCTAGCTGAAGCCTTCAATAAGACTTTATGCAACTTGTTGAAGAAATTCATCTCCAAATCCAAGCGAGACTGGCATGAGCGAATGGAAGAAGCTTTATGGGCGTATAGGACAACTTACCGTACACCAATGCAAGCAACCCCATACTCACTTGCTTTTAGATTTGAAGCAGTCCTGCCACTTGAGTGTCAAATACCTTCTTTGAGAATGGCTATTCAAGAAGGGCTCACCGATGAAGAAAATGCTAAGTTGTATCTTGCGGAGTTAGAAGATCTTGATGAGAGAAGGCTGGAGGCTCAACAAAATCTTGAATGCTATCAATCTCAGCTATCTTGTTCTTTCAACGAAAGGGTTCGCTTGAGGTGCTTCCAAGTTGGAGATCAAGTTCTTGCAGTAAGAAGGCCCATTATCACTTCTCATAAGTTTGGCGGCAAATTCACCTCGAAGTGGGATGGACCGTATATCGTACAAGAGGCCTATTCAAATGGTGCTTACAAGCTTGTCGATGCAGATGGCGTGAGGGTTGGCCCCATCAACGCTAATTTTTTGAAGAAGTACTATCCTTGAAGGAAGATGACTCTCCTTAAGGAACGAGTATAAACTGCGTGTATACTCCTTAAGGCACGAGTATAAACTACATATACACTCCTTAAGGCACGAGTATAAACTGCATGTACACTCCTTAAAGCATGAGTATAAACTGTATGTACGCTTCTCGACGCATGAGCCTAAACTGCAAGTCAAAACACTCATTAAGGCATGAGTATATACTGCATGTACACTCCTTAAGGCACGAGTATAAACTGTAATTACACTCCTTAAGGCACGAGTATAAACTGCATGTCCACTCCTGGCTTGTATGAGTATAAACTGTGTACAACTCAAAAAAAATATGTAAAAAATGATGAAAGTTCGCTAGGTTGAAAACCTCAAAAGAGTCGGCGTAGGCAAAAGTTAGGACACACAAAAAAACACTCACCCAAAACTACGTTGTGACTTGATCCTCTTTAGTGAGGTACGTAGGCGCTTGGAATTTCATTCTGAGTTCAGTTGCATGAGTGTAAAAAAAAATATATGTTCCCTCAGTATCTACCATATTGATACCAAGTATGAAACTATTCTAATAAAATTTTGGACTTACTCTAAATATCTATGACTCAATGGGGGCAACCCATTGAAAAGAAAGAGTTCCTTCAATGGGATTTGGAATGCCAAAGTTCTCCAAGCCTACAACTAAAAGGATATCAAAATTTCCATGCCTTAAGGTGGACAAAATTTATCCCTTTGCACCTTAAGTTGCCCTCTAACGGGTTTATCCTTAAAGGGATATCAAAATTTACATTCCTTAAGGTGGACAAAATTTGTCCCTTTGCACCTTAAGTTGGCCTCTAACGGGTTTATCCTTTCAAGGATATCAAAATTTCCATTCCTTAAGGTGGACAAAATTTGTCCCTTTGCACCTTAAGCTGATCAATAAAGGGCCCATACTTAAAGAAGACCAACGCATAAATGCATCAATGAAAAGGCCCATACTTAGAGAACATCAGCACATAAATGCATCAATGAAAGTGCCCATACTTAGAGAAAACCATTGCGTCTTTAAGCAAAATTGGTCGGGTCTTGAGGTTACGAAACCTCGCACACCTTAAGCCGAGGTCCACCGTCTTCAAGAAAAAATTAGTTGGGTCTTGAGGTGACGAAGCCTCGTACACCTTAAACTGATGTCCACCGTCTTCAAGAAAAAATTGGTCGGGTCTTAAGGTGACGGAGGCGAAGTTAAACTCTTGTACCTTAAGCTGGCCGCTTACGAGTTTATCCTTCAAAGAATCTGAAAATTTCCATGCCTTAAGGTGGACAAAATTTGTCCCTTTGCACCTTAAGCGGGCCGCTTACGGGTTTATCCATAAAAGGATCTCAAAAGTTCCATCCCTTAAGGTAGATAAAATTTATCCCTTTGCACCTTAAGCTGGCCTCTCACGGGATTATCCTTACAAGAATATCGAAATTTCCATGCCTTAAGGTGGACAAGATTTGTCCCTTTGCACCTTAAGCTGACATTCTGATGGATTTATTATGTAAAGGGTCCGGCTTCAAGCAAAATTAGTCGGGTCTTGAGGTGATAAAGCCTCGCACACCTTAAGCCGACGTCCACCGTCTTCAAGCAAAATTGATCGGGTCTTGAGGTGACGAAGCCTCGCACACCTTAAGCCGATTGTTGCAAAGCCACCATCTTGAAGCCAAATTGGTCGGTTTTAGAGTGTACGAAGGTGAAGTTAAAATCTCGCACCCTAAGCCGATTGTTGCAAAGCCACCATCTTAAAGTCAAATTGGTCGGTTTTAGAGTGTACGGAGGCGAAATTAAACTCTCGCACCGTAAGATGATTGTTGCAAAGCCACCATCTTGAAGCCAAATTGGTCGGTCTTAGAGTGTACGGAGGCGAAGTTAAACTCTCGCACCCTATGCCGATTGTTGCATATTGCTATTTCTTTCAACCCTACCAAAATAAAAAAGGAAAAAAGAAACAATGACAAACAAATAAAGAAAAACAAATAACTCACCAATTGTATGGCAGCCACGGCACAACCAATAATCAAACGAAATCGATGTGAATTGCAGTAGTTGAATTCTGAATCACAAGCGATTAAATGATTGGTATTTACAGAAGTCAAAGTCGGCCAAAATATTCAATGACCAACAAGAATTGGTCTTACAATTTGACTTCTAATACAATTCAAAGAATGCCTGGTAGTCATGGAAAAAAAAAAGAGGATTTGGTAATGAACTCGTGCATGTGCAGTAAAAGAAGATAAAGAAGCAACTTTTTCCGTAAATAGAGGCGGCAAGGAAATAGCGATTAATACAATCCCATTACTAATAAAATAAGGAAAAAAGAAGGATGACATCAGCATTGCATGGTTAAAATAGAAAAGTCAACCCTTTCTTTATTTCTTTTACACGGAAATCGATACTACACAAACGAATATAAAATAGAAAAGTCAACCCTTTCTTTGTTTCTTTTACATGGAAATCGATACTACACAAACGAATATATATATATATATATATATATATATATAATAGATATAATTCAAGTTTAATATTTTTATATTTATTATATATATCGGGTCATTTGTGTACTTCAAGTCTAGTCTATGAAGATCTAGATGCCTCGACAAGTCTTGAAGTAGGGGACATTTGTGGGCAATGTAATTTTATTAAACTTAAATCCGTACAAAATTCGGGTTATATTAAATTCAAAATATATTAGTCTCAAATAAATATTGCAGATTAATATAATTGAATTAATTATTTAAGTCCAAATATGTATGAATTTAATTAAAGTCCAATTTTTATTGGGTTAGTCCATTAATTTGGGCTACAAAATGATGAGCCCACTTTACTACAGCCCAAGATATTGTCATATTCTAGAGGCCCAAATAAGCGTCATGTGTCAAATGACGTGGCATGCAAAGTCAAGTGAAAGCCAATAGGACCGTGCCATATGTCATTAAATGATACAGCAGACCATGGAATCAAAGCTCATAAAAGGTGCCATGTCACTTAAATTTGATTGGTCAAAGAAGTCCATATTGATCATGACTTTTCCTTTTTCATAAGTATAAATAGGGGTCTCATAATTCAGAAAAGGGACCCCCAGATCTATAACAAGTAGCAAGAGAAAGCTCGTGGATCAAACACCGAAATTTCTCTAAAAAACTCAAGCATTCAAATCAAGTTCATCAAGATTTAAGATTAAGAATGCAATATTCAAGAACAAGCTCAAAAGCCTTTGAATTCAAACACAAGTCAAGATCAAGTCTCTCAAATCAACAAATTAAGTTCAAATTCAATATCAAACTTTAAGCTCTTGAATTTATATTTGAAAAGGCGAATCAGAGGATTCATAGAGATTGTAACACTCGCATTGAAATCAATAAATTAATTATTGCAATATATTTTCTTGTCTCGATTTATTTATTTTCGGTCTCGAGAATTTTATTGTTCAACAATAGTATTAAATTTCATACATGAATTTATTATAGCACCAATCAAGTAAATTGGGGGAAGCGGATAAACATATTTTTAAAATTTATCAATCATTGCATTAATAGCTTCTTTGTAACCTTCTTTATTCTTATATTCGTTAAGCAAACAAGAAATGTCGGCTAAATAAGCTGAAATATTCCAAACAGTAGGATAATAATCACAATAAAATTCAATCGTAGCTATATAATTTTTTTTAAAAAATTTAACAAGATCGACAGTTGTTGCCCAATCAGAATCATATAACATACACTCGGGAAAAGAACCACAATATTGATTAAAAGTCATTGTACTAAAAACTTTATAAGTAACACAAGTTCCTAAATAATTATAAGTAGCATTTCATCTAGTATCACATTCTTCAAGCATTAATATCAGTCTACATCCATTTTTTTCACATTTCTTTCTAAATTCTCTCATTCTAATTTTTCAATGATTTCCTTGAATAAAGCAACATCAAGGTTAATCTTTTCAATATAAAGCTCAAAAAATTCAAGACCATCTCTAACGATTAAATTATATATATGACAAGCACACTTAACATGAAATATTTTGGATAACGACGGAGAAAGTTTAACTTTTAACAAGTCAACTTTAGTCTTGTCGTTAGATGCATTATCAAAAGATATAAATAATACTTTTATTTCAATACCATACTGTTTTGTAACTTTAGAAATAGATTCAGAAATAATTTTTTTGGTGTGTCTACGATCTTCATAATGTAAAATACTAGAATATGTTTTTGCATAACAAAATTACTATCTATCTAATGATAAGTAATTGTTAAATAATCATTTTTGTTAACAGCATGACCAAGATCAAAAGTTAGAGCAACGCTACATGAAATATTTTTTAATGATGCAGATAAATACTAAACATATTGTGCATAGAGTCTAAAAATATCGGATCTACAAGTATTTCTAGGAATACCTGTAAACATGAGATTATAAATTGCTTGAATATAATAAATAAAAGCCTCCAAAGAAGCAAAAGAGAAAGAAAAACAACTCACTACTATCATTTTGGCTATTTCTTTCGAATTCTTCATTTTATTATAATTTTTAACTAATTGACCAGTTGGTGGGTTCAATCTACTTTGAGTTACCCCACTAATAGTGTAATACCCCAGGAAATTTTTCGTTGAAATTTTGTGCGTATACGTATTGGGTTCTATCTTCTAGAATGAATTATAAATTTTTCCATGCGGAATGTCTTAGATTATGATCTACCATTACGTAGAGTATCGAATAATTATTCCAAAGATATGTGGATCATCCAAAACGGACACCCTAGCGATGAG
This sequence comes from Capsicum annuum, assembly GCF_002878395.1. Taxonomy (NCBI): domain Eukaryota; kingdom Viridiplantae; phylum Streptophyta; class Magnoliopsida; order Solanales; family Solanaceae; genus Capsicum; species Capsicum annuum. The sequence continues at coordinate 18,792,419 of NC_061119.1, read as the reverse complement.
TTATGAACATTCCAATCAAATTGTGAATAGTAGTGAACAGTAAAACGTGCAGAAAAAAGGAACTGAGGCCTGGCGTATTTTTGCTCCAGCTTTAAACAATCATAACTCCTTGTACATAATGATCTGGGTGATCTACTATATATCAACGGAAAGCTCTGAGAGTCTTCTTTCCAATAAAATTGGTTTCATCCAATTTGTCTATCGAAGCAAAAATTTATGGTCGATCTACTTCACCTATCAAAAGCGAATTTTTGAGTCAACTTCAAACGATCATAACTCCTCGTACACAATGATCTGGTGAGATACTATATATCAACGGAAATATATGAGAGTCCTCTTTCTAAGTGAAATTAGTTTCTCCCCAACATGGGTTGTACGTTGGACTCCATGTAGCTCACATGGTTTATGTCGGTTATAGGATCTCCAAGTGTGTGTGTGTTTTCTTGTATCTATGGTGAATGGTAAAGTGATTTGAAAGTGGAATTGTGAAAGTTATTGTAACATCCCGTATTCAAGTACGTGTATTGGCATATTCAAGTACGTGTATTGGTGTTATTTATATGGAATTAATTTTTTTATTTTATTTATACCGAAATTTGCCCATCGATGGTTCCATGCGAAGGTTATTGAATAAGCTTTCCAACGATATAAAGATTTCTAAAAATGGATAGGTTTCGGATATAATTGAGCACGTTCGAAACTATAAAACAGTGGCCGGGATATTTGGGAATAGTAAATGTGCAGGAAAATTTCCTGCACACAAACTACTGAGGCCAGCCAAATTTTTGGATCAATTTCAAATGATAATAACTCCCTTAATATAATGAACTGGGAGAGCTGTGACCGATAAGAAAGATCTTTGAGTCTTCTTTCCAATGCAATTGGTTTCATCCAAATCCAACATCTGAGTAAGGAGTTATACTCGTTTTACTTCAGCCTATCAAAATAGTTTTTTAGGGTCAACTTCAAACGACCATAAATACTTGTACAGGACGAACTGGGTGGCCTAATTTATATGAAATGAAAGCCCTTTGAATTATCCTTCGAACGATACCAATTTCACCTAAATCCGATATCGGAGGAAAGAGTTATGGTCAATCTACTTTAGCTTATCAAAACAGTCCACCAAAGGACAGATTTGACATTATTTAAATTTTAAAGGCATTTTGGTCATTTCCTATTATATTATGGACGGGAATATGTGTATATATACATGTATATGAGTTCAAAAACTCATTTTCATCATCAATCAATGAGAAAGAACAAACCCTAGCCAAATTTGACCTTTAAATTACTTTTGATTCAACCCTAGAAATTCCAAAGTAATCCGATAACTGCGTTTGTCATCTTGAGAGCTTCGAACGGCACCTGTTATTTGTGCAAATAGGATTGCATAATCAAGAGGTGAATTCTAAGGTATGAATATTGTTTTCCTTTGTTCTTTTCCATATGTATATGTGTGATAGAGGATTATATGTATTGGTTGTTATTGAAAGGTGATGAAAATAGGGTTATGGACTATTTTGCATGGTTTGGTTGTATTGAATTGTGGAAGGTGGATATGGTAATTGAGTTATGGAAGGTGGATATGGTGATATACTATTGAATTGATGATTATTTATGTCTATGACTCAATTTGGTTTAATGGATTGGTTGGAAGGATAAATGAATCCAAACTTGATATTGGAGGATATTGTATGAATATGCATGGCATATGAATGTAATTGGAGTATAAGAGGGTTAAAGTGACACCCTTTAGGTGTAATTAAGGCTTACTACTTAACCAATAGTTTGGTGAATTCAAATAATTGAATTGTGACGTTTGATCGCTAATACTAGATTGCTTTATATGTTCATTGTAGATAAGTAATCCGAAAAGATGGGAAGTCCATTTGGGACTAGTATTGAAGGTTGACAGTCAGGTATGTAAAGCATACTCTATACCATATCTTTGGTATGAAAGTGAACAATTGTTCTATTAAGAAAGTTTCCAAAGTTATTCAGTAACATGTGATCCATAATGGTTTTGTATGATGTCCTACATTACCAATGAACTTGTTTCCACCCTACAAGATGTCAAGACATTCCAATACTTACTTGTTTTCCAAATCTTACATGTTTATTGCACTAATGAATGTCAGAAGGTATCCGGTTACTCAAACAAGATCCATGTGCTATTAATGACTCCAAAATGTTTCATTAATATACCAATAAGTTCCTACTTCATTGTTATGGCATTGATGACTCCAAAACACTTCATTGATGTGCCAATGAGTTCTTACTTCATTGTTATTGCATTGATGGTATATTTATATGTCTCTTATTGATGTATCATTATTTCAAAGTATCAAAAATGCGGTGGCGACCGAAATAACAATCTCAAAGATTAATTGAACTAAGTGATGGAAGTTCTCTCTTATCGGGTGGTATCCCAGGGGCATAAGCCAATCATGGGTTGATCCTTATTTATGTGTTTATGGGTGGTATCCCAGGGTCATAAGCCTATCATAGGTCGATCCCAGTTGATATGTACTGGAGGCAGCCTAATGGTCATTGTACAGTACAGTAATGATTACAAAGATGATAAGAACGAAGGTAAAGTGATTGAATAAATATAATGTACAGGTTGTCACAAGTTCTAGTAAGTGTGGTCCACTTCTATTACGATTTATTCACTTGTTTCTGATTTCTATTGAGCTCCTATATCATATGTGATTATCTACAGCTTTACATACTCAGTACATATTTCGTACTGATATCCCCCATGGGGGACCTGCATTTCATGCTGCAGGCATAGGTACCTCAGCTCATACACCGCATAAGTAGTAGCCAGGATATCCAGCTGCTTTTGGTGAGCTCTAGTTTGCTTCGGGGCTTTTCGTGTCATATCCAGTCACTTTTGGTATTGTATAGAAGTTAGTTATATGGAGGGGTGTGTCCCAACCTTAGTTAAACTCTATGTATTGTCTAGAGGCTTTGTAGACCTAATGTACAGTCAAGGTGGTGTTTTGTTAATAGAAGTGATGGCTCCAATGGCCAAGTATTGTATATACATATATATGTGTGCTCGAGCTTATACAGGTGATTATTTCCTTTTATATGCGATATGATGCTGTCCGAATTTTTGGTTGTCATAGAGGTATGCATGGGAAGTTTAAGGTTATGAGCTGGTTCTCCCAGGCCTCCTCGGTTATGGGTGCCAGTCTACCCCAATAGGATTTGAGGCGTGACAAAAGTGGTATCAGAGAATTTCGTCCTAGTGAGTCTACAAAGCCGTGTCTACGTAGTGTCTTGTTTATCGGTGTGTCGTGCACCACATCTATAAACAGGAGGCTATGGACATTTAGGAATTGTTTCTTTTCTTCATGTCTTAGATCGTGCGATAGATCCTATATTGTATATGAAGTCATAGTTGACCACTGAATTAGTTTGTTTCTCTTATTATAGTAATGATGCCGGTTACCAGAAGCAAGAATATCGGTAAGCAAGTAGATGTGGCTGCCGGAGAGGGGACTAGTAAGTCACCCACGATACCAGCTAATCAAAGTGAGGCTCCAGTTGAGCATGCATCAGAAACTTCTTCCACTCCGAAAGAAATAAGGAGGAGGAGAACTATATCCCCAGACCCAGCTATTAATGTTGTTGATTAAGATCTTAGAAATGCAGTGCAACTTTTGACTCGTATAGTTGCTGGGCAAGCTCAAGGGCAAGCCATTCCTACCACGGGTCCTAGTGGTACAGATAGGGCGGCTATCCTTCGAACACAGGATTTTCTTAAGATGGATCCTCCCACTTTTACTGGATCAGATCTTAAAGAGGACCCACAGGACTTTATTGATCAAATTCAAAGGGCCTTAGATGTTATGCATCTAACAGGTAAAGAGACAGTGGAGTTAGCAGTGTATAGATTTAAAAGGGGAGGCTATATATTGGTACGAGGATTGGAAATGATCTAGGGGTATTAATGCACCCCCAGCTACTTGGAAAGAGTTCAAAAGGTATTTCTTGATCATTATCTTCCATTCGAGATTCATCAGGCCCGTGCAAATCAGTTTTTAAATCTTCATTAGGGGAATATAAGCGTGAGGGAGTACAGTCTCCGATTTAATTCCTTGTTGAGATATGCTCCTAATGTTGTAGCTACTATGGATGACAGAGTTCATTAATATGTGGATAGGCTGGATCCATATCTGGTTAGAGATTGTACTATTGCCGCTTTGAACAAAGATATGGATATAGCGAGGATCCAAGATTTCGCATAGAAAATGGAAGATCAGAGGCAGAGGAGAAGAACACAGGAATTAGAAAGAGGATATTCCAAGAGGGCCAGATCTACAGGGCAGTTCATGGCATCCCAAGGAGGGTTCAAACCACAGTTTTCTGCTAGACCACCTAGGCCATTATCTTCTTATTCTGCAGCTAGTACCCCACCACAGTTCCAAGGGTCCAGAGAAAATCAATTTGGGCACAGAAGTGAGAGTCAGAGTTCGTGGACAGTGGGGTACCAAGGGTAAAGGAATATGAGCCAATCGAGACCTCCTTGAGAGCCATGCAATAAATGTGGAAGGTATGATTTGGGTGCATGTTGGCTGGGGACCAATGTTTGCTATTGGTGCTGTATGTCGGGGCATATGATAAGAGAATGCCCACGAAGGGGCATAGGGGGTATGACATGACCTACGGGGTCATTTGTTGTATTATCATTATCGATGCCTTATTCAGGAAGAGGTGCACAACTAATGGGTCATGTTAGAGGTGATAGAGGAGCCACGAGTTCTAGAGGGGCTTAGAATCGTACATATGCTCTAGCGGATCGACAAAATTTAGAGGCTTCCCCAGATGTGGTTACGGGTATGTTGTCTATCTTTTCATTCAATTTATATACCTTAATTGATCCCGGTTCTAAATTATCTGATGTTACTCTATTGGTTGTTGGAAAGTTTGAAAGAATACCCAAACTGTTAGTTAATCCATTTGAAGTGTCCACACTGGTTGGGGAATCTATTATAGCTAGAAGGGTTTACCGAAACTGCATAGTAACTGTTTGTGGTCGTGATAAGATGGCTGATCTTGAGGAGTTAGAAATGGTAGATTTTGATGTTATAATGGGTATGAACTGGTTAGCGTCTTGTTATGCCACAATTGATTGCTGCACGAAAAAAGTATATTTCCATTTTCCAAATGAATCAGTCCTTTAATGGAAAGGTGAAATTAGCACGCCAAAAGGTAGATTTATTTCTTATTTTAAGGCAAGAAGAATGATTTCCAAGGGATACATATATCATTTAGTTAGAGTAAGGGATACAGAAGCGGAGCCACCAACTCTTCACGCTGTTCCGGTGGTACATGAATTTTCTAATGTATTTCCTGAAGATCTTCCAGGTTTGCTTCCTGAACGAGAAGTAGAGTTTGGTATTGATGTAATACCAGGAACCCAACCAATCTCCATTTCTCCGTATAGAATGGCCCCAGCAAAATTACGAGAATTGAAAGACCAATTGAAAGATTTACTAGAGAAGGGATTCATAAGGCCTAGTATGTCCCCTTGGGGAGCACCACTGTTATTTGTGCGCAAAAAGGATGGCTCACTAAGGATGTGTATTGATTATCGGCAATTGAATAAGGTGACTATTAAGAATAAATATCCTCTCCCAAGAATTGATGATTTATTTGATCAGTTACAGGGCGCCAAGTGCTTTTCTAAGATTGATTTGAGGTTAGGTTACCACCAAGTGAGGGTCAAAGAGAAGGATATACCCAAGACAGCTTTCTGAACATGGTATGGTCATTATGAGTTTTTAGTTATGTCATTTGGGCTAACAAATGCACCCACAGCTTTTATGGATTTGATGAATAGGGTGTTTAAGCCATTCCTGGATGTATTTGTGATAGTTTTTATAGATGATATTCTAGTTTATTCTAGATCAGAAGAGGACCATGCCAATCACTTACAACAGGCATTGCAGACTCTTCGTGATTGTAAGCTTTATGCAAAGTTCTCTAAATGTGAGTTTTGGTTAAAGTCGGTGGCATTTTTGGGTCATATTGTATCTAGTGAAGGGATAAAGGTTGATGCTCAAAAGATAGAAGCTGTGAAGAACTGGCCAAGGCACACAACGCCTACGAAGATTCGTAGTTTTCTCGGGTTGGCCGGTTATTATAGAATGTTTGTTAAAGGCTTTTCTTCCATTTCAGCACCCTTAACCAAGCTAATCCATAAAGCATCCAAATTCCAATGGAATGATGCCTGTGAGAAGAGTTTCCAAGATTTAAAGAACAAGTTGATTTCTACACCCGTGTTGGTACTTCCAGAAGGCACCGAAGGGTATACAGTGTATTGTTATGCTTCCAAAATTAGTTTAGGATGTGTATTGATGCAGCATGGTAAGGTAATAGCATATGCTTTTAGATAATTGCGGACACATGAGAAAAATTATCCTACACACTATCTTGAGCTGGCAGCAGTTATTTTTGCTTTAAAGATATGGCGCCACTACTTATATGGGGTTCATGTTGATATATATAGTGACCATAAGAGCTTGTAATATATTTTTAATCAGAAGGATCTAAATTTAAGGCAGCGGAGATAGCTTGAACTATTAAAGGACTACGATGTTGATATCTTGTACAATCCAGGGAAAGCAAATGTGGTAGCTGATGTGTTAAGTCATAAGGTTATGATGGTGCCTATAGAAAGGCAAGGGATGATTAAAGATCTTCACCAGTTAGCTAGTTTGGGAGTTCGCCTTCTTGAAACTCCGGATAAAGACCTTATCGTACATAATGCTGCAGAATCTTCATTAGTAGCTAAAGTGAAAGAGAAGCAATATGCAGATCCTATTTTATTACAGCTCAAGGAGAACGTTCAGAGTGGTGCGACTAAGGCATTTGAGCTTACGCAAGAAGGAGTACTTCAATGCCAAAACCGATTGTGTGTGCCAGATGTAGACGGGCTAAGAAAGAAGATTATGATAGAGGCACATTGTTCAAGATATTCCATTCATCCAGGATCAACCAAAATGTATCAAGACTTGAAAGATATGTATTGGTGGAATGACATGAAGAAGAGCATTGCAGAATTTGTAGCTGAATGTCCAAATTGTCAAAGAGTTAAAGTTGAGCACCAAAAACCCGGAGGTTATATGCAATACATTGATCTTCCAAGCTGGAAGTGGGGCATGATCAACATGGATTTCGTTATTGGTTTGCCTCGTACATCCTGGAAGTTTGATTCTATATGGGTGATTGTTGATAGGCTTACCAAATCCGCACATTTCCTACCAGTTAGGATCACTTACACAGTTGAAGAGTATGCAAAGCTTTACATTAAAGAGATAATCTGATTACATGGAGTTCCAATCTCTATTATATCAGATCGGGGAACCCAATTTACCGCAAACTTTTGGAAGTCTTTTCAGAGGTGTTTGGGAACACAAATGAAGTTGAGTACAACTTTTCACTCTCAAACAGATGGACAAGCAGAATGTACCATCTCAACACTTGAAGATATGCTACGAGCTTGTGTAATAGATTTTAAGGGCAACTGGGATGATCATTTACCTCTTATTGAGTTTGCCTACAATAATATCTATCATTCAAGTATCAAAATAGCACCATATGAAGCTTTATATGGAAGAAGGTGTAGATCACCAATAGGATGGTTTAAAGTAGGTGAAACTCTTTTGTATGGACCGGATCTTGTTTATCAAGCCATAGAGAAGGTTAAAGTAATTCAGCAACAACTGAAAACAACCCAAAGTCGACACAAGTCATATGCGGATAGTAGAAGGAGAGGGATAGAGTTTTCTATAGGTGATTGGGTATTTTTGAAGGTATCACCAATAAAAGGGGTAATGAGATTTGGCAAGAAAGGGAAGTTGATTCCACGTTATATAGGCTCGTATAAGATCACTCGAAGGTTTGGACAAGTTGCATATGAATTAGAGCTACCCCAAGAGCTCTCATCAGTACATCCGGTATTTCATGTGTCAATGCTTTGAAAGTGCATCGGAGATCCATCACATATCACTTCTACTAAGGATGTGCAAGTTGCGGAAGATCTTACCTATGAGGAAGTGCCTATTGCTATTCAAGATCGCCAAGTTAAGAAGAAGAGAAATAAAGAGATAGCATCTGTGAAAGTACGTTGGAGAAATCATCAAAGGAAAGAGATTACATGGGAAGCTGAGGAAGCAATGAAATCTAAGTACCCTCATTTGTTCAAAGATGAAGAGGAAGTTCAAGAAATGGAGTTAGAACATTAACAAGTAAGTTTTTTTTTTTATATATGCATAGTATTTATGTGATGATGTGAATGTTAATGATGGACTTGAACTTGTTTCGGTTGAATAACTACGCTAACATTCGAGGACAAATGTCCTAAAGGGAGGAAAGATGTAACACCCCGTATTCAAGTACGTGTATTGGCATATTCAAGTACGTGTATTGGTCTTATTTATATGGAATTAATTTTTTTATTTTATTTATACCGGAATTTACCCGTCGATGGTTCCATGCGAAGGTTATTGAATAATCTTTCCAACGATATAAATATTTCTAAAAATGGATAGGTTTCAGATATAATCGAGCACGTTCGAAACTATAAAACGGTGGCCGGGATATTTGGGAATAGTAAATGTGCAGGAAAATTTCCTGCACACAAACTACTGAGGCCAGCCGAATTTTTGGATCAATTTCAAACGATAATAACTCCCTTAATATAATGAACTGGGAGAGCTGCGACCTATGAAATGAAAGATCTTTGAGTTTTCTTTCCAATGCAATTGGTTTCATCCAAATCCAACATCTGAGTAAGGAGTTAAACTCATTTTACTTCAGCCTATCAAAATAGTTTTTTAGGGTCAACTTCAAACGACCATAACTACTTGTACAGGACGAACTGGGTGGCCTAATTTATATGAAATGAAAGCCCTTTGAATTATCCTTCCAACGATACCAATTTCACCCAAATCCGATATCGGAGAAAAGAATTATGGTCGATCTACTTTAGCTTACCAAAAAGTCCACCAAAGGACAGATTTGACATTATTTAAATTTTAAAGGCATTTTGGTCATTTCCTATTATATTATAGATGGGAATACGTGTATATATACATGTATATGAGTTCAAAGACTCATTTTCATCATCAATCATTGAGAAAGAACAAACCCTAGCCAAATTTGACCTTTAAATTACTTTTGATTCAATCGTAGAAATTCCAAAGTAATCCGATAACTACGTTTGTCATCTCGAGAACTTCGAACGGCACCTATTATTTGTACAAACAGGATTGCATAATCAAGAGGTGAATTCTAAGGTATGAATATTGTTTTCCTTTGTTCTTTTCCATATGTATATGTGTGATAGAGGATTATATGTATTGGTTGTTATTGAAAGGTGATGAAAATAGGGTTATGGACTATTTTGCATGGTTTGGTTGTATTGAATTGTGGAAGGTGGATATGGTAATTGAGTTATGGAAGGTGGATATGGTGATATACTATTAAATTGATGATTATTTATGTCTATGGCTCAATTTGGTTTAATGGATTGGTTGGAAGGATAAATGAATCCAAACTTGATATTGGAGGATGTTGTATGAATATGCATGGCATGTAAATGTAATTGGAGTATAAGAGGGTTAAAGTGACACCCTTTAGGTGTCATTAAGGCTTACTACTTAACCACTAGTTTGGTGAATTCAAATAATTGAATTGTGACGTTTGGTCGCTAATACTAGATTGCTATATATGTTCTTTGTAGATAAGTAATCCGAAAAGATGGGAAGTCCATTTAGGACTAGTATTGAAGGTTGACAGTCAGGTATGTAAAGCATACTCTATACCATATCTTTGGTATGAAAGTGAACAATTGTTCTATTAAGAAAGTTTCCAAAGTTATTCAGTAACATGTGATCCATAATGGTTTTGTATGATGTCCTACATTACCAATGAACTTGTTTCCACCCTACAAGATGTCAAGACATTCCAATACTTACTTGTTTTCCAAATCTTACATGTTTATTGCACTAATGAATATCAGAAGGTATCCGGTTACTCAAACAAGATCCATGTGCTATTAATGACTCTAAAATGTTTCATTGATATACCAATAAGTTCCTAGTTCATTGTTATGGCATTGATGACTCCAAAACACTTTATTGATATGCCAATGAGTTCTTACTTCATTGTTATTGCATTGATGGTCTATTTATATGTCTCTTATTGATGTATCATTATTTCAAAGTATCAAAAATGCGGTGGCAACCGAAATAACAATCTCAAAGATTAATTGAACTAAGTGATGGAAGTTCTCTCTTATCGGGTGGTATCCCAGGGGCATAAGCCTATCATGGGTCGATCCTTATTTATGTGTTTATGGGTGGTATCCCAAGAGCGTAAGCCTATCATGGGTCGATCCTAGTTGATATGTACTGGAGGCAGCCTAATGGTCACAGTACAGTACAGTAATGATTACAAAGATGATAAGAACGAAGGTAAAGTGATTGAATAAATACAATGTATAGGTTGTCACAAGTTCTAGTAAGTGTGGTCCACTCCTATTACGATTTATTCACTTGTTTTTGATTTCTATTGAGCTCCTATATCATATGTGATTATCTACAGCTTTACATACTTAGTACATATTTCGTATTGACGTCACCCATGGGTGACCTGCATTTCTTGCTGCAGGCATAGGTACCTCATCTCATACACCACACAAGTAGGAGCCAGGATATCCAGCTACTTTTGGTAGGCTCCAGTTTGCCTCGGGGCTTTCCGTGTCATATCCAGTCACTTTTGGTATTGTATAGAAGTTAGTTATATGGCGGGGTGTGTCCCGACCTTAGTTAAACTCTATGTATTGTCTAGAGGCTTTGTAGACCTATTGTACATTCAAGGTGGTGTTTTGTTAATAGACGTGATGGCTCCAACAACCAAGTATTGTATATATATATATATATGTGCTCGAGCTTATACAAGTGATTATTTCCTTTCATATCATACATGATGCTGTCCGAATTTTGGGTTGTCATAGAGGTATGCATGGGAAGTATAATGTTATGAGCTGGTTCTCCCGGGCCTCCTCGGTTACGGGTGCCAGGCCGCCCTAATAGGATTTGAGGCGTGACAGTTATTCTTTTGAAAGATTTAAATGATATTTACACTACGAGAATTGATATTCTTGATGAACTGAAAGTGATTGACAAATTATATGATGACTCACATGTGTTATTGTACTTATTTCATCCTCTCATGATTATGATCATTTTCTTTAGGCTATGTGAGTGTCTCATACATCCTGCATATTTCTTATAAATATTTATGATGATGATGTTTATAAAACTGCATACACCCCTATATACTCAATTTCTTTCCATGGTACTGACCCACATCTTCAAATGTGGGCTGGATTTTCTCAGAATGTAGGTTCAGGTGCTCAGTTCTAGGTTTGACAGTTATTTTTTAGGTACGCTGTTCTACATCCTCTGTCGTGGTGAGTCCTCATGTTTCGAGGACATGATGTCTGATGTTGGTTTCACTAAATTGTTTATATTTGATAACTGAGTATAAGTTAGTTAGAGTATGTCTCAATGGGTCGCTGGTTTTATTGATTTTCGTAGAGGCTTGTCAGACTAGTATAAATGTTGGGAGTTGACTAATAAGTTGTATTTTGTTATCTTTCTGAAATTCTTTATTCTTGGATGATGATTACTCTGTTGATATTTGAGGGTTATTTATGAAAACCCAGTTGATTGGTGTTGAACTAAATGAAAATCGCTCAAAGGGTTAGCTTGGGGCTACTCGTAGCGTCAAGCACCGTGTGACGCTCCAGGATCTATTTTTTGGGGCATTACAAACTTGGTATCAGAGCCTAAGGTGTTAAGGTGTCCTAGGGAGTTTGACAAGCCGCGTTAAGTAGAGTCTTGATCATTGGTATGTAGCGCGCCACATCTATGAGCAAGAGGCTACAAGACGTTTAGGAAAAAGTGTGATTCTTTCTTTCAGAAGTTTATCGTGCTTAAAGTGTCTCTCTTTGCTGTTGATTCGTGCTCTCCTCTTTCAGAAATATGCCTCCACGTTGAGCGAGAAGAAATAATGAGTGGTCTAGGAATTTTGTGTCACCCAAAAGTTATTTTATCTCTTACCTCCTGATAGAAAGATAGAGTTCGGGATTGATCTTCTTCCTGATACTCAGCCCATTTCTATTATTCCTTACCGTATGGCCCCTGCAGATCTTAAGGAGATGAAAGAGCAACTCAAAGATCTACTAGATAAGGGTTTCATAAGGCCCAGTGTTTCTCCTTGGGGTGCTCCTGTGTTGTTTGTGAGAACGAAAGATGGCTCTTTGCGTATGTGCATTGATTACCGCCAACTGAATAAAGTCATCGTAAAAAATAAGTACCCCTTTTTGAGAATAGATGATTTGCTTGACCAATTGCAAAGTGCAAGTTATTTCTCAAAGATAAACCTTCATTTCGGCTATCATCAACTCAAAGTTAGGGAGTGTGACATCCCAAAAACCACTTTCCAAACCCGTTATGGCCATTTTGAGTTTCTTGTTATGTCTTTTGGGTTAACTAATGCCCCAGTATCTTTCATAGACCTCATGAATCGAGTGTTTAGACCATATCTGGATATGTTTGTCATAGTGTTCATCGATGATATACTAGTGTACTCCCGTAGTGAGGATGAACATTCTGATCATCTCTGAACTGTCTTGTAAACCCTTAGAGATCACAAGTTGTTTGCCAAGTTCAGTAAGTGTGAGTTTTGGCTAAGGTCAGCTGCTTTTCTGGGTCATATCATTTCTTCCAAGGGTATTAAAGTTGATCCCCAAAAGACTGAAGCTGTTAGAAATTGGACTAGACCTATTTCTCTGACTGATATCCGAAGTTTCTTGGGTTTAGCTTGCTATTACCACCATTTTGTTGAGGGTTTCTCCTCTATAGCGTCTCCTATGAATCGGTTGACCCAAAAGAAAGTGAAGTTCTTGTGGTCCGAATCTTGTGAGAAGAGTTTTCAGGAGTTGAAGACTCGACTCACTTTAACCCGTGTTTTGACTTTGCTTGATGGTGTTGATGGTTTTGTGGTGTACCATGATGCATCGAGAGTTGGTTTGGGTTGCGTATTGATACAGAATGGTAAGGTGATAGCTTATGCTTCTAGACAGTTGATACCCCATGAGAAAAATTACCCCACCCATGACCTTGAGTTGGCTGCTATTGTGTTTGCTTTGAAAATCTGGAGACATTATTTGTATGGTGTCCATGTTGATGTTTTCACTGATCATAAGAGTCTGCAGTATGTGTTTACCCAGAGAGAATTGAATCTTAGGCAGAGACGATGCTTAGAATTGGTAAATGACTATGATACAAGTGTGTTGTACCATCCGGGCAAGGCTAATGTTGTGGCGGATACCCTAAGTAAAGTGTCCATGGGTAGTGTTTCGCATGTGATAGAAGGTAAGAAAGAGTTGGCTCATGATGTACATCATTTGGCTACATTAGGGGTTAGGTTATTTGACTCTGCTGAAGGTAGTATAGGGGTTCAGAGTAGTTTCGAATCCTCCTTGGTTTTGAAAGTGAAAGAAAAGCAATACTTAGATGCTAGTTTGGTCAGACTTAAGGAGTCAGTCAAGGACCAAAAAGTAAAGGTTTTCTCCCAAGGAGGAGATGGTGTGTTCAGATTGTAGGGTAGATTGTGTGTCCCGAATGTTAATGATCTGAGATAGAGGATTATGGATGAAGTGCACGGGGTGGGATATTCTATTCATCCTGGTGACACCAAGATGTACCGAGACTTGCGAGAAATCTATTGGTGGAGTGGCATGAAGAAAGATATAGCAGCGTTTGTAGCTAAGTGTGCAACATGCCAACAGGTTAAGGTTGAACACCAAAGACCTGGTGGTATGATGCAAGAGTTTAGTATTCCCACCTAGAAGTGGGAAGAGATAAATATGGACTTCATGATTGGTTTACCTTCTTACCGACACCATCATGATTCCATTTGGGTTGTGGTTGATAGGTTAACTAAGTCTGATCATTTCTTGCCTGTTCATACTTTATATGCTACTGAGGATTACGCTAAATTGTATATCCGAGGGCTAGTCAGACTGCATGGAGTTCCCTTATCAATCATTTTGGATAGGGGTACTCAGTTCACTTCGTAATTTTGGAAAGCTTTTTAGAAGGGTCTTGGTACCCAAGTGCTTTTGAGTTCTGCTTTTCATCCGCAGACCGATGGTCAGGCTAAGTGGACTATCCAGACCTTAGAGGATATGTTGAGAGCTTGTACACTTGACTTTAAGGAAAGTTGGGATGATCACTTACCGTTGATAGAGTTTGCTTACAATAACAGTTTTCACTCTAGTATTGGCATGGCTCCGTTTAAAGCCTTATATGGGAGGAAGTATAGATCACCCATAGGCTGGTTCGAGGTGGGTGAAGCGGCTGTGAGTGGTCTGATTCGGTATTTGAGGCTATGGAAAAAGTTAATTTGATTAGGGGAAGGTTGAAAACTGTGCAGAGTCGTCAGAAGTCATATGTGAATGTTAGAAAGAGAGACCTTGAGTTTGAAGTTGGTGACCTAGTGTATCTGAAAATTTCACCCATGAGGAGGGTGAAGAGATTCAGAAAGAAGGGGAAGCTTAGTCCCTGTTATGTTGGTCCTTACAAAATTCTTAGCCGTGTTGGTAAGGTAGCTTATGAGGTCGATTTTCCTTCCGAGTTGTCCTCTGTTCATCTAATATTCCATGTCGCCATGCTTAGAAAGCATATTAGTGATGCTGTGGTAGTGGATTCCTCTGTGAGTGCTGACACTCAAGAAAATCTTTCTTTTGATAAGATTCCTGTTGAGATTCTTGATTTCAGTGTCCGAAGACTAAGGAACAAAGAAGTTCCCTTGGTCAAGGTGTTGTGGCGAAACCAATCTGTTGAGGATGCAACTTGGGAAGCTGAGGTGGATATGCAATCCAAGTACCCGCACCTATTTTCCGTGAACTCTGATCAAGCCGAAGGTCTTATTCTTTCCTAAATCATGCACTTTTGATAAAATTTGCAGCAGTTCAGCTGTCATTTATTATGTGTTCAGCTGTAGTTTCTTGAATTTGTGCATTCTATGTTGCATTCGGAGTGAGAAACGATGTGGTGATGAGTCTAACGAATGATTTCAGCTATGTGCTCTATTCCCTATCTAATTTTGGCATGTCTAGCGTCATTCGAGGATGAATATTTCCAAGGGGGGAATGATGTAATATCCCGGGAAATTTTTTGTTAAAATTTTATGCTTAAACGTGTTGGGTTCTATCTTCTAGAATGAATTATAAATTTTTTCGTACGGAATGTCTTAGATTATGAGCCACCATTTCGTAGAGTATCAAATAATATTTTCAACAATATGTGGATCGTCCAAAACAGACACCCGAGCGACGAGTTATAAACATTTCGATCTAACCATGAATAGTAGTGAACAGTAAAACGTGCAGGAAAAAAGTACTGAAGCCTGGCGTATTTTTGCTCCAACTTTAAATGATCATAACTCCTTGTACATAATTATCTGGGTGATCTACTATATATCAACAGAAAGTTGTACGAGTCCTCTTTCCAATGAAATTGGTTTCATCCAATTTGTCTATCAGAGCAAAAATTTATGGTTGATCTACTTCAGCCTATCAAAAATGAATTTTTGGGTCAACTTTAATCAATTATAAATCCTTGTACACAATGATCTGGGTGAGATAATACATATCAATGGAAAGATATGAGAGTACTCTTTCTAATAAAACTAGTTTCATCTAATTTGGATATCGAAGTAAAACGTTATGGTTGATCTACTTTAGACTATCAAAACAGTCCACCAAAGGACAGATTTGAGAATTATTTGATCTTTAGGGGCATTTTGGTCATTTCCCCTCACCCAAAATCCATCCAAACCCTATATTAAAGCATATTAGAAGCATTATATTTTATATTTCGTCAAATTCCCTCAAAAAGAAAACCCTAAGCTCCTACATCCAACTTCAAGAACCTCCAAAGTTCACCATTAATTATGTAAATTTATTCAAGATTCCAAGTTCCTAGTTCAAGAACCTCCAAAGTTCACCATTAATTCTGCAAATTTATTCAAGATTCCAAGTTTCTAGTTCAAGAACTCCAAGAACCATCATTCAAAGAAACGATTAACATCTCAATAACGAGTATCGATCTAAAGTTCATCATTCAAGGTATGTGGGGTTTTTCAGCAAGAACTCTCTTTCGTTCTTGTGCCCAAAAGTAATTTTCTTTACAAAGGCATGATGTTTATTTGATTTTTATGAATTTGAAGCATGAACCCATATCTTATGATGATTATTATGAAATCTTGATGTTTATGATTTTGAAAGATGAATTTACATGTGTGGAGATATAAAGCATGAATCTTGAATGATATTTATCATGATTTTGATATTTGGGTCATGAATCCCCATTGAAAATTATATTTTTTTGAGAAAGTGTGTGTTATAAGCACGTTGATGTTGAATATTTGAGATATTTTGAATGATTTGACCTTTTGGTCTTAATGGAGTTGTTTTGAACTCGAGTGTGAAATAAATCCACAACGTGGTTGATTTTGATAGGTGGGAAGTATAATGGCTCCCGATGTATATTTATATATTACTGAAATTGTTTTATTGTGGATTTTCTTTGAAATGATCTGAGCTAAGTCCGGGAGAAATCTTTAGCACCGAGTGGGAGGTATAAAGTGACCTTACTTCCCTAGAACTACGCCGTAGGACGTGAGCCGGATGCTGATTTATATAGTGATCACTAGTGCTTTTGGATTGATTTAGAAGTCCTACTCCTATGGCAAAGATAGGATGGCTCTCCCCAACGTGGGTTGTACGTTGGACTCCATGTAGCTCACATGGTTTATGTCGGTTATAGGATCTCCCAGTGTGTGTGTGTTTCCTTGTGTCTATGGTGAATGGTGAAGTGATTTGAAAGTGGAATTGTAAAAGTTATTCTTTTGAAAGATTTAAATGATATTTACATTATGAGAATTGATATTCTTGATGAAATGAAAGTGATTGACAAATTATATGATGACTCACATGTGTTATTGTACTTACTTTATCCTCTCATGATTATGATGATTTTCTTCGGGCTATATGAGTCTCTCATAAATCCTCCATATTTTTTATAAATATTTATGATGATGATGTTTATAAAACTGCATACACCCCATATGCTTGGTTTCTTTACGTGGTACTGACCCATATCGGAATGTAGGTTCACGTGCTCAGTTCTAGGTTTGACAGTGATTCTTTGGGCACGCTGTTCTATATCCTCTATCGTGGTGAGTCCTTATGTTCCGAGGACGTGATGTTTGATGTTGGTTTCACAGAATTGTTTACATTTGATAACTGAGTATGAGTCATTTGGGGCATATCTCAATGGCTCGCTGGTTTTATTGATTTTCTTAAAGGCTTGTCAGACTAGTATAGATTTTGGGAGTTGACTAATAAGTCGTATTTTGTTATCTTTCTGAAATTCTTTTATTCTTGGATGATGATTACTCTGTTGATATTTGAGGGTTATTTATGGAAACCCCATTGATTTGTGTTGAACTGAATGAAAATGGCTTAAAGGGTTAGCTTGGGGCTACTAGTAGCGTCAAGCACCGTGTGATGCTTCGGGACCCGTTTTTTGGGGCGTTACAAATAGCCTCACCTTTTTGCGCCGTAGCAAGCTTTATTGGGTGTTTATCCCGTAAATGTCTCATCAACGCACCCTTACCCCTCTTTACTACATTCAATTTTATGATCATATATGTAAGACCCTGCAAAATTCTAGGCTTAACTCAGTCCTTTAAAGCTTGTTAAGGGGTCTTAGACTTAAAATTTTTTTGCTAAGTATTCAAACTTAGTGTTATTTTATCCTTCGTAAGTTGGAAACTCTATTTCACAGCCTCTACGGCCTTAAAATGTCAATCTTTAGGCTGATTCATGATCAGGAATGTTAGTAGGTGTTCTCGGATGAGTTTCATATTTTTTGGACCTTGTTTGAACCATGTTTGGAAATCCAAAATAGTGAATCGATGTGATCTCGGCGCAGCACGTCAGCCATCGCATCGATCAATATGTTTCCTTGGCTCCCAGTGGTAATTTTCAGTGAACCGACGCGGACTCGACATAGGATGTTGGCCATCGCATCGATGCCAACAATGTGGGGCATCAGTCTACGCTTCGACAGTCTGAGTTTTAGTAATTAAAAAGCCGCATCCTCAGGAGTATTAGGGTCTTTTTCCCACCCTATCAACCCTAAAATATGAGATTCAATCGTCATTAAGAAAAATACACTCACTTTCTCTCAAATTGCTTAAGAACAAGAACCTTAGGTGATTTAATTTCAAAGCCAAGTCTCATGGTTTCACTATGTACTCTTATGATTCCTAGTACAAGAGTTCCAGTTCACTCAGTGTTACGAATCATGATCCATGAATACAGAAACTCCAAACTCATGTCATGCTTTACAGTATGATCAGTTTTTGTGACTCATGCTATGCTCCCAATGATCAGCTAAATTCAGCTTTATGCCCTGTATATCCTCAGTTTAGATCTCTTAATAAATCCAAGATATTGATATTTTATTCCTCAAGCCTCAATAAGTGTCAAGTTCTGTATAGTGTCCATTCATGCTTCAAGTTTTAACCCTTCAGTGAACACTCCTTATGAAATGATGTAGTGAGGAGCAATTTCTTAGATGGAAGAGAGTAAATATTTCGGGTTAAGGAATATTTGTTGCATGTTAATTTTACATGAGGCTGTAGTTATGAAGTTAGGCTTGAATAGCATGTTGATGTGTGAGTGAATGGCTTGTAGGAGGTGGTATTTAGTTGTTGAAGAAGAAATCATAATTTTTTAGGAGATAAAGAGTTGAGGAAATGCATAATGTGAGTTTCTATTTAGATCCTTGATTCATGTCAATCTACATCATGTAGTTATCAGAACTCAGTTCTATTTCTAGTTCAGCATTTAGTTCAAAACTCAATTCAGTCTCAGGTTTGCTTGACCATAGCGTACATTTATCAGTTATCAGTATTTTAGAGTCATGTTAAATACTTGGTCTAACATTCTCATACAATACAGTTTACACGCATTCATGCTCAGTACCTCATGTTGCTCAGTCTTTCCATACCTCATATGCATAATACTCTACAGTTTCTGTCTAGACTAAGTACAGTTCAATCTTACTAAGTACAGTTCAATCTTACATGACCAATATTCAGCTATCAGCCATTCAGTTAATCAAATAAGTCAATATGTTTATGCATTCATGCTCAGAGCCCATGTGAATACTTTTAGTAGTCTCAGGTGAAGCCCCATAATAAAGTGAAAAGTATAGTAGATGAAGTAGCATAAGGCGTAGTCACTCTATCTTATATGATGTTTCATAGGCCTCACCTCATATTATAGAATTTTATCCAGGATGTGATTTCATATTCATACGTTTTATTCAGTCCATGCCAAGATTCCTTGCTTCCTAAAGTCACTAGAACTCTATAGAAAGAGTGTCATAGAATTCCTCAAGTCAAGTATAAAGTTTTCAGCATGAGTTAGTCCGTAAAGCCAGTACTTCAGCTTAATAGTCTGGCAGACAACTTCGTATGGGTTTGTTTTCCATCTTTCCATCTAATTGCACTATCCGAAACCTCATGAATATGACCGTCCCAGGATGGAGCTTCCTGGTAGTTATGAGTCCAGTCCAGTTCATGTATCATACCTCAGTTTCAGATCCCAGATATTCAGTTTGTGGGTGACCCATGCATCATCTCAACTTTTCCTCAGTATCTCAACCTATCCAACATATTTCAAGGGACATAGTATCCCAAGAGGGAGATACAATGTAATCCCCCGAGCCTTCATAACCTGATCATGCCATTTTTTCATTACGTAATGAATCTAGTTTAGAGTAATGGGTACTCATAAGTTGACCCTCAGGTTCCAATCTCAGCCAAATTCCATGTATTCAGGGGATCAGTTCAGTTCATGACATTCAGGTTGTGTATCACATTTCAGGGTCAACTATGTTCTCATGTTCCCATTAATACATGTTCAGTAAATGATCTCGAGTTTAAGATTAGTGATTTTGTATCCTTGAATATCTCTTCCATGAAGGGAGTGACAAGGCTCGGTTAGAAGGAAAAACTCAGTCCTCGATGTGTCGGTTCCTTACCAAATTCTCAGTCGTTTTGGAAGGGTAGCCTACAAGCTCTAGTTGCCTTCATACCTAGCTTCAGTATACCCAGTATTTTATGTCTCCTTGCTTAAGAAGTGCATAGGCGACCCAGAAGTTGTAGTCCCTATTGAAGGCCTAAATATTCAAAACAGCCTCTCCTATTAGGAGATTCCAGTCGAAATCCTTGATTATCAAATTCGCAGACTGAGGAACAGAAAGGTATCTCAATCAGTCCGCTGAGAGAGATACTTGGGTAGCAGAAGCAGATATGTAGACCAAGTATCCTTACCTCTTTTCCGCAAACTCAAATTCAGTCCAAGATAACAGTTTTCCCTTAAACTTACTAAATTCCATGCTCAGATTTCCCTTATAGACTTGGTATCAGTTACCATTGCATATCCAGTCAAACATTCATGAGTCCGTTCAGTCAGATATTCATGCATCAGATATGCATGTTCTGTATAAGACACTCAGCTTATCAGTAATCCTAGCCATGTACTCATGTATCAGACATGCATGTTCAGTATGAAATTTTAGCATATAAGTAGTGTCAGTCATGAAATCATCTTATAGTTGTGCATATCCTATATCTAAATTCATTTTATCAATATTCTCAACTCAATCAGCCCCATTCGAGGACGAATATTCCCAAGAGGGAGATATTGTAAGACCCTACAAAATTCTAAGCTTAACACAGTCCTTTATAGCTTATTAAGGGGTCCCATACTTAGAAATTTTTTTCTAAGTATTCAAACTTAATATTATTTTAGCCTTCGTAAGTTGGAAACTCTATTTCGCAGCCTCTATGGCCTTAAAATGTCAATCTTTAGGTTGATTCATGATCAGGAATGTCAGTAGGTATTCCCAGATGAGTTTCATATTTTTGACACCTCGTTTGAACCACGTTGGGGAATCCAAAATAGTGAATTGATGCAATCTTAGTGCGGTGCATCGGCCATCGCGTAGATCAATATTTTTCCTTTGCTCCTAGTGGTAATTTCTAGTGAACCAATACAAACTCGATACAGTGCGTCAGCCATCACGTCAATACCAATGACGCAAAGCATTGTTCTGTATGTCGACACTCTAATTTTTAGTTATTAAAAGCCGCATCCTCAGGGGTATTAGAGTCTTTTTCCAACCCTTATTCAACCCTTAAACATGAGATTCAACCCTCATTAAGCAAAATACACTCACTTTCTCTCAAATTGCTCAAGAACAAGAACCCTAGGTGATTTAATTTTAAAGCCAAGGCTCAAGGTTTCACCATTTTTCTTCAAGAATTTAGCAACCAAGGTATGTCAAGTGTTCATCCAAAGGTTCCTTCCACCCTTGGAGTCCAAGAAACTCTTTTAAACTTCAAGTAGCTTGATTTCATGCTTTTCACGATTTGGATTCAAGTGTATTCATGATTATAATGTTGATTGGATTTTTATTCCATGATTAAGTACAAGATTTATATAAAAACAACTATTATTTATGTAGTATCATGTGAATTCATGTTAAAAGCCTTGAAATTGCGACGCTCATATGTTGATTAGTACTATGTGCATTTATAATGCCTTCCAAGTGTTTGATTAGTTTTTCATGAGAATTAAATAATGAAATTATATCATGTTAGCATGTATTCCAAGTTCATGTCATGCAAGTGTTTACTAGAATATCCCAATGAATGAATGATGATCAAGTAGTTATTTATCATGTTTCAAGATTGTGCCATGTATTATAATTTATGCTATCGAGTCTTGGGGGTATTTATTACCCAATAATTTAGCTGATTACCTAGAGCCATGGTCAGTCTCAGGATAGTATCAGTCATGTCATGATCAGTAATACTTTCAGTCAGTTACAGAACTTAGGAAAACTCAGTAGCATTCAGAAATCAATCACAGTATCCAGTTTAGAACTCAGTAGCACTCAGTCAGTTGATGAAATTTAGTAGTATTCCGTCAGTCCACAGAACCCAGATAACTTAGTTTATTTTAGTTATACAGTACGATTAGAACAGTTCAGTCCAGCCTAGAACAGTCTAGAATCCAGTCCAGTGTTTATTCAGTTGGGAGTAGGATTCAATATCGAGTTAACCCACGGATGAGGAATCACCTTCCAGTAGAGGTTGTGATCCTTAGAAGCAGTCCTTATGTTCCAAAACTACGTAGCCTGCATAGGTTGAGACATCAACCTGCCAGTCAAAGGTTGATGAGGTGATCTATCTTCCAGTTGAGGGTACCACCATTCTTGTTCAGAGCACCTGCCAGATGAGCATGACATAACTTTTCTTTACCCGTGGCACGGTACTGACACCCTTCCTACTAGCCTTACAGGTTGGACCCCAATCTATTTAGAAAGGGGAATTTCGATTAGATGATTACTTCTCATAGTCTCAAATCAGTTCCTGTCTCAGTATAAAACTCAGTTCAGTCCTACAAAAAATTAGGATTGTTAGATACAATCACTCAGATCAGTACAAAACTTAGTGTAGTTCCACAGGATCAATACTATCAGATATAGTCCCTTAGTTATCAACTACACAGTATCAACAAACTCAGATATCAGCAAATCAGTAATTAAGAACTCAGTATCCAGCGTTATCATGACCTCAGATTACAGTATACGTATTTATGCATGTACTCCCATTCAGTTATATTCATGTTGTTCAGTCTGTATTATTCATGCATATGAAACCATGTATTTCAGCCTACCTCACTTTGAATACCAGTATATTCAAAGTACCGACATATACTTTTCTCTTGTGTTATTTAGTTTTATATCATAAATTCAGACGCACAGGCTCCTGAGCACCGTTAGCAGTTCAGATCTTCAGCAGTCACAGTCAATGGTGATTCCTCATAGTTCGAGGACATGATCATTATTTCAGTAGTTCATCTTATTTCAGTAGTTCAGAGTTCGTTGGGGACTTGTCCCATCAACTCCATATTTTAGACAGTTTAGAGGCTTTTTCAAAAAAGAGTATTTTCAGATGGATATATCAGGTTCGGTATTTGTTATACCGTATTCAGTTTTATTACAGTGTTAAACCTTATGGCATGTTTTCTGCCTATTTCTGTATACTACAGTATTATTACTTAGTTATTGCAGTAGGTACCAATCATGGGTTAGCTTGTGGTCCTTTGGGATTATGAGCACCGTGTAGTATCCAAGCTACAGAATCAGGGTGTTACAAACTTGATATCAGATCCTAAGGTTCAACAGAGTCCTAGGAAATTTGAAAGCCCTGTCTAGTAGACTCTTGTACATGGGTATGTAATGCGCCTCACTTATGGACAAGAGGCTATTAGATGTTTTAGGAAAAGTTTTCTTTCTTTCAGTATTCATGTCGTGCGATGAGCATGAGCTCAAGTTAAACTCTCAGTCTAATGCATCTCTTCCTTATGCTTCTATAACATGCATTCCAGAGAAGCTAACGAAAGAAGTAACGAAAACTAGCCAGCCCCTCCTCCCGTTCAAGCAGATCCCCTGAATAACTATGTCTCTCACGCTGAATTTAGAGAGCCTTTCACCGCCTTATCTCATTTAGTAGTTTCCATGAATAATCAGCTGGTTATTATCCTATCAAGGCTTATGGATCATGTTCTACAGAGTAAGAAAGAGAGGCGTAGTAATAAGGGGAGAAAGAATAAGAGGGGAATGTCAAGGCCAAAGAGTTCCCAAACAAATCCTCTCTGCCAAAAATATGGCAGAAACCACCAGGATATCTGCAGAGCTGGCAGTGATGTATGTTTCAAATGTGGAAAGCCTGGCCATAGGGTCAGATATTGCCCTCAGTCAGGTTCCCAGAGTCAGTATAATTGTCCCCTAGTTCAGTCCGATCGCTCGAATCAGTAGGGTGCCGCTTCCAATGCCACCAGTGGGCAACCCCCAAACAAACTCTATGCACTTCAGTCCTGACAGGATCAGAAAAGTTCTCCTAATGTGGTCACTGGTACGTTACAAGTTTATCATTTGCGTGT
Organism: Capsicum annuum; assembly: GCF_002878395.1. Classification (NCBI taxonomy): domain Eukaryota; kingdom Viridiplantae; phylum Streptophyta; class Magnoliopsida; order Solanales; family Solanaceae; genus Capsicum; species Capsicum annuum. Next base: position 18,768,229 of record NC_061119.1, on the reverse strand, counting down.
TTATGCTTTGCTAGATCTAGGAGCTTCTTTGTCTATTGTAACTCCTTATATAGCTATTGACTTTAGAGTTAGTCCCAAAATTCTAGCAGAGCCTTTCTCAGTTTCTACCCAAGTAGGTGAATCTATCATAGCCCAGTGGGTATACAGGAACTGTCCGATTATGATATCCCAGAAAGTCACTTCAGCAGACTTAGTCAAATTAGAGATTACTGATTTTGATGTCATTCTTGGCATGGATTGGCTTCATTACTGCTATGACTCAGTCGACTGCAGAAACAAAATTGTCCAATTTTAGTTTTTGAATGAGCCCGTCCTAGAATGAAGGGGTAGTACTTCAGCACTCAGGGGTCAGCTTGTTTCCTACCTAAGGGCAAGAAAAATGATATTTAAGGGATGTGTTTACCATCTCATTCGAGTCCAAAAATCTAGTTCAGAAACCCCTGATCTTGAGTCAGTATCAGTAGCATGTGAATTCCTAGACATGTTTCCTAAAGTTTTTCCCGGAGTTCCTCCCGAAAGGGAAATTGACTTCAGAATCGACCTTCTTCTAGATACTTAGCCTATATCTATTCCGCCCTACCGGATGGTACCTACAGAATTCAAGGAGTTAAAGAAAAAGTTAAAGGATCTCCTAGATAATGGATTCATCAGAACCAGTGTATCCCTGTGGGGTGCACCAGTTTTATTTGTGCGCAAGAAAGATGGTTCTCTCAGAATGCATATTGACTACTGTCAGTTAAATAAAGTCACGGTCAAAAACAAGTATCCACTTTCTAGAATCGATGACTTGTTTGACCAACTTAAGGGTGCCAGTTACTTTTCTAAGATAGACCTCACATCAGGCTATCATCAGCTTAGAGACAAAGAATGTGACATCTAAAGACAGCTTTTAGGACTCGGTATGGTCACATCGAATTCTTAGTCATGTCATTTGGTCTTACCTAGGGGTGGGCATATTTTGGTTTAAACCGAAAAAACCAAAAAACTAAACCAAAATTTAATTTTGGTTTCGGTTTTTTGGTTTTTCGGATCGGATTCGGTTTGTAATTTTAGAATTTTGGTTTTTTGGTTCAGTTTTTGATTTTTTAAAAAAATTCAGTTTAAACCAAAAAACTAAAATTTTATAAATAATATATATATATATATATATAATATATAATATAATATTTAGTAATTCACAGTCACAATTAACATTTAACAGCAAATTCGCATACGCCATAGGCTGTTTATGGATTGTTTTAGTGACTCAAATATTTTATGGACTATGTTGGTGACTTTAGATTGTTTTATGGACTATTTATGCAGAAAGTATGTTGTTTCATTGACTATTTTTACAAGTTTCGTGTTGTTTTGTAGACTATTTATGCAAGGTTATATTATATGTAATGATTAATGACATTATGTATTATCTTAAGCTTATGATTATTTTATTTCGTTTCATCCATGTTGATTTATTTATAATTATTTATATTTGGTAATGAAAAAGAGGTTTGAAAAAAATAATTTTTCTAAAAAAATTCATCAATTTTAAATGCTCAGTTATGAAAAAGAGAGGCTAACTACTTTAATATTTCAAACCGAAATAAAAATCTGAAATAACCGAACCGAATTTGTAAAAATCGAACCAAACCTAATTTATTTCAGTTTGGTTATGGATGTCATTTTTGTCAATCCAAAAACTGATAAATTGAGCTGATATTAAACAATCAGACCGAACCGACTGAACGCCCACCCCTAGTCTTAGCAATGCCCTAGTAGCTTTCATGGACTAAATGAATCGCGTGTTCAAGAAGTATTTGGACATGTTCGTTATAGTCTTCATCAATGACATTTTTGTCTATTCTCTTAGCGAGAACGATCACGCAAATCACCTTAGAATCATATTTCAGACTCTCAAAAACCCATCAGTTATCATGATATCTATTCATGTCTTACATGTCAGCTCTATGATCATGGCTCATATTTGTATATGTTAGCCAAAACCATGTACACTTACGGTTCCTAGTGTAGGAGTTCCAGTTCACTCAGTGTTACGATTCATGTTCCATGAATATAGAAACTCCAAACTTATGTCATACTTTATAGTATGCTCTGTTCCCATGACTCATTGTAACGCCCTGAGTCTGGTACCCCAGACGCTACACGGTGCTAACAATCTCGAAGGACCACTAGCCAACCCATGACTGATATCTATAGATGAGCACTGGATAATAGTAATATTGTAATAACAATATAACTGAAATAAATACGGAAATCTAGTGGAAAACTTGCCATAAGGTTCAAATACTAACAATACTGAATAAAACAACATCTGAACAAGGTATGATAATACCAAGACTAAAATAACTGTCTGAACATGCTATTGTCTGAAAGCCTCTAAATTGTCCAAAAAAGGAGTTGATGAGACATGTCCCCAACTAACTCCATCTACTGAAAATAACTAAATACTAAAATACTTAAATAATGAAATAATCATGTTCGCAAAATATGAGGAATCACCACTGAATCTGACTGCTGATATCTGAGCTACTAAGCGTGATTAGGAACCTGAGCATCCGAACCTATGGTATAAAACACCATAGCGCAAAAGAAAAGTATATATTAGTACGTGTGAATGTACTGGTACGCAAAGTGAGGTATGGATGAATGCAAGGGTTCATATGCATGAACTAAACTGACTGGATAACATGAACATGACTACATGAGAATACATGCATGAATACATAACTGCAACTGAAATCATAACGATTCTGAATACTGAGGTTACTAATAACATGGATTAATGATAACTGATATACTTGATAACTAGGTGACTGTATCTGGCAGTCCTGATTCTATTGGAACTAGCTGAGTTCTGTACTGAACTAAGTGACTATATCTAAAAATCCTGAAATCTGTAGAACTATCTGAGTTTATTATTAAAGACTGAGACTGATATGTGGGAGGTAGTCATCTAACTGACATGCCCCAAAAAAGATATTATAGCTGAGTTTGGGTCCAATGTGCAACCATAATTGGAAAGGTGTTAATACCGCGCCACCAGTAAGGACAAGCTGTGAGTGACCCTCATCTGTCAAGTACTCTAACGAGAATGGTGGGACCCTCATCTGACAGGTTAAGCCACCTCATCAACCCTCATCTAACAGGTTTTGATGTCTCAACCTATGCTTGCTACGTAGTTCTAGAATGTAAGGACTGCTTCTAAGAATCACACCCTCTGCTGGCAGGTGAGTTCCAATCCTTGGGTTCACTCGGTGCTGAATCCTACTCCCAACTGAATAGACACTGAACTAAGTATACTGGACTGAACTGGACTAGGTTCACTGAATTCCTTTGACTAATGGAATATTACTGAATTTTTTTAACTGACTGAGTTACTGAGGACTGAACTTAGTAGTACTGTGTTTTCCTGAATTCTGAGACTGATTGAATTCTACTGATTGTGGCTTGACTGATGTTATCTTGAAAACTGACATTGAATCCAGGCACATAGCTAAATTATCAGGTATTAAATACCCCAGGACTCGATAGCATACAAATAAATGAGACATAATACTACTTGAACACATCACCATAGTCAACAATTCATACTACTATCATAGAGGGATTTCATAAAGCATTCGGAAGTAATAAGCTTACACAGGAATAGGAATACATGCTAACATAATATTTTCACAAACCATACTTCTGAGCATTCCACCAAATCATTAGAAGACATGGCTTTAGCATGGGACTCATTTTAAACATGTGGGTACATCATAAATTCATCATTGAGATCATAAATAGGTCATAATATACAATTCTTATTCACTTAGGTATTTTTACAAACACATGGAAGGCATAACCTTTTCTAGGGCAAGAATCAACAACTAATACATCATGGCTATATCAAGCACTTCAAATTTAAGGTTTTCAATCCACATACTAACATAAAGTCATGAGAATTCAATAAAGATTCAATCTTGGAAATCATATCACAACATAAACATGTGTATAATCAAACCCACAACATAGAAATCAAAATTCATATTTTGAAAAGGGTTTCTTGAGCTCCAAGGGTGGAAGGGACCCTTGGATGAACACTTTACATACCTTAGTAGAAAATTTCTTGAAGGTTAATGGAGGAATTTTTGAGTTTCTGATTTGAAATAAATCTTCTAAGGTTTTTTGTTCTTGAGCGATTGGGAAATAATAAATGTATTCAGACAAAAAAGGGCTAAATTTTGTGTTATGAGGGATGAAGGTCAGGGGAAAATGACCTAATTACCCTTAATGACTCGGTCATTTAATGATTGAAACTGGGCACTAACGTATTTGGCGATGCGGAGCATTGATGGCATTGATGCGATACTCGATGCATCGCGCCATGATCACGCCGTGTCTCAGTACTTTTGACTGGCAACCTAGAACACTATTAACCAATGCAATGGGTGACACAGTGCGATAAGATCGCATTAGTTCACTATTTTGAGACTCCAAACCTGGTCTAAATGAGGTTTGACAAATCCAAAACTAGTCTAGGAATACCTATTGACCTTTCTGATCACGAATTAACAGAATATAGAACCTTAAAGAACATTTAAGTTGCAAAATGAGATTTCCAACTTTTGAAGGCTAAAAAATAAACTAAGTCTGGAAACTTAGCTAGAATTTTCTAAGTTTGGGACCCCTTGACAAACTTAAAGGACTGAATTAAGCTAGAAATTTCTCGGGGTCTTACAATATCTCCTCCTTGGGAATATTCATCCTCGAATGAGATTGACTAAGATGAGAGAAATGATAAGCTGAAGTACATACTGATCATGAACAACTGAAACATGATTACATGACTGACATTACTAATTTACTGAGATTCATACTGAGCATGCATATCTGATGCATGATTTGATGATTGAGCTGATATATGAATGCATGATTAGGAGTACTGATAAGTTGATCATGCATATCTGATACAAGAATACATGAATGAACTGATTCATGAACCTGTGACTAAATATGCTATCGTAAAGGATACCAAGTTTGAAATGAAAAACTGAGCATGAAATTGAATACAAAGTTTGTAATTGAAATTTGAACATGAAATAGAATAAGCTTAAGAAAAGCCATTACCTTGGGCTGAGTCTGAATTAGTGGAGAAGAGGTAAGGATACTAGGTCTGCATGTCTGCTTTTGCTTCCCAAGTAGCTCCCTCAATGAACTGATTCTGCCAAAGAACTTTGACTAGAGGAACTTCTTTGTTCCTCAGTCTACAGATCTGATAGTCAAGGATTTTGACTGGAATTTCTTCGTAAGAGAGACTATTCTGAATATCTACGCCCTCAATAGGGACTACAACTATTGGGTCACCTATGCACTTCTTAAGAAAGGAGACATGGAACACTGGATGTACTGAAGCTATATCTGAAGAAAACCCAAGCTCATAAGCTACTTTTTCGAAGTGACTAAGAATTTTAAAGGGACTGACATAGCGAGGACTGAGCTTTCCCTTCTTGCCAAACCTGTTCACTCCCTTTGTGAAAGAGATTTTCAGGTACACGTAATCACTAATCTCAAACTCAAGATCCTTTCTGCGTACATCTACATATAATTTCTGTTGGCTCTGAGCTATCTTGAGCCTCTCTCTGATTAACTGAGCTTTCTCTAAGGTATCAAAGACTAATTCAGGCCCTACCATTGCGGCCTCACCGCTTCAAACCAATCGATTGGAGATCTACATCTCTTACCATAGAGATCTTCAAATGGAGCCATTTGAATACTGGAATGATCGTTGTTGTTGTATGAAAACTCACTCAAAGGCAAGTGGTCATCCCATTTACCCTTAAAGTTAATTACACATGCTTGTAACATATCTTCTAAAGTCTGGATGATCTTTTCTACTCAACCATTGGTTTGAGGATGAAAGGCTGTACTGAGGTGAACTCGGGTACCAAGACCCTTTTGGAATGCTTTCCAGAAATGAGAGGTGAACTGGGTACCTCTATTTAAGACTATAGACAATGGAACACTATGCATTCTGACCAACTCTTTGATGTAGAGTTTGGCATAATCCTTGGCTGAATAATAAGTATGGACTGGAAAAAAATAAGCTGATTTGGTCATTCTGTCTACAATGACCCAGATTGAATCATGCTGATGATGAGTATGAGGCAAACCCATCACAAAATCCATGTTCACTTCTTCCTACTTCCAAGTAGGAATGCTGAACTCCTGCATGGACCTACTTGGATTCTAATGCTCAATCTTAATTTACTGACATATTGAGCATTTAGACACAAACTCTGCTATACATCTCTTTATCCCACTTTACCAATAGATCTCCCACAACTCGTAGTACATCTTGGTGGCCCCTGGATGAATAAAGTAACACAAACCATGCATTTTTACAAGAATTTGCTGCCTTAAGTCATCAACACATGGCATATACAGATGACCCTGACAATACAAAACCCCATCTCCCCCTTGGGAGAAAACCTCTACCTTCTGATCTTTGACTAATTCCTTCATCTTAACTAAACTGGGATCTCTATCCTTCTTTTCCTTCACCTCAAAAACTAGAGATGATTATGAACTGTTCTGAACCCACACACTACCTTTTGCTGAATCGACTAAGAGGACACCTAGTCTGGCTAACTGATGAACTTCCTGGGCTAACTTCTTTGTACTTTCCTCAACATAAGCAAAACTTCCCATGGATAGTCTACTGAGAGCACAGCCACTACATTGGCCTTTCCTGAATGATAAAGGACACTCATGCCATAATCCTTTAAGATATCTAACCACCTTCTCTGACAAAGGTTAAGATCTTTCTGTGAGAATATGTACTGGAGGCTTTTGTGATCTTTGAACACATCTACATGAATCCCATACAAGTGGTGCCTCTAAATCTTTAAGGCAAAGACTACTGTTGCTAACTCAAGATCATGAGTTGGATAATTCTTCTTATGGGGCTTAAGCTATCTGGAGGCATAGGATATGACCTTACCATGCTATATGAGGACACAACCCAAACCTACCCTGGATACATCACAGTACATGACAAACCCATCTGAACCGTCTGGAAGAGTTAGAACAGGGGCTGAGGTGAGTTGAGTCCTCAACTCCTGAAAACTCTTCTCGCATAAATCTGACCACTGACACCTGAGTTTCTTCTGAGTCAATCTGGATATAGGGGATGCAATAGACAAAAATCCCATAATAAATCATCTGTAACAGCCAACCAAACCCAAGAAACTCTTGCTATCTAATGGAGTGATGGGTCTAGGATAGTTTCTTACTGCCTCGATTTTTTAAGAATCAACTTTAATGCCATCACCAAAAATGATATGACCAAGGAATGCTACTGACCTTATCTAAAATTCACACTTACTGAATTTGGCGAACAACTGATGATTTTTGAGGGTCTGCAATACTATTCTCAGATAGCCTGCATGATCATGCTCACTGTGGGAATAGACAAGAATATCATCTATGAAGACTATGATGAACATGTCCAAGTATTTCTTGAACACACGGTTCATCAAGTCCATGAAAGCTGATGGGGAATTGGTAATACCAAATGACATGACTAAGAATTTGAAGTCACCATACCGAGTACGAAAGGCTATCTTTGGAATGTCACATTCTCAGACTCTAAGCTGATGATAGCCTAATCTGAGGTCTATCTTTGAGAAGTAACTGGCACCATGGAGTTGGTCAAATAAGTCATCAATTCTGGGAAGTAGATACTTGTTCTTGACTATGACCTTATTAAGATGATGGTATTCTATGCACATTTTGAGAGAACCGTCTTTATTTTGCATGAATAGAACCGGTGTACCCCACGAGGACACACTGGGTCTGATGAACCCCTTGTCTAAGAGATCCTTTAACTGTTCTTTTAGTTCTATGAGTTCTATTGGTGCCATTCTGTATGGAAGAATAGATATGGGCTGAGTATTTGGGAGAAGATCTATGTTGAAATCTATTTTCCTTTCAAGAGGAATTCCGAGAAGATCTTCTGGGAGCACATCTGAATATTCATTCACTACAGGGACTGATTCAAGGCTGGGAGTTTCAGAACTAGAGTCCTTAACTCGAACAAAATGATAGACACATGTAACACCCCAAAAAATGGATCCCAAAGCATCACACAGTGCTTAAGGCTACGAGTAACCCCAAGCTAACCCTTTGAGCCATTTTTATTTAGTTCAACACAAATTAACGGGGTTTCCATAAATAACCCTCAAATATCAACAGAGTAATCATCATCCAAGGATAAAAGAATTTCAGAAAGATAATAAAATATGACTTATTAGTCAACTCCCAACATTTATACTAGTTTGACAAGCCTCTACGAAAATCAATAAAACCAGCGAGCCATTGAGACATACCCTAACTGACTCATACTCAGTTATCAAATGTAAACAATTTCGTGAAACTAATATCAGACATCACGTCCTCAGAACATTAGGACTCACCACGACAGAGGATGTAGAACAACGTGTCCAAATGATAATTGTCAAACCTGGAATTGAGCACCTGAACCTACATTCTGAGAAAATAAAGCCCACATCCGAAGATGTGGGTCAGTACCATGGAAAGAAACCAAGTATATGGGGGTGTATGCAGTTTTATAAACATCATCATCATAAATATTTATAAGAAATATGCAGGATGTATGAAAGACTTACATAGCCCGAAGAAAATCATCATAATCTTGAGAGGATGAAATAAGTACAATAACACATGTGAGTCATCATATAATTTGTCAATCACTTTCAGTTCATCAAGAATATCAATTCTCATAATGTAAATATCATTTAAATCTTTCGAAAGAATAACTTTCACAATTCTACTTTCAAATCACTTCACCATTCAACTTAGACACAAGGAAACACACACACACTGGGAGATCCTATAACCGACATAAACCATGTGAGCTACATGGAGTCCAAAGTACAACCCACGTTGGGGAGAGCCGTCCTATCCTTGCCATCAAAGTAGGACTTCCAATATTAAACCAAAAACACTAGTGATCACTATATAAATTAGCCTCAGGCTCACGTCCTATGGGGACACATAGTTCTAGGGAAGTAAGGTTGCTTTATACCTCCCACTCGGTGCTAAAGATTTCTTTCGGACTTAGCTTAGATCATTTCAAAGACAATCCACAACAAAATAATTTCAGTAATATATAAAGATACATCGGGAGCCATCATGCTTCCCATCTATCAAAATCAACCACGTTGTGGATTTCTTTCACACTCGAGTTCAAAAAAACTCCATCAAGACCAAAAGGTCAAATCATTCAAAATATCTCAAATATTCAACATCAACGTGCTTATAACACACACTTTCTCAAAAAAAACATAATTTCTAATGGGGATTCACGACCCAAATATCAAAATCATGATAAATATTGTTCAAGATTCATGCTTTATATCTCCACACATGTAAATTCATCTTTCAAAATTATAAACATCAAGATTTCATAATAATCATCATAAGATATGGGTTCATGCTTCAAATTCGTAAAAATCAAATAAAAATCATGCCTTTGTAAAGAAAATTACTTTTGGACACAAAAACGAAAGAGAGTTCTTGTTGAAAAAACCCCACATACCTTGAATGATGAACTTTAGATCGATACTCATTTTTGAGATGTTAATCGTGCCTTTGAATAATGGTTCTTGGAGTTCTTGAACTAGGAACTTGGAATCTTGAATAAATTTGCAAAATTAATGGTGAACTTTGGAGGTTCTTGAAGTTGGATGTAGGAGCTTAGGGTTTTCTTTTTGAGAAAATTTGATGAAATATAACATATAATGCTTCTAATAGGCTTTAATATAGGGTTTGGATAGATTTTGGGTGAGGGAAAATGACCAAAATACCCCTAAAAATCAAATAATTCTCGAATCTGTCCTTTGGTGGACTATTTTGATAGTCTGAAGTAGATCAACCATAATGTTTTACTCCGATATCCAAATTGGATGAAACTAATTTCATTAGAAAGAGGACTCTCATATCTTTCCATTGATATACAGTATCTCACCCAGATCATTGTGTACGAGGAGTTATGATCATTTGAAGTTGACCCAAAAATTCACTTTTGATAGGCTGAAGTAGATCGATCATAACTTTTTGCTCCGATAGACAAATTGGATGAAACCAATTTCATTGGAAAGAGGACTCACAAAGATTTTTGTAGATATATAGTAGATCACCCAGATCATTATGTACAAGGATTTATGATTATTTAAAGTTGAAGAAAAAATACGCTAGGCCTCAGTACTTTTTCCTGCACGTTTTACTGTTCACTACTATTCACGGTTCGATCAGAATGTTCATAACTTGTCCCTCAGGTGTCCGTTTTGGATGATCCATATATTGTTGGAAAGTTTATTCAATACTCTATGCAATGGTGGGTCATAATCTAAGACATTCCACACGGAAAAATTTATAATTCATTCTAGAAGATAGAACCCAACACGTTTATGCACCAAATTTCAACGAAAAATTTTCTGGGGTATTACAACGCATCCCTTAGATATTATTTTCCTTGCCCTTAGGTAGGAAATAAGATGACCCCTGAAGGCTGAAGTATTACCCCTCTACTCTAAGATGGGTTCATTCAGAAACTGAAATTGGATAATTCTGTTTCTGCAGTCGACTGTGGCATAACAGGAATGAAGCCAATCCATGTCGAGAATGACATCAAAATCAGTCATCTCTAATTCGACTAAGTCTGCTGAAGTGACTTTCTGGAATACCATAACCGAAAAGTTCCTGTATACTCATCGAGCTATGATAGTTGTACCCACTGGGGTAGAGACTGAGAAGAGCTTTGCTAGAATTTCAAGTATGACATTAAAATCAACTGCTATATAAGGAGTAACAAAAGACAAGGAAGCTCCTAGATCTAACAAAGCATAAACATGTCTATGGAAGATTTGTAATGTACCAGTGAACATATTAAGAGAATTCTCCTAGTCCTATTGGGACTGAAGAGCATAAATTATGTTTGGGTATTGCCCACTAGTGGCACTGAAAGTGGCACCCTGCTGATTTGGACGACCGGACTGAGCTGAGAAACGGTTAGACTGACCCTAAAAACCTGACTAGGGACAATCTCTAACTCTGTGGCCTGGCTTTCCACATCTGAAACAAACATCACTGCCAGATCTACAAATACCTTAATGGTGCTTGCCACAAATCTGACAAAGAGGATGAGTTCGGGCACTGCTAACACTGCTCTGAGACTTAGAGTCTGGCGCCCTATCTTTGTTACCATTCCTGAACTTAAGAACTGGAGCACTGGCTGAGGAAGGAGATAGAACTGAGGACTTTGGGCGGAACTGAGAATGATTCCTACCCTCTGACTTAGATTGACTGAAATTGAAGCTACCTGTTTTAGCTCTCTTATTCTACTTTTCTCTCTCCTTATTCTTTTACTCCTCTATCTACTGAGCATAGATCATTAGTCTAGCTAAGTCCATCTCACTAATCACTATTGCAGTCCTGAACTCCTTGACCACACTACCATTTACTCCATACACAAACTTACTCATTCGGGATCTGCTATCTGCCACCACATGAGGAGCATATCTAGCTAATTGAGTAAACTTAAAAGAATACTCTTTCACTGTCATGTTGCGCTACCTGAGTTTGATAAATTCTAACACCTTAGCTTCTCTCAGCTTTAGGGGAAAGAATCTATCTATAAAAAGTGGTGGCAAACTCCTCCCAATCAATAGGCCCTACATCTATAGCCCTCTCTGCTTTCCACTGTTTGAACCAAGTGTGAGCCACATCTTGCAACTGATATGTACCTAGCTCAGCACTCTGGATAACAATCACTCCCATAATATTTGTAACCTTCTGCACTTGATCAAGGAATTCCTGAGGGTCCTCATCTGTCTTTGACCAGGTGAAAAATGGAGGATTTATTCGGGTGAAGTCTTGAATCCTGGCTACAGCAGAATTGGCCACTGGGTTGGCTGGAACAACACCTGGCATTTCATTTTAAGCAGCAACTAAATTAGCTAGAGTAGTGAATGGAACTCTGAATTTTGCATAGGAGACATGTTCGCCTAAAGGATTAGGCTGATCGGGCTGAGGGGCTGGCTGATCTCTTGTTCCTCTTCCCAGAGTCCTCTTTGGAGGCATTTTTCTGTAGATGGAAGATAAAGAATAATTAGACTAAGAGTTTAACTGGAGCTCATGCTCACTCGCACGACATGAGTACTGAAAGAAGGGAAACTCTTCCTAAAACATCTCATAGCTTCTTATACATAAATGTGGCACGCTACACTTCTATGCACAAGACTCTACTAGATGCGACTTTCAGACTTCCTAGGAGTCTATTGAACCTTAGGCTCTGATACTAAGTTTGTAATGCCCCAAGTCTGGTACCTCATATGCTACACGGTGCTAACAATCCTGAAGGACCACTAGCCAACCCATGACTAATATCAGTAGCTGAGCACTAGATAATAGTAATATTGTAATAACAATATAACTAAAATAAATGTAGAACTCTGGCGGAAAACTTGCCATAAGGTTCAAATACTATCAATACTGAATAAAACAACATCTGAACAAGGTATGATAATACCAAGACTGAAATAACTATCTGAACATTCTATAGTCTGAAAGCCTCTAAATTATCTGAATAAGGAGTTGAAGGGACATATCCCCAACTAACTCCATTTACTGAAAATGAGTAAATACTGAAATACTAAAAGAATGAAAAAATCATATCCTCAAATTATGAGGAATCACCACTAACTCTGACTGCTGATATCTGAGCTACTAAGAGTGATCAGGAACCTGAGCGTCTGAACCCATGGTATAAAACACCATAGCACAAAATAAAAGTATGCGTCAGTACGTGTGAATGTACTGGTATGCAAAGTGAGGTAAGGCTAAATGCAAGGTTTCATATGCATGAACTAAATTGATTGGATAACATATACATGACTATGTGAGGATACATGCATGAATACATAACTGTAACCTAAATCATAAGGATTTTGAATATCGAGGTTATTGATAAAATGTATTACTGATAACTATACTTGATAACTGTGTGACTGTATTTGGCAGTCCTAATTCTAATAGAACTAGCTGAGTTCCATACTGAACTGAGTGACTGTCTCTGACAGTCCTAAAATCTGTAGAACTATCTGAGTTCTTTACTGAAGGCTGATACTGAGACTGTGGGAGGTAGTCATCTAACTGACATGCCCTAAATAAGATATTATAGCGGAGTTGGGATCCAATCTGTAACCCCAATTAGAAGGGTGTTAATACCACGCCACCGATAAGGACAAGCTATGAGTGATCCTCATCTGTCAGGTACTATGAAAAGAATGGTGGGACCCTCATATGACAGGTTAAGCCACCATATCAACCCTAATCTAGTAGGTTTTGATGTCTCAACCTATGTTGGCTATGTAGTTCTAGAATGCAAGGACTGCTTTTAAGAATCACACCCTTTGCTGGCAGGTGAGTTCCCATCCTTAGGTTCACTCGATGCTAAATCCTACTCCCAACTAAGTAGACACTAAACTGAGTATACTATACTAAACTGGACTGAGTTCACTAGATTCCGTTGACTGACGAAATATTACTAAATTCTGTTAACAAACTGAGTTACTGAGGACTGAACTGAGTACTACTCAGTTTTCCTGAATTCTAAGACTGACTGAATTCTACTGATCATGGCTTGACTGAGGTTATCTTGAAAACTGACATTGGCTCTAGGCACACTGCTAAATTTTTGGGTATTAAATACCCCAAGGACTCGATAGCATAAAAATAAATGAGCAAATCATTACAAGTCATGGCTTTAGCATGGGAGTCATTTTGAACATATGGGTGCATCATGAATTCATCATTGAGATCACAGATAGGTCATAATACACAATTCTTATTCAATTATGCATTTTTATAAATACATGAAAGGCATAACCTTTTCTAGGGCATGAATCAATAACTAATACATCATGGCTATATCAAGCACTTCAAATTTAAGGTTTTCAATGCACATACTAACATAAAGTCATGAGAATTCAAGAAAGATTTTCAATCTTGGAAATCATATCACAACATAAAGATGTGTACAATCAAACCCACAACATGAAATTCAAAATTCATATTTTGAAAAGGGTTTCTTGAGCTCTAAGGGTGGAAGAGACTCTTGGACGAACACTTTACATACAAGGTAAATGGAGGAATTCTTGAGTTTCTGATTTGAAATTAATCTCCTAGGATTTCTTGTTCTTGAGTAATTGGGAAATAATGAATGTATTTAGCCAAAAGAGGGATAAATTTTGTGTTATGAAGGCTGAAGGTTGGAGAAAAATAACCTAATTACCCTTAAGGATGTGGTCATTTAACGACTAAAACTGGGCATTGACGTGTTTGGATGGCATCAATGCGATACTCGACACATCGCACCATGATCGCGCCGTGTCTCAATACTTTTGATTGGCAACCTGAAATAATATTAACCAACACGATGGGCGACACAGCGCACCAAGATCGTGTTGGTCCACTATTTTGGGACTCCAAACGTTGTCTAAACGAGGTCTGAAGAATTTAAAACTTGTTTGGGAACACCTACTGAACTTCCTGATCATGAATTAATAGAATATAGACCCTTAAAGGATATTAAGGTCGTGAAATAAGATTGCCAACTTTCGAAGGCTAAAAATAAATTATGTCTGGAAAATTAGCTAGAATTTTCTAAGTCTGGGACCCCTTAACAAGCTTAAAGGATTGAATTAAGCTAGGAATTTCATAGGGTCTTACACTTATGCTCCGCTCCTAATGATCAGCTAAATTCAAATTTATATCCTGTATATCCTTAGTTTAGATCTTTTGATAAATTTAGGATGTTGATATTCTATTCCTCAGGCCTCAGTATGTGTCAAGTTCTGTATAGTATCCATTCATTCTTCAAGTTTTAACCTTTTAGTGAACTATCCTTATGAAATGATGTAGTGAGGAGCAATTTCTCAGATGGGAGAGAGTAAATTTTTCAGGTTAAGAAAGATTTATTGCATGTTTTTTTCACACGAGGCTGTAGTTATAAAGATAGGATTAAATATCATATTGGTGTGTGAGTGAATGGCTAATAGGAGGCTGTATTTAGTTGTTGAAGAAGAAATTAGAATTTTTCAAGAGATGAAGAGTTGAGGAAATGCAGAATGTAAGTGTCTATTTAGATTCTCGATTCATATTAATCTCCATTATGTAGTTATCAAAACTTAGTTCCAGTTCCAGTTCAGCATTTAGTTCAAAACTTAATTCAGTCTTAGGTTTGCTTGACCACAGCATACAGTTATCAGTTATTAGTATTTTAGAGTTATGCCATACGCTTGGTCCAGTTTTCTCATACAATACAGTTTACATGCATTCATGCTCAGTACCTCATGTTGCTCAGTCTGTCCTTACCTCATATGCATAATACTCTACAGTTTCTATCCAGACTAAGTATAATTCAATCTTACATGACCAATATTCAGCTATCAACCATTTAATTAATCAAATAAGTCAATATGTTTATGCATTCGTGCTCAGCGCCCATGTGAATACTTTCAATAGACTTAGGTGAAGCCCCGTACTATGGTGGAGAGTATAGTTAAGGGAGTAGCATAAGGCGTAGTCACTCTGTCTTAGATTATGTTTCGTAGGCCTCACCTCATATTACAGAATATTATTCAAGATGTGATTGCATAGTCATACGTTTTATTCAGCCCATGCTAAGATTCCTTGCTCTCTAAAGTCACTAGAACTCTATAGAAAGAGTGTCATAGAATTGCTCCAGTCAAGTATAAAGTTTTCAGCATGAGTTAGTCCATAAAGCAATACTTCAACTCACTAGTCAGGCAGACAAGTTTGTATGGGTTGGTTTCCCTTCTTTCCATCTAGTCACACTATGCGAAACTTCATGAATATGATCATCCCAAGATAGAGCATCCTGGTATTTATGAGTTCAGTCCAGTTCATGTATCATACCTCAGTTTTAGATCCCAGATATTCAGTCATGATTCAGTTCGTGGGTGCCCTATGCATCTTCTCAATTTTTCCTCAGTATC
Source organism: Capsicum annuum (assembly GCF_002878395.1). Taxonomy (NCBI): domain Eukaryota; kingdom Viridiplantae; phylum Streptophyta; class Magnoliopsida; order Solanales; family Solanaceae; genus Capsicum; species Capsicum annuum. Next base: position 18,752,147 of record NC_061119.1, on the reverse strand, counting down.
TCAGCCTAGCCAGCATATTTCAAGGAACATAGTATCCCAAGAGGGAGATGCACTGTAATCCCCCAAGCCTTCATAACTTGAGCATGCTATTTTCTCTTCACTTAAAGAATCCAGTTTAGAGTAATGGGTACTCATAAGTTGACCCTCAGGTTCCAATCTCAGCTGAAAGCCATGTATTCAGAGGCTCAGTTCAGTTCATGACATTCAGTTCATGTATCACGTTTATGGCTCAACTATGTTCTCATGTTCCCATTCATGCATGTTCGTTAAATAATCTTGAGTTTGAGATCAGTAATTTTGTATCCTTGAAGATCTCTTCCATGAAAGGAGTGACAAGGCTCGGCTAGAAGGGAAAACTCAGTTGCCGATGTGTTGGTTCCTTACCGAATTCTTAGCCATTTCAGAAGGGTAGCCTACGAGCTCGAGTTGCCTTCAAACTTAGCTTCAGTACACCCAATGTTCCATATCTCCTAACTTAAGGTGTGCATAGGCGACCCAGAAGTTGTAGTCCCTATTAAGGGACCAAATATTCAGAACAACCTCTCTTTATAAGGAGATTCCATTCGAAATACATAATTATTAAATTCGCAGATTGAGGAACAAAGAGGTCTATCTAGTCAAAGTTCTTTGGCGGAATCAGTCCCTTGAGGGAGCCACTTAGGAAGAAGAAGCAGATATGCGGACCAAGTATCCTCACCTCTTCTCCGAAACTCTGATTTAGTCCAAGGTAATAGTTTTCCCTTGAACTTACTAAATTCCATGCTCAGATTTCCCTTATAAACTTAGTATCAGTTACCATTGCATATCTAGTCATACATTCATGAGTCTGTTAAGTCAGATATTCATGTATCAGATATGAATATTCAGTATAAAAGACTCAGCTTATTAGCAATCCCATCCATGTACTCATGCATCAGATATGCATGTTCAGTATGAAATTTCAGCATATTAGTAGTGTCAGTCATGAAATCATGTTTTAGTTGTGCATATCCTATATCTAAAGTCAGTTTATCAGTATTCTCAACTCAGTCGACCCCATTCGAGAATGAATGTTCCTAAGAGGGAGATATTGTAAGACCCTACAAAATCCTAAGCTTAACTCAATCCTTTAAAGCTTGTTAAGGGGTCCCACACTTAGAAATTTTTTTCTAAGTATTCAAACGTAGTGTTATTTTAACCTTTGTAACTTGGAAACTCTATTTAGCAACCTATATGGCCTTAAAATGTCAATCTTTAGGTTGATTCATGATCAGGAATGTCAGTAGATGTTTCCGAATGAGTTTCATATTTTTCGGACCTTATTTGAACCATGTTTGGAAATCCAAAATAGTGAATTCACGCGATCTCAGTGCGGCGCATCGGCCATCCCGTTGATCAATATTTTTTCTTGACTCCCAGTGGTAATTTCCAGTGAACCAATATGGACTCGACGCGGCGCATTGCCATCGCATCGATGCTAATGACGTGATGCTTTGGTCTATGCGTCGACAGTTCGGTTTTCAGTAATTAAAAAGTCGCATCCTAAGGGGTATTAGGATCTTTTTCCAATCCCTATTCAGTCCTAAAACACGAGATTCAATCCTCATTAAGTAAAATACACTCACTTTCTCTCAAATTGCTCAAGAACAAGAACCCTAGGTGATTATATTTCAAAGCCAAGGCTCAAGGTTTCACCATTTTTCTTTAAGAATTTAGCGACCAAGGTATTTCAAGTGTTCGTCCAAGGGTTCCTTCCACCCTTGGAGTCCAAGAAACTCTTTTAAACTTCAAGTAGCTCGATTTCATGATTTCCACGATTTGGATTCAAGTGTATTCATGATTATAATGTTGATTGGATTTCTATTCCATGATTAAGTGCAAGATTTATGTAAAAACAACTATTATGTATGTAGTATCATGTGAATTCATGTTAAAGCCTTGAAATTGTGATGCTCATGTGTTATTAGTACTATGTGCATATACAATGTCTTCCAAGTGTTTGATGAGTTGTTCGTGAGAATTAAATAATGAAATTATATTATGTTAGCATGTATTCAAGTTCATGTTATGCAAGTGTTTGCTAGAATGTCCCAATGAATGAATGATGATCAAGTAGTTATTTATCATGTTTTAAGATTGTGCCATGTCTTATAATTTATGCTATCGAGTCTTATGGGTATTTAATACTCGATAATTTAGCTAATTACCTAGACCCATGGACAGTCTTAGGATAGTAGCAGTCATGTCATGATCAGTAGTACTCTCAGTCAGTTATAGAACTCAGGAAAAATCAGTAGTATTCAGAAATCAATCACAGTATCTAGTTCAGACCTCAGTAGTACTCAGTCAGTTAATAGAATTCAATAGTATTCCATCAGTCCACGAAACCCAGTGAACTCAGTTTAGTTCAATTATACAGTACGATCAAAATAGCTTAGTCCAACCTAGAATAGTCTAGAATCCATTCCAGTGTCTATTTAGTTGGGAGTAGGATTCAACACCGAGTGAACCCTCAGATGGGGACTCACCTGCCAGTAGAGGGTGTGATCCTTAGAAACAGTCCTTGTGTTTCAGAACTACGTAGCCAGCGTAGGTTGAGACATCAACCTACCAGTCAAGGGTTGATAAGGTGATCTGCCTGCCAGTTGAGGGTACCACCGTTCTCGTTCAGAGCACCTGCAGATGAGGATAACTCAATTGGTATTTTCCCATGGTACGATACTGACACCCTTTAACTGGGGTTACAGGTTGGACCCTAATCTATTCAGAAAAGGGCATATCGGTTAGATGATTACTTTCCACAGTCTTAGTTTCCGTTCCAGTCTCAGTATAGAATTCAGTTCAGTCCTACAGAAAATCAGGACTGTCAGATACAGTCACTCAATTCAGTACAAAACTCAGTATAGTTCCACAGGATCAAGACTGTCATATACAGTCCCTTAGTTATCAGATGCATAATATCATTAAAATCAAATATCTTTAAATTAGTAATTCAGAACTCAGTATCCAGCGTTATCACGATCTCAGATTACAGCATATATATTCATGCTTGTACTCTTATTCAGTTATATTCATGTCATTCAATCGGTATTGTTCATGCATATGAACCCATGCATTTCAGCCTACCTCACTTTGCATACCAGTACATTCAAAGTGCTGACGCATACTTTTCTCTTACGCTATTATGTTTTACATCATAGGTTCAGACGCACGAGCTCCCGAGCACCCTTAGCAGTTCAGATCTTCAGCAGTCAGAGTTAGTGGTGAGTCCTCATAGTTCGAGGACATGATGATTATTTCAGTAGTTCAACCTATTTCAGTAGTTCGGAGTTAGTTGGGGACTTATCCTATCAACTCCATATTTCAGACAGTTTAGAGGATTTTTTAGACTAGAGTATTTTCAGACAGATGTATCAAATTTGGTATTTATTATACCGTATTTAGTTTTATTACAGTATTGAACCTTATGGCATATTTTTTGCCTAATTTCCGTATACTACAGTATTATTATTCAGTTATTACAGCAGGTACCCATCATGGGTTAGCTTGTGGTCCTTCGAGATTATGAGCATCGTGTAGCGTCCGGGGTACAGACTCGGGGAGTTACAATATACCAATTCAAAAATATTGCATTGGACCTTAGTTTCTCCTTCTATTTTCGTAAAAAAATCTCATACAATACTAGTTCTTCTACGAGATTTTACGGAGGGGAGGAGGTCGGAGAGGACGGGAATGAAGATTAACCAATTCAGATCTAACATTAGCATTACCGACTTTGGGTGTATCACCAATATGATCATCATATACATTTAAATCAACTGCGTCTACTTCATTCTCTTCTTCTATACCATAATTTTCTTGAGCTTCTAAATAATTCATATCGTGAGCACCTATACCTATTTATTCCCAAACGGTTGACTAATTGGTACCGGATGCACACGGGTATATCTAGTACTTTAATTACCTCTATTGAAACTGCCACCAATTTTTTTTTATTACCACTATCACTTTCAGGACAAATTTTTTAACACTTTTATCAACTTTTCTTAATTTATTCATATTACAAATTAAACTAATAAATATTCAAAATATGAAAAGGTAATATAAATAAATATTCAACAAATAATACACTAATTAAAAATTAAAAGTAGGAGATGGAACAACAATATCAAATTTTTAAAGTATCAAAAGTTGAGACTTTAGAAAACTCCCACATGATATTTTTAATTGCAAAATTAAAAAGTAAATTGAGCACTTCAGGAGATAATTAGAATATTTAAGAGAGATTGAGAGAATGAGATTGTGAGTTGTGTGAAAAATTATTTCCAAATTGGGGTATTTATAGGAATTTTTTTGAATTAAATTTTTTATTTTTAAAATCTAGCCAATTGGTCGTTAGGCCAGACAATGGCTATAATGTCGTTGGGCTGCCAACGATCCAATTGGTCATGGCCCAGCTGACGCCAACATTAAAAAAAATTAAATAAACCAGGTCGGTCCGATTTGGGTAACTGGTGGGCCCAATCCGATTTCCTAACTGGGCTGGTTCATTGGGCTGACCATCCCAGACGGCCCAGCTCAGGAATCATTTGGACCCACTGAGCCGATCCAAATCGGGTCGGACAACATTTCTGGACTGAATTTATCGGGAACATTTCTGGGCTGGATTTATCAGGACGGATCGGTTTGACCCGGTAAACCCGGTTGACAGGCTTAAGTGAACTAGATTAAAGAACTTGTTTCATCCATGTGTCTAACAATTTTCTATTTTAGTTAATATGTATTAGAAAGTTTATTGAGTTGTAATTTTCATGCTTTCTTAGTCCCAATGTATTATAAGTTGGTTTAGGAGTTTAGTCTTTAGGAACCTAGAGTTAGTTCCTAGGATTACAAGAGTTTTGTAATCTAAATTCTAACTTGAAGTGAGATTCAACATTTTGGGGAGATTGTTGAATACTATTAAAAATTAGAGTTTATAATTCTTAGGTTACAAAGTTTGTAATCATTTGTTGAGAGACTCATTGTGTTTAGTGGAGTTGAACTTAAATCCTATAAAGCTGCGTATCGTGATTTTTTTTACCCCTTTTTGACTCGGATGTTTTTCTCATAAAAATATTATATTTATTTACTGTTTTACTGCTTTCGTTGGAACACAATAGACAACCTAAATCATCCATATGCCAAAATTGGGCATAACTCACGTGAAATATGTAAACGTGCAAAATATCACATTTGACCTTATCTATTGTATTTTATTTCATTGGGAAAACCTATTTGACAAAAAAGGTACCACAACATTGAAATAAAAATAATAGTTTTCAAAAACACTATAATGTTCTCATCTACATTCAAATAAAAAATTATGTTTCAACCATAACTATTTTGAATAAGCTAATTTTCTACTAGCGTTTTCAATGTCGATAAAAATGACAGGGCAAAGATTTGACATATTTTTGCAGGCTAAAAAATCGATGAAATACTAATATGATGTGCATGGTATGATATTAAAACTTTTGAATTGAAGGAATACTCTATCATTATATAGCAAACTTGTAATTCAGTATAGCACGGTATTTCAAATTCAGTTTTGATATACTGTAATATGATAGGTCGATAATTATAATTTGTACGACTTCGATAACATATACTCATATAATAAAGAATTATGATTTTGGCTTTTCAAGAAACGTCTCAATTACATCAAACATACAGTATATAATGTTTTTCATGAACCTTTCAAGCGAGAAGTGCCAAAACGCCCATGCATTCCAGAAACTTCAGTTGCGAATGAATCTCATCCTGGCTCCAGCAGTACAAAGGAAGATGAGAAGGAAGTTGGGGATACAAGCAATTGTGAGAAGAAAGAACCCGAAGTGACCGTCAAATCAGCACTCTCTGCTGCTTTTGCTAAGTACTCGCACAAAGTTGCCAGAATGAAGAACAAATCACAAGAAGAGGATCCAGTGCTAATGAAGAAGCTAGAACTGGAGATATGAATGGCAGCAACGAGGGCTGAATCTTGGTCACGTCTTGGACCAAACCTTGTGCATCACACCAAAGGATGTTTGTCACTGCTCGTCTGGGCTCCAGTCGGCTAAAGCCAAGGAGAAAGCGATTGGACTTTGATAAGTTTGGGTTGTCTCATTATTTTAGTCGAAATTGGTCCAAGTAAAATTTGAATAGATTAGGTGACGACCAATGAGAAGTTAGAAGCAAGTTCCCTTCGACTAGATAGATGTGTTGTTAAGAGAAAAAAAATATCAAGAGGCCATAGGATAATTTACTTGTCTAGGACATAGCTCGAATCATTGTCCAATAATAATCTCTCTTACAAACAGCAACTTTTAATTAAAGTAATTATCCATTAGAAACAATTTGTATATAGTTTTTTCCTCACATTGTAAGTGCCTGATTTTGTTCAACGTTTCTTCTTATAACATCTCATGATAATTTGTAAAATTAGACACTTTGTCAGGTAAAGGATGATAAAAGATAGCATTCGAACATTGTGAACTCATTTTCCTACCTTTGCAATACCAGCGCATCTTGTGCCACAGCAGCACTTTGATATTCCACAATCTTAGTCATGGCTCCCTAATTTGTAAATGTTGCTCACAATTTGCTTAACCATGAAAGCATCACTGAGAATCTTTACACACTTCTCATCCATCTATGGCTTCCGCGCTTATACAATCTCAGCTTTGGCTAGTCCTCCAATGCACAAAATCCACACGAACCAAAAGCTAGTCGGCGGTAAACCAATCGACCAATTTTCTCTCATAAGATTGATCGATTCTTCTTTATCTTCAAATGGATTTGCTCATACTACACTTTTATTCCAGGATTTCTCTCATTCCATTGACTGTAATTTATGTAATACACTTATTTATCAGACGCTACACAGATTCAAAATCACACACTCATTCCGTTTTCGTTTACACCCAAATGTGTAAACTGAATATCCTTCCTGATTCCTCCACATTCCCAAGCCTTCTCAAGTCAGTTGCTCAATTATCCTGCGTAGAACTCGGAAAATCCATTCATTGCAATGCAGTTCAACTGGGTTTTACTTCTGATATTTATACAAACACTGCTCTTGTTTCCATGTATGGTGTATGTCAACAACCCGATGATGCCCGTCAACTGTTGATGACAGTCCTGAGAGGAATGTACAAAACTTCAGAAACCACCGCCACTAATCCCACTTCCCCATGTCCTCTTCTCATGGACGGTTTTTTTGATTTGGTTATTTCCGGATAATTTCATTGTTTACATCTTTTTTTCTTGACTACCAATTAGTTTTACATAGGTGTTAGTATCAATTTTGCAAGAAATTATCAAAATCATGTGCTCTACCAATATCGATTTACAAAAATATAATAGATTACTGTCTTTCTCTATCTCTTGCTTGATTAGGAATTCCCAAGTTTCAAAGTACGATTACAGGTATATTGCACTATGCTTTGCTGCTGTATGATTGCGAACATTATAACATTATAAACACTTTTTGTTGTACATCTTAAAGTAGTAAAATATCAGGCCTCAACATTTCAAATTCCTCTTAAATTTACTGCAAACTTGAGCACTTGAAGACAAAAATCACAAATTTTTCATGGTTAGTATCGTTGATGACTCTTTGATTCTTATTTGTGAGGTAATAGAGTTTGCTAATAATTCAGGTCAGCTAGTGACATTCCTTGCCAATAATCTTGAATGTCGAGTCAGAGGGCTGACGGTGGTGGAAGGCTTCTCTGCTCAAGGAAACCAAGCGCAGGACATCCGGTGCTGATAAAGAAAACAACCCATGTCATCTTTGTGAAGTTTTACGTACCGTTTGCAAAGAAGGCATACATATTGTTTCTTTATTAGGGAAAGGTTACATGGCGTGGTATTGACCGGATGGGTGGGTTATTTAGGACACAGGGCCGTTGTAAGGAGTACATCATTGATTGAAGCTGCGATCGTATCATCTTTTGTAGAGTGTCCCTTTTCAGCTCTTCCCTTGCATGTAATTATACTCTTTAGTATTAGTAATTATGGGGATGATGATGATGATAGATTTGTTTGTCATTGCAGCACTTTTAAGTTATGGGGTACATAACATTTGTGTATTTGGTTTTTCTGAACAATTGGTATTATTTCCGTTTAAATATGGAGATTATAATTGGTATGTTTAGCATTTTATTTGTATAATCTATGGCTTATTTTTGTTATGATTTTCTTCTTAATCATAACCACGCTTCATTCTCGACTTACATGTTTCAATCTAACGAACTACCAACGGCTTATCCTCTCTTCAAATTTATATTTTTTGTTTCAATTATTTGATTTTATAAAATATTGTTGCAGATATGGGAGCAGAAGTTGATGCAATGCTACCCATTTATGCTACAAAAACAAATTCGCATCTTGCAAATTGATGAACAATGTCTGGTTCGCTCCAAATCTGTGAACTGCCGCCATGAACATAAATGCTACATATTAGCTCACCAATGAATTTAAATGACGTTCGCCTGAAAAATAGAGAGAAATAATTTTACTCTATTCAATTAGTTATTTTCATCATAAAAGATTGCAGAAAATAAATATTTAATGTTCAACCATATAATATTTAATGTTATGTATTAAGATTATATATGTAATATAAATTTATCATTTAGTTATCATGTTAGACTGTTATTAAAGCTTGATTATACGTTTACATTATTTTAATTAAAAGTTTTGTTTGTGCTCAAATGTTTACCGGTCTATTTTAATAATCGAAGTAAAATTTGGGCAATTACTTATATCATACACAATTGTAACTAAAGGATATCAAATACATACACCAACACAAAAGCAGCATCAAATTTAAAAATAACTTAATATATTTAAATACTTCTTTGTCTCCTTTTATAATTTTATGCAAATATTTTTCATTAATCTTTCACATCTTCTATATTTTATTATAAATAGCAAAAAAATCTTGCATAGATAGATGCCAAGTGGATAAATAGGATAATGACATGTGATACCTTTTAGGATAAATAGTAGATTTTTATATTTACTATTAAACATAAAAATAATTTTTTATTGAATTAACATAATTGAATTTAATTTATATCTTAACATATTTAAAAGACTTATATCTTAACATATTTAATTTATATCTTAAATTTTTTTAATCCTAAAATTTTTCACTTTGAACAGCGTTAAGAAAAGGTAAAAAGGAAGGAGCGTGTTTTTTTTTTTAATTCTGATTACAATATTAATAAATCAAATATCTTTTTTTAAAAAAATAAATAAAATCCAAAAAGGAAAAAACCTAACAAAACCTCCTAATGCACGTCACAATTCCCGTCCCCATTTTTCTGGCACGTATCCCACACAACCACTTATTATTTTTTTTATTTTTTATTTTTAAAAGTAAAAAGATAAAACATTAAAAGATCAAAATCAAATTTAACTAACCTAAATATATTTATCAAGCAAAATATAAATATCCCACAACCATAATTTTCAATGAACCAGAAGTGGTTACAAATTGGTATCTGGAATTTGAAATGAGTAGTGGTTATGTGTAAATTAACTATTTCGATTTATTATTCTTCTAATTGTTGAAAAAAGGACTTTAAGAAACCACCACCACTAATCCCACTTCCCCATTTCCTCTTCTCACCCACGTTTTTCACTAATCTCCCATACAACCACAAAAAGCAACACATTTTATTACAGTTTACAATTTTTAGATTCAATTTCACTACAAAAAAAATAGAAAAATTGATCACAAAACCAACCACATGTGGTCAATTTTTCTGCATTTTCGATCAAAAAATCAACGAAAATATGTGGTCGGTAAGAGCCTGAAATCTTTTTTAAAACTTACCAAGTGTGTTGTTTTTTTTTTAAAATATATATATATATATATATATATATATATATATATATATATATATAATTCAATATTATTTTTTTTAAAAAAAAAAGCTTTTTTAAATAAAAATAATTTTTCAAAAAAACTGCCACAAATGATCTTTTTTTTTGAATTAAATAATTAATTTATAAAAAATCGACCACATGTGGTTGATTTTTCATTTGAATTAAATAATTAATTTACAAAAAATCAACCACATGTGGTCGATTTTGTATTTAAATTAAATAATTAATTTATAAAAAAATCGACCACTTGTGGTCGATTTTTTATTTAATAATTTATTTAATAAAAAAATTTGTAATTAATTATAGGAAACCAACCACATGTGATTGGTATTTAAAAAGAATTACCAGAAAAACTGACCACACGTGGTCGATTTTTCTGGAAATTTTATAAAAAAATGTTGAAACTTTTCCAGTAAACAGACTACAGTCTGGTAATTTTGTAGAAAACAATAACAGCATATAGCTATGCTACATTCCATTATACAATACAGTCCACCAATCATTTAATATACAATCAACCACCATAAGAATACAAACATTAAAAATCAAAACACAGGTTCACATTTCAAGTACCTAAATTCAAAACAAAAGTCACTAATTCATAATTCAAGTAACTACACTTAAACATTTCAAGTCACTAATTCACTTCACAAGTTACCAAACTAAACAAAATTCAAAATGAAAAGTTCACATTTCAAGTACCTACACTTAACTATTTCAAGTCACTAATTCACTTCACAAGTTATCAAACTAAACTAAATTCAAAATGAAAAGTTCACATTTCAGGTACCACCTATACCTAAACATTTTCAAGTCACTAATTCACTTCACAAGTTACCAAACTAAACTTAATTTAAAATAAAAAGTTCACATTTCAAGTACCTACACCTAAATATTTTCAAGTCACTAATTCACTTCACAAGTTACCAAACTAAATAAAATTCAAAATGAAAAGTTCACATTTCAAGTACCTACACCTAAACACTTTCAAGTCACTAAGTCACTTCACAAATTATCAAACTAAACTAAATTCAAAATGAAAAGTTTACATTTCAAGTACCTACACCTAAACATTTTCAAGTGACTAATTCACTTCACAAGTTAACAAACTAGACTTAATTCAAAATGAAAAGTTCACATTTCAAGTACCCACACCTAAACATTTTCAAGTCACTAATTCACTTCACAAGTTACCAAACTAAACTTAATTCAAAATGAAAAGATCACATTTTAAGTACCTACACTTCAACATTTTCAAGTCACTAAGTCACTTCTCAAGTGACCACACTTTACTAAAATCAAAACACAAGTTCACATTTCAAGTACCTAATTTCAAAACAAAAGTCACTAATTCATAATTCAAGTAACTACGCTTAAATATTTCAAGTCACTTTTTAAAAATACTTTTTAATTATATTTTTTAAATAAAACCGACCACAAGTGGTTAATTTTTTAAAATTATTATTTTTTAATTAAAAACCGAACACTTGTGGTCTGTTTTATTTAAAAATATAATTTGTGGTCTGTTTTTAAAAATAGTTTTTAATTATATTTTTTAAATAAAATCGACCACGAGTGGTCGGTTTTTTAAAATTATTTTCTTTTTTTAATTAAAAACCGACCACATGTGGTTGCTTCTTAAAAATAATTTTTAATTATATTTTTAAATAAAATCGACCACAAGTGGTTGATTTTTTAAAATTATTTTCTTTATTTTTTTAAATTAAAAACCGACCACTTGTGGTCGGTTTTTTAAAATTATTTTATTTTTTTAATTAAAAACCGACCACATGTGGTCGTTTTTTAAAAATATTTTTTAATTATATTTTTTAAATAAAACCGAGCATAAGTGGTCGGTTTTTTAAAATTATTTTTTTAAAATTAAAATCCGACCACTTCTGATCGATTTTATTTTAAAAATATAATTAAAACTAATTTTAAGAACCGACCACATGTGGTCAATTTTTAAAAATAGTTTTTAATTATATCTTTTAAATAAAACCGACCACAAGTGGTCTATTTTTTAAAATTATTAAAAACCGACCACTTGTGATTAGGTTTTTAAAATTATTTTCAGGTCTAATTTTAAAAATCTAAAAGCGACCACGAGTGGTCATTTTTTTTATTTTTTATTTTTAAAGGAAATAATAAATAATATAAAAATTATTGAAATAATTATTTTAAAATTTTAAAATATAAAAAAGCGACGACCACATATAGTCGCTTTTTAAAAAAATATTTTTTTTTAAAATAGAAAACTGATCACATGTGTTGGGTTTTTTATGACCACAAACTGTGGTCAGTTTTTCTGGTCGATTTTTCTATATTTTTTAGTAGTGTTTTTATTTTAAAGAAAAATTACATTCCTATTTTCAAGCAATTTCCACGAAAATCTCTACTAGAGAGTTTAAATTATATCTTTTAATACTTACATCTCTATTACCCCCTGAACTATACCTAAAAAGGTTATGACTAGAGGTATTCATGGGTTTGGTTAAAAACCAAACCGAACCGTAAATCGAACCAAACCAATTAAAAAAGCCGACGTTTGATTTGGTTTAGTTAGGTTTGGTTTTTTATTTTAAAAAATCGATGTTATTTGGTTTGGTTATGATTTTACTTAAAAAATCGTGAAAATAATCAAACCGAACCGATAAATTTTATATATATATATATATTATAATTATTTATAAATAAAATATAAATATTTTATTAAATTTAATCTAAAACTAAAAATTTTAATCTATGTCTAGCCCAACCAATACTTTAGCCCAATTGTCCGAAGCCCCAAACTCAAACCCAACTCTACCTACTATTACTAATAAGTTAACCCTTCGATCCCTACCTTACTCTTTCTACTTCAGCTTTCACAATACGAGTTACCATGGTGATACAAGATAGCCCAAGAACACAAGAAAGCAAACACCAAAACAGTCCACTAGTTCAAGGAACTATGAACCTCTTTTGGTGACCCCTCTCGGATTCAAGAACACAACAAGAACACCACGTAATGAGGTGTTTAACACCTAAGTTTCAGCAGCAAACCAAGCTATATTATGACAATAAAAATGAAGAACTACAATGTTACAACCACAATAGCGAAAGTGCTTGAACAACAACAACACAAACTACAAAATTAGGACAAGAAACAAAGATAAATAGTTATACTAGTGCTGATGTAGTCTTAACAACCCAAGAGCATATTCACTCTTAGACCTTTAACACTTCATACAACAAACACCTAACTCTTACAATGACACATGAGGGGCATCCACCTCTCAAAGCACCAAAGTCTTAAGCTTTGCAACACACAAGAGAATCCACCCTTATGCTATTCCCTAATTTCAGTTTTGAGAACCCTCTCTCACAAGAGTAGTGTCTTCAATATCAAGCATAAACTAAGAAATTAAACCCAAAAAGGTTCTATTATACAACATTACAAATAATAGAGAAATGACAAAAGAGCCCTTTAGTGACTAGTCTTCAAAAATACTCAAAAGTCTCATGATCATGATCATACTTGTATCATCCTCTCCATATTGAGAGGAATTTGACCACAAATTCACGGGCTGACCTCTTTTACAAAGGCACTTCACAATCTCTTTCTTCCAGCCACACATCTTCTCCATACTCTTCATTTTACACTTTGGCTTTTTTTTGTTCTCCATCTTGCAGTTTATCATCATTCTTAACCGATTCAATGCCTACCTCTTCTCCAAGATAGTACAATCTACCCCCCCCCCTTAGGATCATATTTCTCCAGTTTGGGCACTTACTAGCCTTGTGCCCCCACTCTTGACACTTGAAGCATTGAAACCCCTTGGGATTGGAAGTAGAATTCAATTTACCTTCATACCTTGGAGGGTGTTTTTGGAAACCCTTAGTGGCCTCGGGTTGGGTAGCCATGAATGAGTTCTCTTTGAGATCCCTCTCAACCTCTAAATCAGCGTGGAAGATGCCATCTACGGTGTCGAATTTGTGAAGCGTCATGCGAGTGGAGATGTCCTTGTTTAACCCAACCTTGAAGCGCACAGTGTCATGAATTACTTGCTCGCCTCGATGGTCAAGTTTCAACATTAATTGTTGAAATTCATCATAGTAAGCCATGACACTCTTGCTCCCTTACCTCAAATTATACAATTTGGCAAGAAGATCATGCCTATAAGTCTCGGGTAAGTACCATTTCCATATAAGGTTCTTCAATCGAAACCAAGGAGGAGGTTATCCCCCAATCATCTCATTCCCAAACTGTTTAACATACTCCCACCATGTATTAGCATACCCTTCGAAGTGAGCTATAGCATAGCAACTTTTCTTTTCTTCGGTGAGATCATTAAGTTGGAGCATCTTGTCATAAGATGACTCCCATGCAAAGTAGGCTTCAGGATCACTCTCACCTTTGAAAATAGGAAGGCTTACTTTGATGGAATTAAGACCTACATCTCGGTTTGGATGGCCATATCTCACCTCTCGTTCTAACTCCCTATGTCTACCCCTCATTATTTCTTCTCTCAAGTAAACATCATCATATGGCCCATAACCACCATGTTTTTCACCCCTACCATAGCCCTCAACATGGATGGGTCTATTTGGGTTAAGTGGAGCTTGTAGTGGTGGGATTGGATTTAGATAGTAAGGTCTTTGGTCAAGTAGAGTTTGGATGAGAGGGTTCGGGTTTGGTGGTGGTTTTTGGGTTCCAAGCCCTTCTTGTTGGACTTGGTGAAGTGGAAGATGGTTTGATCTATCTTGTTCTTGGCTTCGGGAGTACAGATTGGTTGGATTTGTGGAAATTGGTGGATATAGCATTTGGTGCATGGTCCCGGGAGTATTAGTTGGGGAATTTTTTGAGGTGTGAAAGGTCGACTCCTTTGGATTTCCATATGTTATAATCTCCCACTTATTGATGCCACATCCGTATCTAATTTCTCATGACCCACATTCAACCTAGCCACATCTCAGGACATAGTTTCAAGGCGAGCCAAAATGAGAATGATGGCATTATTATTCATTGTTTGAGCATTTGAAGCCTGGATTCCATTGTGGTTATACCAAAAATAACCCTTCAAGTTACGGTCCAACAAGACACCCAATCAGTCCACAACGCCACACACAATAATACAATATAAATTCTACAAACCAAAACACACGTGAGTTTAAAACAACCTCCCACAATGTGATCCCACCTTCAGGTATCTTCAAACTCAAGCTTAACAATGGTGGATGACTCAAATAACCTCAAATTTAGATCAAATTCTAACCCTATACTCCTATAGTGTTAGAGAATACAAATCTAACACTAAAAACACAAGAAAAACACAAAATGAAAAACTCAAAATTTAACCTAGGGTCAAAAACGGGTTTAGGTTTTTTTTGGGGGGGGGGGGATTTTCTATTTTGACACTTCTTTTTTGTTGATATTTTCAATTTATAGACTCTAATAGTGTTAGGGAATAAGGATCTAACACTAGAAACACACAAAACACACAAAAATCAAGTTTTTTTTGAAAGACCCTAAAAATGTGAACAATAACTTTTTTTCTTTTTCTTTCTTTTCACTTTTTTTTTTTTTTTATTTTCAAGATAACAATTCTAAGATTCATTTTGTTGAAACAAAATAAAACCTTGATTTGATACCAAATGATACAAGACAACCCAAGAACACAAAAAAATAAACACCAAAACAGTCCACTAGTTCAAGGAACTATGGACCTCTTTTGGTGACCCCTCTCAAATTCAAGAACACAACAAGAACATATGTAATGAGGTGTTTAACACCTAATTTCCAGCATCAAACCAAACTATATTATGATAATAAAAATAAAGAACAACAATGTTATAACCACAATAACCAAACGGCTTCAACAACAAAAACACAAACTACAAGATTAGGATAAGAAACAAAGATAGATAGTTAGACAAGTGTTGATGTAGTCTTAATAACCCAAGAGCATATTCACTCTTTGACATTTAACACTTCATACAACAAACACCTAACTCTTACAATGATACAAGAGGGGCATCCACCTATCAAAGCACCAAAGTCTCAAGCTTTGCAACACATAAGAGAATCCACCCTTATGCTATGCCCTAATTTTTGTTTTGAGAACTCTCTCTCTCACAAGAGTAGTGTCTTCAATATCAAGCATAAACTAAGAAAATAAAACCTACAAGGTTCTATTTATACAACATTATAAATAATAGAGAAATGACAAAAAAGCTCTTTAGTGACTAGTCTTCAAAAATACTCAAAAGTCTCATGATCATGATCATACTTGTATCACATGGTCCCTGGTTCAAATGGTAGTTTTATGTCTTCTTATTTATTCAATCGTTTCCTATATGATTAGCTCACCTAGCTAGTATTTAAAGTAAACAGATAACTCATATTTACCCAACTCTGTCTCTTCTTGCATTACACTGTAACAGAACACAAAGCTCTATTTTACAATATACATGTATATGTTTATATGTTGTTTGATACTCTTAGTGCATACAATACAAAGCTGATGCTTTTCATCTCAATGTTAGTTTTATTTAATGTGTTTGTTATGATTTTTAAGAGTTTATAGTGTCATTTGTCCATCACTGTACAAATATTTCATGAGAAATTATTCAATGTGATACTCTTTTCTATGGGTTAAAAAAAGGAGTTTATTCTAGAGATGGTTGGAGTAGGCTAGTCAATAACCAAAAAAATAAAAAAACAGAACCAAACCGACAAGAACCAAACTGGCGGTTATTTTCTTTTTGTGGTTTGGTTTGGTTTTACATATTCAAAAACCGACTAAAATTGATTTTGGTTATGATTTTAACCACTAACCGATCCAAACCGACCCATGAACACCCCTAGCTATGACACACCTCAACTTAAAGAGGGTCCTATTACCCCCCTGAACTAATTAAAAGTATAATTTTGACACCCTTAGTACCTACGTGGCACATACGTGGCACACACGTGTGCCTACGTAGACACTTCAGTGTGTTGTGCTACGCATGTGCCATGTAGGCACTAAGAGTATCAAAATTACACTTTTTATTAGTTCGGGGGTAATAGGACCGCCTTTAAGTTGAGGTGTGTCATAACCTTTTTTAGGTATAGTTCAGGGGGGTAATTGGGTATTATCTTTATTTAAAACAAACAAAGTCTTTGTTATCTACAAAATGTAAATAGTAAATTACATGTTTCAATTATTGTTTAATTATATTTTAACTAATTAATAATCTTCTAATATAAATAAAAAAATTTATAAAAACATAATTGTGACTTAAAAGTCATATTATATTCACTATAGGTATCCAAATTTTCAGCAATCATCTCACAAATCTACCTTCTGTTTAAAAAATAAAATGCACATAAATACATAAATTAATACAAAGCACCAACAGTTAGTTGAGGAAATAAAAACAACTATTTAAAGTAGTACAATAAGAAATTAAAAAGATAACAACATTTTATACATAAGTATGTGATATTCGTACTCATGTTTTCTACTAACCTACCACACAATCACTTCCACAACAAATATACTTAGCAATTTGTAACTTTTTTAATACAATTTTAATATTACAAATAAATCACATTTTCTATTTTCAAGCAAATTGCAAGGTAATTTCCTACGCAGTTTTTCATATAGATAAATTTTACAATATCTAAATTTCTATTTTCCTATACTTAAAGCAAACAAAGTTTTCGATGTTGCAAAATGTTAATAGTAACTTACATGTTTTAATAACTGTTTAATTTTTTATTAAGTAATTAATAATCTTCTAATATAAATAAAAATTATAAGAACAACTGTGACTGAAAAGTCATATTATATAAAAAAATTATTTTAATCATAGGAAAAACATTAAATAAGGAAAAAAAAATCAGAATCGCATATTACACTATTTAGATAAACATAATGAAAAAAATTAATAAAGCTATAAACTTATATAAAAAGTTTCAAACAAAAACAAAGAAGACAATATTTTTAAATTGAGATATAAAAAATCCATGTGAGGCTTTGATTTGTAAGATGTTAGTTCAGTTTTTAATCAAATATATTACTCAAAATTCCTAATTAGCCATCATATCAATATGAGAATTAACCCCCAGTATTCCACTTCTTTTCAAATCCTAAAACTTCCTCTAATCCACGTCTTATTATTTTCCCACTAACCTCCCACACAAGTACTTTCACAAGAAACATACTCAACAGTTTGTATATTTTTCTAATACAATTTCAATTTTACATATAAATCACATTTATCATCTTACCCACGTCATTTTATTTTTTTCACTAATCTCCCACACATCCACTTCAACAACAAAGATACTAAGCAACTATAACTTTTTCTGATTAAATTATATTTTTATAAATAAATCTTATTCTCTATTTTTAAGTCAACTACAATGTAAGCAGTCTCCTATAAATACACATCCAACGCATGTTTAATTATCTCAAATCCTGTAGCATAGCTTTTCTGCAAACACATAGTCAATAATATGACAAGAGTTGATTATATAAGTCAAATTACAAATAATAAAATGGACTAGAACTTGAAGGCAAGGGTAGTACGTATGTGGCATGCTACACCAAGAAACAAACAATTTTTCTTCTCTCAATTGAGTTAGTTCTTCAAGATGAAAAAGTATTCAAAATTATTCTAGATTTTACT
Source organism: Capsicum annuum (assembly GCF_002878395.1). Lineage (NCBI taxonomy): Eukaryota > Viridiplantae > Streptophyta > Magnoliopsida > Solanales > Solanaceae > Capsicum > Capsicum annuum. The sequence continues at coordinate 18,733,589 of NC_061119.1, read as the reverse complement.
ATTTTTTGTATCAATACTAACATATTAATTCTGACTTATGTTCTCACTTATTTATTTGTAGGGAGAAAGAATTCATGCAACAATTCCACGTTCAGTTGTCCATCGTTTCAAAGGAGAAGAAAATGCAATAAAATAAATGGAATTGTATGTTATGAATACTTTCGTTGTTGAGCCTAACAATATGCATTATAAAAATACTTCACATAACTTTAAGCTAGAGTTTACACCCAAGACAATTGCTTTGGAGACAATAGATTCGGATTTTGGCTTAAATATTTTTTATTTTTGTTTGTTTAAGGATTTGAAAAATCATATTGGCATTGATGACACTCTAACTATTTGGTAAATTTTTTCCTATGTTACTCTTTAATTTTTTTTAATTACAAGGTATCACTATTTTTATATTATTTTCTATCTTCCTGTAGATGTCATAGGCCAAATTATTTGTCATTCTAAAAAACAAACCCATTAGCTTCGAGATGGTACAACCAATCAATTTTTGAATGTTGTTATCGAAGATCATAAGTAAGATTGTGATTCAATTAATAAGTTTAAATATTTTCCTAAAGCCATAATTTCTAATATTTGTTTATTAATGTAGAAGAAGCACAATTACAACAACTTTTTTGGAGACTTTATTGATAAAATCATGCCCTATTTGCAAAATTTAATTGATCAACTTGTCATTGTTGTTATGCAGCTTATAAGAGAGCATCAATTTCAAGGTTTATCAATATTCTAACTTACACTTCATATATTGTTTTTAGTTAAAAAAATATTATACAGTAATACTATCTTAACATTTACAAGGGTATATTCTGTATAGAACATATGAAATTTTCCCAAACTGTGGATTAATCCAGATCTTCCCTAAGCCAATGATTTTAAATTTAGGTTTCTTTTACACTATAATATATTTATGTTGTTACTAAAATAAAAAAAAATCATGTGCATCACTAATATAAAAAAATACAGATTAGGAAGTGTGTCTGAAGCTATCCCTGAAATGTTAAGTCAAGCAAATTCTTAGCATAGTCTTTCTATTTCTGAAGAATTGGCTGTTGGTGCTATAGAATTTAAAACTGTTAAAGAGTTACTTGATTCCGTGCAGGTGAAATATTCTCTATATTAATTTCTACGCAAAGTACATAAAATTGTATAATTTAATACAATTTTTATACATGATTATTCTTTATTTTTACAGGTCGGACATTTGTGGATTGTTGCAAAAGTAGTGAACTTAGAACTTAAAAGCAATTGGTCATACCTGGGATGCACAAAGTGTCAGAAGAGTGTTGATGAAGTTGCTAAGAATACATTTTACTGCAAGAATGTCATCGGAATTATCAAACAGTTACTCATAGGTTTGACCTAAATATAATTTTCTTAACGTTACAAATTAAATCAATAATTTTATATTTAAACATAATATGATATCAGGTATAGGGTTCAAATTAAGGTAATGGATGATACTGGAGTCGTCTCTTTGTTGCTTTGGGATAATGAAGCAATCACACTCATTGAAAATTCGCTTCTGAATTAAAAGACTATCTGTTATAGGTATGTCATATTTTTTTACTTTGTTTTATGAATCTTACACCTAATACAACTAATATCATATTAGATTTTTGATTCTCCTTATGAGTATTCCTATCCGATCAAGCTGGATGTTCTTCTTGATAAAATCATCATGTTTAGAGTGAATGTTAAACAAAAAAATATTGAATCACGTGATCGAGTCTATGGAGTTTTAAAAATCAATGAAGACGAAGAACTGATAAATCAGTACAAGAAATTTCCAAAAGAAGATGCAGTCACATTATGTATGATTTTACTATAAAAAAGCTAATTGTTAGTAATCTAAATTTTACCATAAAAAGGTTGTTTAAATCTATTTATATCTAAAAATTGGAACCTCATATTAATGTTGTTGAAGAATCCACAGACGCTAATAAGGTATTCAACTTTTATTTACTTATATAAAAAATTTATAACAAATATTTCATTATTTATGTATTTTTAACATAACTATTCCATACTCTCCTTTTTATGTTAGGATTCCTCAAATGATACAGAGAAGATTTCTCTTATCAAGATTTATACTGCAAAGAGAGGTAGATCAAAATTGAAGGATCTATATCAGAAGTTACCGATGATGTTGATCAGCTATCTGGTAACAAGCCAAAGAAGGTGATTAAGAAGGAGAAAAATCTCTAAATCAATGGGCTTGTGATAATCTTTCTTTAAAATTTTAGCTAGATTTCTTTTAACTTTCTAGATTTGGATTTAGTTATGTTTCAGAATTACTTTTAATTTTTTGTTCTATTCTGTTCCTTTTAATGATTATGACTCTATCATATCTAAGTTTTTTTACTTCTTATGTTAATATTAGTTAATTAATGAATTTCATGTTTTCTGCTTTTCATGTCTTCCATGACTCTTATCATAACTAAGTTTAATATTAGTTATAGAGAATTATAACAAAGACTAATGCTTGGAAGTAAAATTACCTGCGTGAACATTTCTTTCAAAACATTTCAGTGAGGCTGTTTATCAAAATGGCTTGAGAAAGTCAAAATAGGTTGTGAACCATTCAATTGATCTATTAAACTGCAAAAGACACAAGAGTTAAACAATATTTTCCAATGAGAAAACAAAACTTTAGAGATAATGGTACCTGGATAAAGACAAGGTTCCATATCTCAATCACAGTGGGATCATCATTATTAACAAATGATGCAGCATCACGATTCCTAATTCTATCAAAGTGTATTTCGGTGCAGGGTCCCAAAAAGTTGTCTTACTCAAAATGCAGAGTGTTGAGAAATAATCTGAACGACTTAGATCAAAATAATCTAAATGACTTAGCTCAAAGTAATAAAATCTTTTAACAAGGAGAAGAAAGGTTTTCAGACATCATCATCAGATCATGATTAAGTTATTTGAACAAGTAATGAAGTTCTCATTTCCACATACTAAAAGACAATAATATTTCAGTGGTTGAAAGAGTTACTTAAGAGCATTGGTTATTGTACAACAAGTACTCAAAACCTTTAATAGTTATTTCTTTTGTTCCCTTCCTTTTTTTTAATGGGATAATCTTTCATTTCAAATTCCAAAACTCAAATATTAACGGGCCTACCCTTTAACTTTCTCCAATTAAATGATGGATACAACTTCTTGATTTTCTTACCAGAAAAAAGGATACTTAATTTTACAATGTGAAAATGATACTTATCACTGCTACCACAAGTTCCTATCAATACATACTCTTCTCTACTTAAATTATGATTGCCACTTTTTTGCTCCTTTTATCAGCAAAAAGGATAGTTATTTTTAAGGCAACAATGACACTTATCATTGCCCCCGCCTCACTTCATCAAAAAATTTGTCCTAAATTGTAATGTCCACAAAACTAAACATGCTTCTAAAGATTCAATAAGATTCATGTATTTCAAAAATATCAAGTATACTGAGAATATTACCTCATTAGAAGATTTAGTTTAATGAATTACTGATGCACCAGATAGAAATTGATGAGTTTGAACAAGATGATAGAATAGAAGATACAGTGTGATAACATACTTTGCAGCCAAAAGGTAGCCCCTTGCTAGGGGAAAGGAACTTAAGTCATAGACCTCTAGCTTCATTATCTGCTGGAAGGCCAGATTTTTCATAATTGCCAAAATAAGTAGCGTAAATTCTTTCACTTGGCAGTCTATATACCTGCACAAAAATCATCAAACAAGGAGAAACAATTTATACAAATTAACATCTGCCATTTCTTAATCATACAACATTTATGCTAGGAGCACAACTAAAAATATACAAGAATATTACTATTATTCGAGATAAAACTTGCCTATGTAAGGAGTTCCCAGGCCCATCCAATGGCCTCTTTCTTGAAATAATCTCCAAATGACCAATTACCAAGCATCATAAAGAAAGTGTGGTGGTAAGTTTCCTTACCAACATCATCTAGATCGTTATGTTTGCCACCAGCATGAATACACTTCTGTGTATTGCAGGCACACTTAAGTTTACTCAACAGACTATTAAGGTCTATAATACCCAAGAAAATATGCTTGAACTGATTCACGCCTACACAGAAGAAATAAACTTTAGCCATCAACAGATAGTAATACACAATAACTACAACAACATAATATGATAGTAAAAACACAAGACAGCAGATAATAACAAATAAATAGAATGTGGAATGACATAAAGATATGATGAAAATAAGAAAATGTGGCAAAAAGTGATGAAACCATAACTTCTAAATGCATAAAAACCAACAATACTGTTCAGCAGAATATCTATTTACTATTGCCTCTCCACAACCTTTCCCCTGTGTTGAATATCAGGCAAATGTGAAAAAATTATTAATATTCTCTCACTCCCATTTAACATCACGTTATTTTACTGAACAAAAGATTTAAATTTGACCTATATGTTATATTAGTAATTGTGAAAGTAAATACTAAATAAATGGTAGAACATATTACTATGATACAGAAAACATCACATCAAAGTTTAAGATTTGAACAGTCCACAGAATTTGAGTTCTTGAAAGTTGTGACTTTGTTTTCAGAAACATATTACGGTCAAATATTTTGGTATCTCAAAATGGAGTGTTCCATACATTGGAATGGAGAATATACTTTATTTATTTGAAAAGGTGTCAAAAGAAGCAAAATTATGATAAGTCGATGTATCCACATAAGTCAATATAGGAAACTTTATATTGTTGTGGATGACATAAATGATACATGGAATGATTCTAAGGCGCATTAGGAACTAGAATCAATAGACCAAAGAAAAAATGACTATAGACTAGGAGGAGGAAGTGACAAAATTCAAAAACAGCTTACACACTATTCAAGTATTACTAACCGTTGAACTAATACTGATTCTACCACCAGAACCAGATTGAATTGTGCCGACTATACAAGCCAGCAATGTCTTTTCATGCAGGAGATTAAGCTCTACTGATTTACCAACTACATATGCATTATGTCCTTTAGCAACATATGTTTTTGTCAAAATAATGTCTGACACAGTACCCGTTACTGACTCAGTTGAATTATGGACATTATTTGGAACTTTGACTGATGATTTATCTGCATTCAATCTAAACTCTCACATATGTAGCCCTTGAGACTCTAGCATAGTCAAATCTTTGTGGTGGGTTACAAATGGACGTGTGGCTACCCCACCAGCAATCATATTCATTATGGCAGAATCTACCTATTACAAATACAATAACATGTTTTACTAGCTTTAATTCAAGCTATGCTATAATCTCAAATTAACAAAAGTAAAACAACTTCATAAACACCGAACTCTAAGAACTCACAATTATCAAGAAAGCTTTGAATAAAAGTTATGATCTTTGCATGGGTCTTAAATATGTTCTGAACCTCTACATTCAGCATCAAATCCAAATAACGTTGCCTATATCGTGTTTCCTAGACATAAAGAATAAATGAACCACAAGAACATGTCAGAAGGATACAATCTTTTAAAGGAGATAGGAAGAAAGAAAGGCAATTAAAAAGTTTCCTAAAAAAATTGAGAGGCATAAGATACCTCATTCTTTAAAACATATGTATCTGGATTGCGGCCACTTTCGGGGACCCATGCTTCAGAATTATGCAGCATAATTAAAGATAGATCAGTTAAAATAGAACTTGTCTTACATGCAATCCAAAAGAAAATTTACTAACCTTAGTAGTCTCTGTATGGGCACTTTTATGTCGTGGCATCATATGAAGAAAATGAGATAAGACTATGAATGATTTGGAAAAAATATTCAGCTCTCCCTTTTTACTCTTGCCTGATGAATGAGGTATGAAGAATTAGAAGAATATGATACCAAATCAAAACATCATTATCATCATCTCCTGAGATATTTGTATAAACTACACACCAAGAAAGATATTCACCAAGCAACTACAGAGCATACAATATTTGAATTGAGAGACTACGGCAAAACCCAGAAATTTAAATGCTTTCAAATGCAAGAACATATTTTATGTTCAACATGAACCACTGCCCCTTTAGGAGAGAGCTTGACAAAGTCAGCTATGGTAATCATTGTCTAGTAGAAGTATTGGGAAAATCTTATAATATTTTCTCTCATGCACCTACCAATGAGCCCCACTTTTTGGGAATATACTGGATATGTTGATGTTGTTGTTGTATGCACCTACCAACTAAACTACATGTTTTTCTTTTCTCCTTACAAATTCACGCATCTATTCTCTCAACCTACATTTTAACTGATTCTTAACAATACATCATTCCTCTCTTTTTCTATTTTAAAAAATGCTCTAACTTTCACTTTATTTGACTACCAGGATTTCAATGAAGAGTCACTGCAAGTAACAACCTTCAATAAATGAAAAGGAGTGGGAACCAAAGGAGTGATTCTATGTAACTACAAAAAGCCAGTGTTTTGCAATAAAAATGGCAACTTCAGTAGACAAAAAACTATCAAGTAAAAGGCTTTATGTTTCAGCTTCCTTCAAGGAGATAATTACTTAAAGATCAGCTCAACACAACATGTAAAAATTCAAAATGTAGAGTATAAAAAACCAACTGTCTATATTTAGTTATGGGGAATTATTACAAAGACTAATGCTTGGAACAAAGTAAAATTACCTGCATGAACATTTCTTTCAAAAGCTTCCACTGAGGTTGTTTTTCAAAATGGCTTGAGAAAGTCAAAATAGGACACTTCAAGTGATTCCTACAGAGTTTTAATTCTTCCCCATCGTGTGCACTTCAAAACAAAAGGGAAAAGTAGAATAAGTCAGACTTTTCCTCATTTATGATATTCTCATGTCCTTTTATTTTTTCATAAATTTTAATTAATGTATTAAAGTTATTATGAATATAGGTTAGTTAACACATGAAATTTTATGTAATACTAATGAAAAATCAAAATTTTTATTTGTAAAAGTTTAAAAGGGCAGCTACACGGTAATAACCTGCTTTGAAATTTTTAATAACAATTGATATTTCAAATTTCTGATGCTTCCTCTGTCAAAATTATCAACTGACTCCATCTTTCTTTTGTTGTCTTTCAAATTTACATATTAAATTAAAATTCTAAAGTCCTTATAAATGAAAAATGAAAAGAAATCTACTTTCGCAGTAAGCCGATGCAGCATACGAAAACAAAAATAGTGCAAACAAAGTACTTTTAACAAAGGTATGATCTTTCATTACCACTTTCATCTCTAATTTAGAGGCAAAATCAGTAATTACTTTGATATCGATAGCAATATTTGCTTTTTTCTTAAAGGATGAAATAAATAACATACAAATATCTTCTACAGAAAAAGGTGAACCCTTGAAGTACAAAAAGCATTCTATTGAGAGTGAAGAAATACTAGGACCTTTAACTAATATAACAAATGTGAGCGACAATATCCTTGATTTAATATAATTACAATTGTATTGTTAGAATTTACTTTCTAATACTCTTCTTATATAGGTATGCGTTGTGATAACATATTGCCTGATTTAAATGTATTACCTGAAGATAAGTGCTTTAAATTTTTCATCCAAACTAGATCCTAAGTTAAAACTTTCTTACTTCAATATGATTTTACAAATAATAGAGTAATATATTTCATTTAATTTATAGATACACAAACACATAATTCTCTGCCATATTTAAATGAAACTCCAATAATGGAAGGTAAGTAGTTCAAGTTATCAGTTAAAAATATTATACATTGTTAACAATACAAACAATTAATTAGTGTATTTTTCTTACTAGAAATTGAGGCAACAATAAACAACACTATTGTACAAGGTATGTTCCTAGAAAATATCTATTTTTAAAAAATTACATTATAGTAGAAGTGAATTTACGAATTAACAATCTTTAATTTATAAAAAGATTATTACATTTACATCTACATACACTCAAAAATTTATATACATAACAGAACAACTTCAACATAACATAGAAGATGAAGAAGAAGAGTATCTAGGCATGACAATCAATTTTTGCTTCTTCGCTTATTATTACATATAAAACTCTTGACAAATATAAATATATAATGAAAATTTAAACCTATTTATTTTTTATTAATTTCTATATATTGAAAGTTCTTCTGAAAAACTCTTGATTAAGATAAAATAGTTTGAACAATTAAATTTATAATGTTGTCTCTTTAACTATATATACTATTGCAATTATAGAATATTGGGAAATAAGAGATGCTGTATATGAACATGGAAATTATGGGGCTCTTTTTTGGTATGAAGAAAGAACACACAAGCATTACAAATAAAAAAAATTAATTTTCACAATGTGCTGTCAACAAGAAAAAATAAAGCTTCCATATCTTAAGAAGCCTCCTCAAATTTTGGAACAATTATTGTTTGGATCAGGTTAAAGAAATCATCATTTTTAATATCAACATATTCAAATTTACCTATATTAACCTTCTTCATTCTACAATTATTTTCATGAAAAATTTAGGAGTTATAATTCTATGTTCTCATTTACATCAATGGGAGGAAAAGTGGATGCCTCCATGAATCAGACACGAGGGCCAAGAACATTCAGATTATTTGGACAAAATTATCATCACATTGGTAGCTTACTACCTCCTGAAGGATCTACTCCAAAATTTGCGCAGCTGTATATTTACGATATAGAACATGAAGTTGCAAATAGAATTAATGCTATCAGGTAAGTATTATTTCTTTGTTATATAATCCTATGCAATTAAAAATTACTTTAAAGACTTTATTAATATAATATATCTTTTTTTAGAAGGTAATAATTTAATATTATATATTTTTTATAGTCATGGATAGGATGTTAATAAGCTTCAAGCTGAAATTGTTGCTGATCTAAAACAAATGCTTGATGAAAATAATGTGTAGGCAAAAACTTTTATAATAATGAGAGATAGATTTCAAGAAAATAACAGTTCCAATGTAAAGCTGAAACTAAAAAGGAAAAGAGGTACTGATGGTAGAAGATACAACCTGTCAACAATACCAGAAGTAACGGCTTTGGTGGTTAGAGATTTTGATGTTTCTTGATCTGATTATGATATAATTATAGAAACACAATCTGGACAACTGCAAAGGATCAATAAACTGAATACTGTATACTTAGGCCTACAATATCCTTTACTTTTTTCTAATGATGAAGACGGCTATAGAGAGGACATTCCTTTAAGTTTAGGTGATAAGGGAAGACAACGTGTTAGTATGCATAAATTTTTTTCTTACAGAATTCAAGAAAAAAAAGGTGAAGTTCCTACCATTGTGGCTTCAAGAAGATTATTTCAGCAATTTTTAGTTGATGCCTATACAATGATGGAATCTTCTCGGTTGAAGCTTATTTGGACTTATCAAAAATAATTTAGAGTTGAGTTTTATAAGGTCCTATTAGATACAATTTTACATGGAGACACTGATCCTTTATCCCAAGGTAAAAGAGTATTTTTACCATGTGCACGATATATGCTTCAGAATTATCAAGATGCTAGGGCAATATGCAAATGGGCTGGATATCCTGACCTTTTTATCACATTTACTTGCAATCCTAAGTGGCCAGAGATTACTAGATTTGTATGAAGAAGGGGATTGAATCTTGAAGATCGTCCATATATTCTAAGTAGGATATTTAAAATTAAATTAGACCACTTGATAAAGAATTTGAAGGACAATCAAGTATTTGAAAAAGTAAAAGCATGTTTGTTATATTTACTATTTTATTTGAATATACATAAGGACACTCATAAATTATTTTATATATCTTATGCTAACAATTTATTTCTAATAAACCCACTTGATTTATAATGCAGTGATATATACCATTGAGTTTTATAAAAGAGGATTGTCTCATGCCCATATGTTGCTTTTTCTTCATGAAAGCAATAAATTTTCCTGTGCATCAGATACTGGTCAAATAATTTCAGAAGAAATACCAGATAAAGTCAATGATCCTCATTATTATGATGCCGTGAAATATATGATGATGGCCCATGTGGTTCTACTAGCAAATTTTCACCGTGCATGCAGAATGATAAATGTACAAAGAACTTCCTTAAAAAGTTTGTTCACACAATAATTGTGATGAACCAATATCTGGAATTGTAGAAAGTACATATTTTAATTATTTAGAATAATCTACTGATATAAAATACCTTTAAGAAAGAGCAATTCTTGTACCTACTCTTCAAATGGTGGAATTGGTGAGTGATTACATAGTTTCTCTCAGCTGTGGGCAGGAGAAGTCATATTTGAGTTCTGATATAGTTTGTATACCTGATCATTCATTTACATCTTTGGGACATGTGCATACACCTGAATTTCTAAATAGTTTTAAATGCTCAGGTATTCCAAATCACTCCATCACTTTGAAGATAAGTGTTCCTGTAATGTTGCTAAGAAATATAGATCAATCAGTAGGATTGTGTAATGGCACAAGATTAATCATCACAAGACTCAAAAATTGAGTAATTGAAGCAAAAGTGTTATCTGAAAAAAATTTGGCAACAAAGTTTTTATTCCAAGAATGTAACTTACTCCATCTGATTCAAGAATTCCTTTTAAGTTCCAACGAAGGCAATTTCCAATGATCGTATCTTTTTCCATGAGCATCAATAAAAGTCAAGGTCAATCATTGTGCAGTGTGGGATTATTTTTTAAGAAGCCTGTATTTACTCATAGTCAACTATATGTTGCCCTTTCTCACGTAACATCTAGAAAAAGGCTGAAGATTTTATGTTATGATGAAGATGAGAGAATAACAAAAGAAACTACAAATGTAGTGTATAAAGAAGTTTTCTCTAATTTATAGGTAGCTATATCCTTCTTCATTTAATATACTTAGATATATTTTGCTTTTTCTTTTAAAGTAATCTGTAATTAAACTATATTGTATGACTAGTTAACTTCTGTTATTTGTTAAACTTTGATGTCTTTTATAAGGAAATGCAGTAGATACACAAACAAAGGTCATCGAATAGATACATCCCAGAGAATCAGAAGTTCAGAGAGATTTACATATAAAGAAAGGAAGAGCAAATAGAGTAGCTTACCTTAGATATGGAGAGTCAATATAAGACAATGCGCTTGAGAAAATGTGCAGTAAATCATCAAGAAAGCGAAGCTTCTAAACCGAGAAAACAATAAATAACTTTGCATCCATGGAAACAACACGCTCCAAACCAGCTCACCAATGAATCTAACTAATGTTTGCCTAAAAAAGACAAATGATTCTACACTGTTCAATTTTTTATATAGATAATAATGTTTGTCACAATTGAGACTATTTCTATATATTGAAATGCATGTTACTATGCTATTATACAAATTGATCCATTTGAAATAAATAAAGACATCTTACTTATTAAATAATAAAATGTATCGTTCAAGTAGCAGAAACAATGTACAGGAACATACCTTTTTGCTATGTCAATCAACACATTCAGAAGATTTGTTTATCCAAAGACATTATTCTACCTCCTTTCGCTTCAATTTCAAATAGATATACTATCAGTAAGTTCAAAGTCATCACAAAGCATTTAGGAATAACTTATGAAGTGAAGAATTAATGTGATTTACATAGGCCATTAAGTTTTAAGCACTCTATTTGTTTTGACATCCTAATTTATTTTTAAAAGATCTGTACATATGGAAAGGGAAAATCTCTTTACCGTAAGTTGCATAATCTCACTAAGCTAAGATCTGCAACAGACGGTTGACCACTTACAAGTACAAATTATCCTTTTTTCTGGAGCCAAATAGACTCGATATGTGCAAGAGATGCTATAAGGAGTTTCTTAGCTTTCGCTGTTGCTTGTGGATTAAAAGGCAACCCAATTGCAGGAGCAAAAAGAGATAGAGAGACATATATAACTGAAAAAAGAAGGTGTTTAAAAGAACTGCTGGAAATCGCTAAAAGAGAAACATGTCAAAAAGTATTAATCAAGAATTCTGGGGGAAAACAACATTATCATAGTGTTGTTAGTCATGTAATTGTTGGAAAAATCGTCACATCGTTAAGTGACTAGACTTACAAATAGAGTTTTGACAAATAAGTTCCAGTTAGAAGAAAAAGCTACTAAACACATTAAGAAAGTAGCAGATTTGCAAAGAGAATTAAAACATTCATGTTGCTCTTCTTTCAAAGTGATCATACAACAAATTTCCTCGCTTAAGTCTCAATTTTAGAATTAAAAAACTAATACAGTTGCTGACTTAACCTTAGAATTTTGTTGTCCCAGTTATCCGAAAATCCAAGATTACCATTTAAATTAACCCAATTAAGATCAAGATGGATTGGACACTAAAACAATCAGTCTCTGATATAAGCACCTGGACCGTGAGGGAAGTTAGTGTGATGCCAGTCCAGCACAAATTCAATTATTTATCTTTTGTATAAGTCAGCTAGATATCTTCAATAGAACGTGTAATCAAAAAGAGTTAAACAAGAAAAAAAAGAGAGAAACAACCCAATAATAGAAGCAAGAAGAGAGAGAGAGACATATACAACTAAAAATAAAAGGAGCTTAAGAGAACTGTTGGAAACTGCTAAAAGAGAAACATGTCAAAAAGTATTAATCAAGAATGGTGGGGAAAACTACATTATCATAGTGTTGTTAGTCCTGTCATTGTTGGAAAAATCATCACATCATTAAACGACTAAAATTACAAATAGAGTTTTGACAAATATTATTCCAGTTAGAAGAAAAAGCTACTAAACATAGTAAGAAAGTAGGAGATTTGCAAAGAGAATTATAACATTCCTGTAGCTCTTCTTTCAAAGTGATAGTACAATAAATTTCCTCGCTTAAATCTCAATTTTAGATTAAAAAAACAAACACAGATGCTGACTTAACCTTACAATTTTGTTGTCCTAGTTATCCGAAAATCCAAGATTACCATTTAAATTAACCTAATTAAGATCAAGACAATTTGGACACTAAAACAAGAAGTCTCTGATATAAGCACCTGGACTGCGAGGGAAGTTAGTGCGATGCTAGTCCACACAGATTTGATTTTTGATCTTTTGTATAAATCAGTTGGATACATTTAATAGAACAGTGTAATAAAAAAGAGTTAACAGTAGAAGTGTAATGCCTCGAGTCTACATCCCGGACATCACACAGTACTCATAATCCTGAAAGACCACAAGCTAACTCAGGACTGGTACCTGCTGCAATAACTAAGTAATAATACTGTAATAATGCAGAAATTAGGCTAGAACTGCCATAAGGTTCATAACTAAAATTAAATACTGACAGATAAATACTGAGAATAGAGAATCTATCTGAAATAATCTAATCTGAAAAGCCTCTAACTGTATGAACATGGAGTTAATGGGACAATTCCACAACTAACTCCGACTACTGAAAAATAAACTGAAATACTGAAAAGGCGACTATGTCCTACAACTATGAAGACACACCACTAAATCTGCTGCTGATAATTTGGGCTGCTAAGTACGGTTAGGAGCTCATGCATCTGAACCTATGATATAAGACATCATTGCATAAAATAAAGGTATGCGTCAGTACTTTGAATGTACTGGTATGCTAAGTGAGGTAAGGCTGAATGCATGGGTTCATATCAAGAACAATACTGGCTGAGTAATATGAATAACTGAATGAGAGTACATGTATTTATGAAATTACTGTAAATACTGATTATGAAAGACTATGCACATAACTATATATACTGTAAATGAGATCATATTAACACTGGGTACTGAGTTCTAATAACCGAATGACTGATATCTGAGTTCACTGATAACTATATTACTGTATACTGAGTGATAATTTCTGACAGTCCTAATTCTATAGAACTAACAGAGTTCTATACTGAGTAGGGTGATTTTTTTTGAAAGTCCTAATTCTGTAGAACAGAACTGAGTTCTATACTGAGTTGGGTGACTATTTTTGACAGTCCTAATTCTGTAGAACTGGACTAAGTTCTATACTAAGACTGAAACTAAAATTGTGGGAGGTAATCATCTAATTGACATACCCCTTTTTGTATAGATATGGGGACCAACTTGTAATCCCAGTTGGAAGGGTGCCAGTACTGTGCTACGGGTAAAGATAAGCTGAAAAGTAACCCTCATCAAGTAGGTGCGCTGAATAAGAATGATAGTACCTTCAACTGGCAAGTAAAATGCCTTATCAACCCTCAACTGGTAGGTTGATATCTCAACCTACGCTGGCTACGTAAGTCTGGAATGCAAGGACTACTTCTAAGGATCACACCCTCTACTGGCAGGTAAGCCCCCATCTTTGGGTTCTCTCGGTGCCAAATCCTACTCCCAACTGAATGACACTAATTACTAGAATGAGGTGAACTGGACTGAGTTCCACTGAGTTTTGTAACTGGATGAGTACTATTGATGGTGATATTACTAAGACTATTTCATAACTACTTTAGCTTTAGGTAAACAACTAGATTTTTAGGTATTGAATACGCCTAGGACTCGATAGCATTGGAAGTAAAGCATGGCATAATCTTAAAAGCATAATATTACATGCTTGCTAACAATGCATTAATTTAGACATTTTGTCAGAACACTTGATATATATGAGCTTGTACATGAATTGGATCACATATGAACATGTCATGCATTCAGCAGTCAATTCACATAAGCATTTTATCAAACACTTGGGGAGCATGGTTATTTCACATAATACTAGTCAACTCATGAACATCATGAATACAATAATCAATTGTAAATTCAAGGGTTTAGCATTCAATTCATATAATTCCTCATACAAACTATTTTAATTTTATGAGACTTGTAATTAAATCATGAAATAAAACCCAATTAATATCATGAACATGAATACAATCAATTTCAAGCATGTAAATCATAAATCTATAAACTTGTATGTTTAAATAAGGTTCTTGGACTCCATGGGTGAAAGGAACCCATGAATAAACACCTAACATACCTTGATTATTAATTTTGTGGAGATTAGGGTGAGTTATTGAGACTTGATTCTTGAACTTGATGAAACTAGGGCTTGTCCTTAAGAAGATTTTGTTAAAAAGATGAGAATTATGCTATTTGAGGTTTTAATCCCATGTTATGGAACTATTGGGTGAAGGTAAAATGACCCATTTGCCATTAAAAATGCGGAACAAATCTATAAAATTTACCCGGGACAGAGGCCAGGGCGCCGCGGGCTCTGGAGTGCCAATCTGGGCAGGGTGCTACGGGCTAATCTGATAAACTATTTTGGAGTTTCAAACACACCCTTACGCTTTTCCAAAAATTCCGAAACTCACCCGAGATGTACTATTGACTCCCCCGATCATAAATCAACTTAAAAACTAACTTTCTAAGGTCGAGAAGGTCATAAATAAATTCCTCAAAGTTTGAGGGCTTTAGAAATGACTAAGTCCTAACACTTAGCTAAAATTTTTAAAGTCTGGGACCCCTTTTGGCATGCTTTAGAGTCAAAAGGGGTCACTAGCAAAGACAAGCTAAAGAGTCACCTTTATCTAGAAGGTGCCCTGAATGAGAATGGTGGTACCCTCAACTAGTAGGTAAAATACCTTATCAACCCTCAACTGGCAGGTTGATATCTCAATTGATGTTATCTATGTAGTTCTGGAATAAAAGGACTGCTTCTAAGGATCACACCCTCTACTGATAGGTAATCTCCTATCCTTGGGTTCACTCGGTGCTTAATCCTACTCCTAATTGAATAAAACTGCTTACTAGACTGAGCTGAACTGGACTGAGTTCTGTAACTGGCTGAGTACTACTGATGGTGACATTACTAAGACTATTTTGTAACTGCTATAGCTCTAGGTAAACAATTAGATTTTTGGGTATTGAATACACCCAGGACTGGATAGTATTTTGTAACTACTGTAGCTCTAGGTAAACAATTAGATTTTTGGACATTTTGTCAAACACTTGATATACATGAGCTTGTACATGAATGAGATCATATAATAACATGTCATGCTTTCACTATTCAATTCACATAAGAATTTTATCAAACACTTGGGGAGCATGGTTATTTCACATAATACTAGTCAACTCATGAACATCATGAATACAATAATCAATTGTAAATTCAAGGGTTTAGCATGCATTTCATATAATTCCCCATACAAACTATTTTAATTTCACGAGACTTGTAATTAAATCATGAATTAAAACCAACTTAATATCATGAACATGAATACTATCAATTTCAAGCTTGAAAATTATAAATCTGTAAACTTGTATGTTTAAATAGGGTTCTTGGACTCCATGGGTGAAAGGAACCCATGAATGAACACCTAATATACCTTGATTGTTAATTTCGTGGAGATTGGTGTGAGTTCTTGAGACTTGATTCTTGAACTTGATGAAGTTATGGCTTGTCCTTGAGAGGATTTTGTGAAAAGGATGAGATATTATGCTATTTGGGGCTTTAATCCTGTGTTATGGAGCTATTGGGTAAAGGGAAAAAGACCCATTTTCCCTTAAAAATGTGGAACAAAACTGCAGAATTTACTCGGGCAGGATGAACAAGGTGCCACATGCCCTGGAGCGCTGCTCTGGGCAGGGCGCCATGGGCTAATCTGATCCATTATTTTGGAGTTTCAAACACACCTTTACGCTTGTCCAAAAATTCCAAAACTCACCCGAGATGTACTATTGACTCCCCCAATCATGAATCAACTTAAAAACTAACTTTCTATGATCGGGAAGGTTGTAAATAAATTCCTCAAAGTTTGAGGCCTTTAGAAATAACTAATTCCTAACACTTAGCTAATATTTTCTAAGTCTGGGACCCCTTTTGGCAAGCTTTAGAGGGATCAAAAGATTAGGATTCTGTGGGGTCTTATAATATCTCCCCGTTGGGAGTATTCTTTCTCCAATGAGACTGATTAAGCTGAGAATACTGATAGGCTGAATTTATACACTAAACATGCACAACTGAAGCATGATTACATGATAGAAGGTACTGATATACTAAGTTATCATACTGAACATGCATAACTGAAGCATGACTACATGAATGAAGCTACTGATATACTGAGTTATCATAATGAACATGCATAACTGAAGCATGACTGAGTTTTGAAGATATGATGTATGACTGAGCTATTTCACAAAGGTATGCATGATATGAGAATGTTATGCAGTTGAGTTGATATAGAGTTATAAAGGAAATCTGAGCGTAGAACTGAGTTAATTCAAGGAAAACTATTACCTTGAGTTGAGTTTGAGTTTGCGGAGAAGAGGAGAGGATACTTGGTCTGCATATCTATTTCTACTTCCCAAGTAGCTCCCTCAACGAGCTGATTCCGCCTAAGAAGTTTGACTAGAGGGACCTCTTTGTTCCTCAGTCTACAAACTTAAAAATCAAGAATTTTGACTAGAACTTCTCATAAGAGAGACTGTTTTGAACTTCTATACCCTCTATAAGGACTACAACTGTAGAGTCACTTATGCGCTTCTTTAGCAAGGAGACATGAAACACTGGATGTACTGAAGCTAAGTCTGAAGGAAACTCAAAAATTTGTAAGCTACTTTTTTTAAATGACTGAAAATTCATTAAGGACCGACATATCGGGGACTGAGTTTCCCCTTCTTGCCAAACCTCTTTAATCCATTCATAGGAGAGATTTTTAAATACACATAATCACTAATCTCGAACTCAAGATCCTTTCTTTTCATATCTGCATACGTTTTCTATTGGCTCTGGGTTGTCTTAAGCCTTTCCCTGATCAATTGAACTTTTTCTAAGGTATCAAATACCAAGTCAGGCCCTACCACTATGGCCTCACCCACTTTAAACCAACCAATGGGAGGTCTACATCTACTCCCATAAAGCACCTCAAATGAAGCCATCTGAATACTGGAATAATAGATGTTATTATATGCGAACTCAATCAAGGGAAAGTGGTCATCCCAACTGCCTTTAAGGTCAATGGCACATTATCTTAGCATCTTTTCTAAAGTCTGAATGGTCCTTTCTCCTTAACCATTTGCCTGAGGGTGAAAGGTTGTATGAGGTAAACTTGGGTACCAAGACCCTTTTGGATGCTTTCCCAAAAAAAAGGGTGAACTGTGTTCCTCTGTCTAAAATAATGAACAACGAAACTCCGTGCAGTCTGACCAACTCTCTAACATAGAGCTTGTCATAATCCTTGGCTTAATAATAGGTATGAACTGGTAAGAAATAAGCTAATTTGGTCATCCTATCCACAATGACATAAATCGAATCATGCTGGCAGCGAGTATGGGGCAAGCCCATCATAAAATCCATGTTCAACTCCTCTCACTTCTAAGTGGAAATGCTGAACTCCTGCATAGTTCCACTAGGATTATGATTTTTGATCTTAACCTGCTAACATGTCGAGCACTTAGCTACAAACTCTGGAATGTCTATCTTTATTTCACTCCACCAATAGATCTCCAACAAGTCGCAATACATCTTGGTGGCCCCTAGGTAAATCGAGTATCTCGCACCATGCACTTCTGGAAGAATCCATTGTCTTATAACATCCACATATGGCACACATAACCGACCCTGGCAACGCAACACACCATCTCCCCCTTGGGAGAAAACCTCTACTCTCTGATCTCTGATTGACTCTTTCAGTTTAACAAAGCTAGGATCCCTGTACTTATTTTCTTTTACTTTGGAAACCAAAGATTATTCCAAACTATTCTGTACCCAGACACTACCCTCTGCCGAATCGACTAAGAGAACACCTGGTCAGGCAAGCTGATGAACTTCCTGAACTAACTTCTTTTTACCATCCTCAACTTGAGCCACACTACCCATAGAAAATCTACTGAGATCCTTAGCCACTACATTGGCCTTGCCCCGATGATACATAACACTCATGTCATAATCTTTCAATAACTCAAACCACTTCCTCTGACGCAGGTTCAGATCTTTTTAAGAAAACACATACTGCGGGCTTTTATAGTTTGTGAATACATCAACATGTACCCCATACAAGAAATGCTTCCAAATATTTAAGGAAAACACAACAGCTGCTAACTCTAGATCATGAATGGGATAATTCTTACCAAGGGGCTTAAGTTGTCTAGAGGCATAGGCTATGATCTTACCTCTCCGTATCAAAACACACCCCAAACCAACTATAGAAGCATCATAATATACCATAAACCTTTTTGAACTATCTGGTAATTTCAAAACTGGGGTTGTACAAACTCGAGTCTTCAACTCCTGAAAACTTTTCTCACAAGAGTATGACCACTGAAACTTGACCTTCTGAGTTAATTTGGATATGGGGGATGCAATAGATGAAAATTCATCAACAAATCATTGGTAATAGCCAATCAAACCTAAGAAACTCCTGATATCTGACGAAGAGATGGGTCTAGGCCAGTTCCTTACCACTTTGGTCTTTTAGGAATCAACTCTAATGCCATCACCAAAAATTATATGACCAAGAAAAGCTATTGACCTTAGCAAAAATTTACATTTAATGAACTTGGCGAATAACTGATAGGCTCTGAGGGTGTGTAACATTATTTTGAAATGGTTTACATGATCATGTTCACTGCAGGAGTAGACAAGAATGTCATCAATGAAGACTATGATCAATATGTCCAAGTACTGCTTAAACATGTGGTTCATCAAGTCCATGAAGGCTACTGGGGAATTGGTAAGACCAAATGACATGACTAGGAATTCAAAGTGGCTATACCAATTTCTAAAAGCTATTTTCGGAATGTCACATTCTCTGACTTTGAGCTGATGATAGCCTGATCTGAGGTCTATCTTAGAAAAGTAGCTGGCACCCTGAAGTTGGTCAAATAAGTCATCAATTCTAGGAAGTGGATACTTATTCTTGAATGTGACTTTGTTCACCTAACGGTAATCAATACACATTCTAAGAGAACTATCTTTCTTATGAATAAAATCGGTGCACCCCAAGAGGATACGTTGGGTCTGATGAATCCCTTATCTAGGAGATCTTTCAACTTTTCTTTTAACTCTTTGAGTTCTACTGGAGCCATTCTATATGGTGAAATAGGTTGGGCTGAGTGTCTGGAAGAAGCTTTATTCCAAAATCAATTTTCTTTTTAGGAGAAACTCTGAGAGGATCTTCGGGAAACACATCTGAGAATTCATTTACTACTGGAACTCACTTAATATTAGTAGTCTATGAACTATAATCCTTAACTCAAACAAGATGGTAGAAATACCCCTTAGATATCATTTTCCTCGCCCTTAGGTAGGAAATAAGCTGACCCTTAAGTGTTGAAGTACTACCCCTCTACTCAAGGACAGGTTCATTCAGAAACTAAAAACAAACAATTTTGTTTCATTAGTCAATGAAAGCATAGCATCAATGAAGCTAATCCATGCCGAGAATAATGTCAAAATATGTCATCTCTAATTCTACTAAGTCTGCTGAAGTGGCTTTCTAAGATACCAGGCTATGATAAATTTATCCACTGGGTAGAGACTGAGAAGGGCTCTGCTAGGATTTTAGGACTGACTCCGAAGTCAACAGCTATATAAGGTGTTATAAAGGACAAAGAAGCTCCTAGATCTAGCAAACCATAAGCATGTAAATGATAAAATTATAACATACCAGTGACCACATCAGGAGAAATTTCCTGATCCTATCGGTACTGAAGTGTATAGAGTCTATTAGGTGCTACCCACTAGTGGCACTAGAAGTTGCACCCTGCTGATTTGGGCGATTGGAATGAGTTGATGAACGATTATACTGACCCTGAGAATCTGAGTGAGGACAATCTCTAATTCTATGGCCTGCCTTGCCACATCTGAAACATTCATCACTGCTAGATCTGCAGACACCCTAATGGTTTCTTTCGCACTTCTGGCCAACAGGATTTGTTCGGGCACTGCTAACACTACCCTAGGGTTTAGGGCCTGGTGCCCTATATTTATTTCCATCTCTTAATTTTAGCACTAGAGCACTAGCTGATGACAGAGCTGGAACTGAGGATTTAAGAGGAACTAAGAACGATTACCACCCTCTACCTTATGCTGCGCAAAGTTGAAGTTACCTATTATAGCTCTCTTATTCTCCCTTTATTTCTCTTTATTCTTAGTCTCCTCTATCTATTGATCATGGACCATGATCCTGGATATGTCCATTTTCTTAATCAGAATTGCAGTTCTACACTCCTTCACCACACTGTTAGACACACTCAACACAAACTTACTCATCTTAGATCTGTTGTCCACTACCACATGAGGGGCATATCTGGATAACTGAGTAAACTTAAGGGAATAATATTTCACTATCATGTTTCCCTATTTCAAATTAATAAACTCCAAAACCTTAGCTTTCTTCAACTCTAGTAGAAAGAACCTATCAAGGAAAGCAGTAGCAAACTCCTCTTATTCTATGGGCCCTGCATCAGCACCCCTATCCATCTTTCACTGCTTAAACTATGTGTGAGCCACATCCTTCAACTGATATGCGGCCAACTCAGCACTCTCATTAGCAGTCACCCCCATAATATCTGTGACTTTCTGCACCTGATCAAGGAATTTTTATGGGTCCTCTTTAGATTTAGACCTAGTAAATAATGGAGGATTCATTCTAGTGTAATCTCGAATTCTAGCTGCAGTAATATTGGCCTAGATGGCAGTTGGACGTTCATTCTAGGCTTCTACAAAATGAGCTAGAGTGGTGAAAGCTGCTTTGAATTCTGCATGGAAAATATGCTCATCCATGGGATCTGGCTGGATGGGCGGAGGTACTGGCTGATTCCCAATCCTTCTTCTGTTGGTACTTTTAGGAGGCATATTTTGTAAATGGAAGGAAACATTGGATTAGAAAAAGAGTTTAATTTGAGCTCATGCTCACTCATGCGATATGAATACTGAAAGAAAGGAAACTTTTCCTAAAATGCCTCATAGCCTCTTGTTCATAAGTGTGGTGTGCTACACACCTATGCACAAGACTTTACTTAACACAGCTTTCAGACTCCCTAGGACTCTGTTGAACCTTATGCTATGATACCAAGTTTGAAACGCCTCGAGTATGCACCGCAGACATCACATGAAGCTCATAATCTTAAAGGATGACTAGCCAACCCATTATTGGTACCTGCTGCAATAACTGAGTAATAATACTGTAATAATGCAAAAATTAGGCAAAAACTACCATAAGGTTCATAACTAAAATTAAATAGTGATAAATAAATACTGAGAACAGAGAATCTATCTGAAATAATCTAGTCTGAAAAGCCTCTAACTGTCTGAACATGGAAGTGATGGGACAAGTCCTCAACTAACTTCGACTATCAAAAAATAAACTGAAATACTGAAAAGGCAACTATGTTCTCGAACTATAAGGACTCACTACTAAATAACTGAACAACTAGTATTTGAGTTCACTGATAACTATATAACTGTTAGCTGGGTGACTATTTCTGACAGTCCTGATTCTGTAAAATTGAACTAAGTTCTATAAAGAGTTGGGTGATAGGTGACTGTTTCTAACAGTCCTGATTCTGTAGAACTAAACAGAGTTCTATACTGAGTTGGGTGATTGTTTCTGACTGTCCTGATTCTATAAAACTGAACTAAGTTATACATTGAGACTAAAACTAAAACTGTGAGAGGTAATCATCTAACCGACATGCCCCTTTTTGTATAGATTTGGGGTCCAACTTGTAACCCCAACTGGAAGGGTGTTAGTACCGTGCCACGAGTAAAGACAAGCTGAAGAGTCACCCTTATCTGGAAGGTGCCTAGAATGAGAATGGTGGTACCCTCAACTAGCAGGTAAAATACCTTATCAACCCTCAACTAGGCTATGTAGTTCTGGAATGCAAGGACTGCTTCTAAGGATACACCCTCTACTGGCAGGTGATCCCCCATCCTTGGGTTCACTCGGTGTTGAATCGTACTCCCAACTGAATAACACTGACTATTAGACTAAGCTGAACTGGAGTACGTTCCACTGAGTTCTGTAACTGGCTGAGTACTACTGATGGTGACATTACTGAGACTATTTTGTAACTACTATAGCTCTAGGCAAACAACTAGATTTTTGGGTATTGAATACCCCCAGGACTCGATAGCATTGGAAGTAAAACATGGCATAATCTTAAAAGCATAATATTACTTGCTTGCTAACAATGCATTAATTTTGACATTTTGTCAAACACTTGATATACATAAGCTTTTACATGAATGGGATCACATAATAACATGTCATGCTTTCACTACTCAATTCGCATAAGCATTTTATCAAACACTTGGGGAGCATGGTTATTTCACATAATACTAGTCAACTCATGAACATCATGAATACAGTAATCAATTGTAAATTCAAGGGTTTAGCATTCAATTCATATAATTCCCCATACAAACTATTTTAATTTCATGAGACTTGTAATTAAATCATGAATTAAAACCAAATTAATATCATGAACATGAATACTATCAATTTCATGCTTGAAAATCATAAATCTATAAACCTGTATGTTTAAATAGGGTTCTTGGACTCCATGGGTGAAAGGAACCCATGAATGAACACCTAACATATCTTGATTGTTAATTTCTTAGAGATTGGTGTGAGTTCTTGAGACTTGATTCTTGAACTTGATGAAGTTAAGGCTTGTCCTTGAGAGGATTTTGTGAAAAGGATAAGTAATTATGCTATTTAAGGCTTTAATCCTGTGTTATGGAGCTATTGGGTAAGGGAAAATGACCCATTTTCCCTTAAAAATATAGAACAAAACTACAGAATTTACTTAGCCCGAACTGGCCAGAGCGTCACGGGACCTGGAGCGCCGCTCTGGACAGGGCGCCGCTCTGGTCAAGGTGTCGCAGGCTAATTGCCCTAATCCACTATTTTGGAGTTTCAAACACGCCCTTACGCTTGTCTAAAAATTCCGAAACTCACTCGAGATGTACTATTGACTCCCCCGATCATGAATCAACTTAAAAACTAACTTTCTAAGGCCGGGAAGTTCATAAATAAATTTCTCAAAGTTTGAGGGTTTTAGAAATGACTAAGTCCTAACACTTAGCAAAAATTTTCCAAGTCTGGGACCCCTTTTGGCATGCTTTAAAGGGCTCAAATGATTATTATTCTGCGAGGTCTTACAAGAAGGAAATATCCTGAACCATAATATGTAAGTATACAACCTAAGAGAGTCTACTACATTACAGTTCAAGAGCTATACTATTCGTAGGAACCACAGATACTTTTTTCTTTTTTGGATAAGTAGGTGCAGTATATAGACTCCAAGGACCAACTTCTTTCCATACACCGTTATTTCTTCTCAAATATCAATACGGCGTATATGTTATTTATTGCAGATATTTTATTTGGTAAGATGCAAAATGGTGCAAAATGAAGATGTTGTTTAATGTACTTCTTTAGCCCTATTAACCAACTGTTTTGAGTATTGGTTTGATTAGGTACTAAAAGCAGAAATGAAGTAACAAAAAAAAAAGAAGATAGATGAAGTACAAATGCAAGAAATTGAGCAATCAAATAACAAGTACAAATGGATAGCGATAGAGCTAGGAATTCTAACAAGGGGATTCCGAAAAAGGTAAAAGAATCACACGTGAAATTTGAATCAGTATCCTACTACTATAAGTGACACACTTTACCACCACACTATACATTCCCCTTATATCAAAGGGATTCGACAATTTCCAAACAGACAAAAATATTTGTTTTAATGAAAGGGATTCAATTGAATCCCCTTCAATACCTAACATGCTACTGCATATGGGTTTAATGTCAACTATGTCAGGATGTGAACTTTATGGAATTTAATTTCTAGGATAAAGACGTCAGGTTTTATTTTTGTACATATTTAGTGACTTTCTTAATACAAATATAACATTTGAACTAAAGCTACTGAGTTCGGCCAAATCAGTATATCAGCTTCTAAGCTCCGCCCCTGGTCAAATATAAAGCTAGATATCTAAGAATTGCACGACTGAAATCAAATAAAATTGGTTAACCAAAATATGATATATCAGTACCCTATATGAAAACCTAAACATGTTAGGTTTCCAGGAGCAAGAAAAGAACACCTATAGATCAAAAGACTTCATGTGGTGTTTGTTAGGCTTCTAGGAGCAAGGGTAAGAAATACCTATAGACCAAAAGACTTCAGATTGTGTTCATTATGCAGCACCCGCATGAGACCACACATAGCTAGAAGGGCTTTGGAAGGAACATAACACCTATTTACACATGTCCCTCCAACTATGACCCCTTCAACGATAGTGGTTTTCAAGCCCTGTAAAGAATTTTAAGTAATTATGCACACTATTAGCTGGCAGAAATAAATGGAACCATCCTGTTAAACCTAATTTTTCATTCTATCTAGGATTCGACAATCAAATAATTAATTACATGAGTTAGAGAACTGAAATTGATGTTTTATAGGATTTCAGTCTACAATAAGCATCACCAGTATTGCTCTAAGTTTTATTGCTTCACCAGTGGAAGCTGCATTCATCTCTGCAATTTTACCCTCCTTCTCTGCAATCACAGTGTATAAGGAACAAGATTTTATAAGATAGAAAGTACATCGATCAATAAACAAGTTCTATTTAATATTTACTAAAGATTTACACATCTGAGACTCATGCATGCATCTTAAAAAGGAAGGGTAACCACATCTACCTTAAATCCGTGAACACAACCATAAAATAAATCTAATAAAATAGATAATAGAGCTACATATAAAAAACTAGTTTCATTTCTCAATTAATTAAAACAGATAGTGAATGATACGGAAAGAGCTCACCTTGGATCTGGAAATCAAGAGACAGGGCCTTTGGAGAGTAGATGTAGAACTTCATCAGGAGTTTCAAGATTATAAACCCAAAATGAATTAATTTCTACCTCAATAAAAGAGCTCAAAATAGCTCATCCTCTTAAGACTAATCCAGAAACAAAATCACGAAGGCATATCTATATATGAAGCTTGGAACAACAGTGAAGCTTTGAAAAGAAATAAAGAAGAAAATTAAGCTTTATTTTCACAATAAACTTGTAATGGAAAAATAAACATCGACGGACAAAACAAAGAAGTTCGTTCTAGAAACAAAATGTGCTTTAGACAAAATAACAAGGAAAGTACAAAATATCTCCTCTACTTTCCTAATTGAGTTTTGTCTTCTTTTTTTCATTTTGGACCTTTTCGGGTTTGGGCCATTTTTAAACTCTTCTTCATTTTGGGCCATTTTAGATTTGTCAAGCTGGTCATTTTCAGACATTTTAAGAAATTATTAAAAAAACTACATTTACTAATTAACCTCTTACAAATTTAGAAATTTTATAAACAATTGTGAATAATTTTAAAAATAAATAATTCCAAGGATAATATAGAAAATATTTAATTAATGCTTTCTTTATTTAATAAGGTGGACAACTAATATGAGATAATATTTTTTTCAAGATGACCAACTAATATTGAATAAAGGAAGTATAATATATTTTAGATGGATACGCAATTCAAAATATATATAAAAAAATAAGTTTCAAAATTTGTAATCAAAATTAAATTATATATTTGTGATTATAAATCATCTCATTAACAGTCAAATTGATATTTTATACTAATAATTTTTAAATAAATGAGTTGTTTATTTGGAATTTAGTAAAAAGAAAAATGTTTCATTTAATTTCAAGAATGGCGATGAAGATAATATGCGTGCATAGAAATACACCTTATGTTTAATTGTGTTCCGAGGAAACAATATGTTTGTCAAACTTTTACTTTCTTTAAATACATTTACAATAATTGTTAAAATCGTATCATTTTACTCAATTATTCACTCCTTAAATATAAATAATATATAATGTTTGAAGTAAATGAAAATATAATGAAATAATAGATACTATATGTTATACTAAATGTTACTAATGCATTAACAATGAACCAAAAGAATATTTTTAGAATAAAATATTTTTAACAAACACGTAGTTCATGTACATATATTTATATATTATTTTCATTTGCTATTTTACTTTGAATTGTCTCAAGAAAATCAATATCATATTTAATAAAAAATTTGCACCTATTAGATTTTTATTATACTTTCAATGTTCATGTAAAAAGTATAACATTCCATCTTTTATAGTATTAAACAATGAATAAATGGTATACTGCACAATTAATAAACTAATAAAAAATTAAATATGATCTAAAGAATAAGATAATAATATTTATAATTTTCTTATAGTAATTTTTGCGCATTATGAGGGTAATTTTACTAGTACTCATATAATAAAGAATTATGATTTTACCTTTTCAAGAAACATCTCAATTACATCAAGCTAACATTATACAGTACATGTACGAATATTTAAAAGAAAGTACAAGCAATTCAATTTGTTAATCAACTACACAAAGAAAAAAAATATTTTAATCAAAATAAAGTAATCAAATTTTCAAAATTTAAATAATTTTTTAAAATGTGCAAGTTAGAATCTTTTTTGAAGATGACATACAATATAATTTCAAATTTAAAAATTTAATTAAAAAAACTTTATATTGTGTGCGCATGAAATTAAAATACATGTTGTTAAATTGTACTCTGCTAATTAATGACTTTTTCAGTAAGTAATAAAGTGGTGGATCTCTCACAGAAAAGTATAAAAATTATAATTATTATTAATAAAAAGTATCATTTTTTTAATAGAAATATTTTAAAATTTTGAATTATATTTCTCAAATTTTCTTATTAAGAAATAAAGATTTTATAATAACATCCAAGGTGATGTGTTACAAAGACATGATTAACATCTTATTAATTCAAATTAATTTTTACTATATATTATAAATAATATTTAAACGATTATTCAAAATGACGCTAATAAACCAACAGAAAATTTCAATTGATACAATGACGACTTCAACTTCCCAAATTTCATTTTTTCCATTTTCCAGCAAAACAAGTCAATGACATCTTAGTGGAAGTCACTCATCTTTCCTTTGGTAGTTAAGTTATCACGAAAGAAAAACAGAAACTTCAAGCTTTCTAGTCGTAAGTAACAATTATAGTTGCAAACTCTCCCGGTAAAGGGCAACACGAAAAGAACCAACTATCAAATCAAATGTTTTTGATTCATAGATATGTTTACAAACTTCCCGCTTTGGCTACGCCTCCTTAGCTTCCTCATTGCATTAACAAATCTCTCATTGAAAGAACAAATTATTACTGAAAATGAATAACAAGCGTATTTTCAGATGTCCAAAATGAAAAGAATATATAGTTGTTCCACATCTAGAAAAAACGAACATATAGATGTTTGGGTTCTTCTAAAACAAATCTATTTAATATGATTAGATAGGAACCTGTTTCTAACGAAAATTGTTGCAAATGTTCAACACCCAAAAGCAGTGTTCCGCCTATGTAAAGGAGTTATATTACATACAAATGAATTACGAGAAACTTTGCTAGACTAAGCCATCATATATTTGCAACCTCCCGCCATGAGTAAATATGTGACACAAAGCTTATGCAGATACTAACAGTCACACTATTCTTTGAGCTTACCTTTACGAACTAATTCTTACTACCAATTTTGTAAAGACTAAGAGTAAAACGTACTTATAGCAGCCTTATTTATTTTATACATATATAAGTGTGGATGAAGCTGCTGAAGCAGGCAGCTCATGAACGACATGTATGCTTCAGCTGCTTCAATCGTGTTTTTACTATATCACGCCTAATTAATTATTATAGGTCATTTACGTATTAAAAAAATAATAATATTTAAATAAAAAAGTAAAATAGACATTATGAAATACCTGTTTTAGATGTTTTTTGTGATTTTACTATATCACCCCTGATTAATTATTATAAGTCATTTATGTATTAAAAAATTAATAATATTTAATAAAAAGGTAAAATAGACATAAAAATAATACATTAACTCTTGATGTCTTAAATTACCTTGACGTCTTATATTGGGTCCACTTAAATTTTGTCTACAAGTATTTTCTTTATAGTAATTTCGCTATACTAATTCTAATCTGTTATTATAAGTAATTTAAGACATGTCTGTTTTGTTGCTTCAATCGTGATTTTACTATATCACCCCTAATTGATTATTAAGTCATCTAAGCATTAGAAAATTAATAATATTTCATAAAAAATGTAAAATAGACACAAAATTATGTATTAAATAAATCATTATCTGTATCTTCTTTTTCTAAGGTTGATTTTATTTTAAGTAATTTTTCTTCTAGTTGTCTTTTTTTCTATTTCAAGTTGATTTCTGTAATTAACTTCTTCATATATCCAATTTTGCCTTTCTCTAATTTTTTTTATATATTCTAACATTTATTTATTTTGAATAGTATCCATCTGAATCTAAGTAATATTGATGTTCATAATATATGTGTAAGTTTTCTATACTGTCTAATAATTCTTCCTCTTCATAATCTTGTAATTTTTCTAATATTATTCTCTTAATGTATATAATTTCTATATCTCTAAGTATATATAAGATTAAGACTTTAAGATTATCTATCATTTAAAATTGACTAAATATTTTATTATAATATTTTGTAGTTATTTGTTTTAATCTTATTAACTCTTTTATATTTTTACTAAGAAATTGTATATATTTTATATCTATTTTCCAAAATTCTAAATATACATAGTTTATCATAGTTAATGTGTATATAGGTATTTATAAGAGTAATTAGGTAAGTGTGGTATGTAATTTATTCTAGCTATATAATCTTTACCGAATATTTTTTCTAATATGACTTTCCTTATATCTATTATTCTTATATCCTTAATCACATACAAAATAAGTATTTTAAATTTATCTACCATTACATCAGATAAATAATTATTCATTTTCATAAAAAAATTGCTCCTTTCAAAATATTCCCTTCAATCATGTACATAACAAAATATGGTCATCTTAGATTACTATATACTAGATTATTATTAAATAACATGTTCTTCGGTCACTATTAGCATGGAAATCTGGATATTTTTCCCTTAAACAGCGCCTCTACTCTGGTTACTCCCTACCACGGCTTCTTGCCTCATTGGTTTCACCTTTAGGATGGCATAGTTCTTAGGGATTTTTTCTCCTTTTCCACTTTGCTAATAAACTTCTTAACATATTATTCTTCGAATAATTTTACTATAAAGTAACTAACATGAATTTATTTTATCATAGCATGATTGTTGAGAATTATGAATTTAGCTATTCATAATCATAAATAAATATATCTGTTCGGGTAGGTTTGATATTTCTAAGGTTTGTTCCTCCATATCTTTTTCCATTGAAATATACCTGTTTTTTAATAATTAAGCAAAATATTTGTTGTAGACAAGAGAGAGTTTTTGCTTCAACACATGAAGACTTGCTTTGCAATGCCTTCGGTTCATCTTATTTATAGACTGAAACTTTACAAGAGTATTCACATTTCTAAAATCTTTACAAGAGTATTCACGTTTCTAAAATTATCTACCTAGTCTACTTTACAAAAAGTCTCCTAATAAGACAAAAAAATTATTAATGCCTAGACTAATAATAGTCAAAAGCCTATACAAAAGGTTTCAATAGTTTACGTAAAGAAAATTGTGAAAGTTTACATGTCGCTTTCACAATTTAATAGCTTGTCTTCTATTATTACTCCGTTGATATATTCTCATTGTCGTATCTGCTGCTTTTCCATATCTCCATTATTGCTTCTTATCTTGTATCTTCCAGCTGACGTTCTTATCTTCTTGGTTGATTTTTCTGCTATTCTAGCTAAACTTCTGGGATATCATTATCTCTTCCATTACATTTTAAAAATTTATGATCTGGATATTTATGTACAATTGTCTTGAAATATCTGGTTAATAATTCTTCTGAAATAAATTTTTCTCCGATAGCTCTGGCGATAGGTTCCATCTCTGGTTTGACCAATGTCAGAATCCATTGCCTAATAGTTTCCATATCTATTTCTCATAATTCCTTTGAATTTGAATGTATTAGTACATGATTTCTTGAATAATAGCTCCATATGGGATTTTGGTTACGGTATGTGTTTGCTAGCTCTTGCAAAATTGTAGATAGTCCGATAATCCTCTTATTCGCATAAAATTTTGGTATCTCAATTCTAAGTATTTCTGGTTGTGGAATAATATCTTGTGGTATAATCATATCTCGTGTCATTCCTATCTTTACAACTTGTATGGGTTTTTTAACTTCATCTTATAATATCTCTGCTGGTGCCATGTAAATTTTTATAAAAAATAGGGTACCTTTGGTTATTATTTTAAAAATGTTAAATACTTCATATATTTCCGGTATAGTGGATATCTCATTTCCGTCAGAGGTATATACAGTACTGAGTAGTCC
>NC_061119.1:18701644-18702136 GCF_002878395.1 Capsicum annuum | reverse complement strand
CTTTACAACTTGTATGGGTTTTTTAACTTCATCTTATAATATCTCTGTTGGTGCCATGTAAATTTTTATAAAAAATAGGGTACCTTTGGTTATTATTTTAAAAATGTTAAATACTTCATATATTTCCGGTATAGTGGATATCTCATTTCCGTCAGAGGTATATACAGTACTGAGTAGTCCATATTCATAGCATGTTTTAACTAGACTCGGTTTGGTTTTAGGTAAAGAAACTAGCTTATTATATCCGGTCAATCTTTGGGTTATATAGTTTGTATCTGGTTCTTGGATGTTTATAGCTCTGGGGTTAGTATTTAAAAAGGTTTGTACATTATAGATATATCCTATATATGTCCGGGTTGTGTAGTTGTAAGTCTTTTTATCTTGATTTAAACTATCTCGGTATGTGGTAATTTGTGGGGGTATAAACATGGGATCTTTTGATGTATTTGGTATATATGGTTAATCAAATAGCTTGTTTAGGTTCATATTTGT
>NC_061119.1:18676052-18698644 GCF_002878395.1 Capsicum annuum | reverse complement strand
TTTGGTATATATGGTTAATCAAATAGCTTGTTTAGGTTCATATTTGTATTTTCCTAACTCCTTTGCTTGTACCTGCAGAAGTAGATTGATAAATTTTATGGGTTTTATAGAGTGTCCCATCGTCTCCTTCTAGCTCTGGAACCTTAATGTCTTCCGATCGACATAGCTCTACACACTGCTGAGTTAGCTGATTTGTAGTTATAGACTTCAGTTTAACTTTATTAGTCTTTAGCTTTTCTATTTCACTACCCATACTGTCCACTTTCATTGAAAGCGTAGTTAGGGTGTTGAATATCTTTTCTAGAGTATCCTCTTCTATTATATCAGTCTGTGTAGCTTTGTCTTGATATGTAATCTGTAATAACATTTTTGTTAGTACTAATTACTTCAATTATAAATGTGAAATTTAATATATTCAAGACTTGTCTCTGAATCTCTTTTGTTGTAACTGAATTTTGTGTTTTCTTTGTTAACCACCAGCGTACCTGTATAGTATCCGTTCGTACAATAAACTTGTTATATACAATATATGGCTCAAATGCTAACAAACATTTATATAATGAACATAATTCTTTCCTATTTATTTCCCATTTTATTTTTGTTTCATTGAACGTACATGAGTAGTATCTACAATGGTGTTCTAATTTTTCTGCTTCATATTTGTATTTAAGTACTCCTCCATAACTACATTCACTAGCATTTGCTTCTACTATATATAACTTTTCTATTTTCATCTGGAAATTGTAGTTTTGGTATTTCTTTACAAAGTAATTTTATTTTTTGAACTTGTTTTTTATCTTCTTCATTATAGTTATATTCTACATCCTTTTTTAATTTTTTTCTGTAGTGATTTTAAAGTTTCGGCTAATTTTGGAATATATTCCCTTACTTGGTTTACTAATCCTAAAAATGATTGTAATTTCTTTTTTGTATCTAATTCTTCTTTCGAATTTATTATTTTTTGTACTATATGTTGTTGCATTTTTAATCCACTCTTATCTATTTGTATTCCTAAAAATTCTATCTGATTTTTCATAATTTCAGCTTTCTTTTCACTTAGACTTATTCCCGATTTTTCTATTATATCTGTAAATTGTCCTAAAAGAATTAATAAGATTAAAATAAACAACTACAAAATATTATAATAAAATATTTAGTCTATTTTAAATGATAGATAATCTTAAAGTCTTAATCTTATATATGCTTAGTGAAATAGAAATTATAGATATTAAGAGAATAATATTAGAAAAATTACAAGATTATGAAGAGGAAGAATTATTAAACAGTATAGAAAACTTACACATATATTATGAACATCAATATTACTTAGATTCATATGGATACTATTCAGAATAAATAAATGTTAGAATATATAAAAAAAATTAGAGAAAGGAAAAATTGGATATATGAAGAAGTTAATTACAGAAATCAACTTGAAATAGAAAAAAGACAACTAGAAGAAAAATTACTTAAAATAAAATCAACCTTAGAAAAAGAAGATACAGATAATGATTTATTTAATACATATGAAAAATTATTTAATACAGATGGAAAATTACCTATACATGAACAACAAATTCTAGTTAATCAGATAAAGAACATAAACCTTTGCATTGAATATAGCAAAGTTAGAATAAAATACTACACAGAAATTGCTAAAATTTCAATAGGGTAAAATAATAAACTACACAAATTAATGAATAGATCTTACGAAAAGAATAAATCATTACAAGATATCAAAACTAAACTATATAGTTTATACCTAGAATACAAAAGATTATATAGTATTAACGAAGATCCTAAAACAATAGATAATTTAATTACGATAATATCCAATTTAGAATATGAATTAATAAAACATCTTAAGTCGAGAAGATAAAAATAAAAATTAAACCAACCAATAATATACACGAAATAATCTACTTAAAAATAAATACTTATTACTTAATAACTATTTATTTCCTAGTAAAGTTACCGCGCCTAATCCGCACATAAAATATATATAATTTCTTAGTAAAAATATAAAAGAATTAATAAGATTAAAACAAACAACTACAAAATATTATAGTAAAATATTTAGTCAATTTTAAATGATAGATAATCTTAAAGACTTAATCTTATATATACTTAGAGATATAGAAATTATAGATAGTAAGAGAATAATATTAGAAAAATTACAAGATTATGAAGAGGGAGAATTATTAAACAGTATAGAAAACTTACACATTTATAAGTGCCTTTTATAGTAATTTTGTTTTATCACTTTTAATTAGTTATTATAAGTAATTTAAGTTTAATAGTAAGGATAAAATAGATACAAAATGATAAATTAAAAATAGTTGGATAAAGTATTTTGCAAATGTAATATTTTTGTCAAAAGAGTATGAGAGTAGTACACTTACTGAGATCTAAATGATTAGATTCAAATAAAAAGTAACTACATAGTTACAAGTTAAGATCTGACTGATCAAAATTTTAATTTTTATTAGGAAAAAATTACATGAAGCATAAAATACGTAAATAAGAGAATTAGATTTTAAATTGTTTACTACTTTTTCATTTCAATTTACGCGACACTATCTGATTAAGCAAGAAATAGAAAGAATGGAATGCTATTTTGAAATTCGTGGTATAAATAAATCTTAGATTTTGTGTGATCATAAAATATTTCATTAAAAAATAAAATAAAAATTTCAAACACAAATTATTTCTAAAATTATTAAAAAGAAAAACGTGTCACATAAATTTAAATTAAAAAACATAAATATTTGTGCGCACGGGAAATATGCCACTAGTTTATACATAAATGGGGCAAGACGAACATGAGATAATCTAAACGCTAAAGCCATTTTGTAACGCCCCGAATCTGGTACCTGAAATGCTACATGGTGTTCATGACTCCAAAGGACCACAAGCTAACCCATGACTGATATCTGTACCTGGACACTGCATAATATACTATATAAACGCAAAAATAAAGGTTGAAAGGCCATAAGATTTAAAACTGTAACATAACTGATAAAGCATAACATCTAGAGGGGGTATGACATACCCAAAATAACTGAAATAACTGTCTAAACATGCTAGTCTGAAAAGCCTCTAACTGACTATTGTCTGAATAAGGAGTTGATGGGATATATCCCCAACTAACTCCAACTACTGGAATAAATTAATTAATGAGATAATAAAGTAATGGTCATATCCTCGAAGGATGAGGACTCACTGGTAACTCTGACTGCTGAAACTGGAATGCTACTGATGCTCTGGAGCTCGTGCTTCTAAATCTATGGTATAAAAAACTATAGCGCAAATACGTCAGTATGATTGAATGTACTGGTATGCAAGTGAGGTAGGCTGAATGCAAGGGGTTTATATGCATGAACTATGCTAACCGACTGTATAACATGAACGTGAGAATACATGCATGAAT
The DNA here is from genome assembly GCF_002878395.1 of Capsicum annuum. NCBI lineage: Eukaryota > Viridiplantae > Streptophyta > Magnoliopsida > Solanales > Solanaceae > Capsicum > Capsicum annuum. The sequence goes on along the minus strand of NC_061119.1, from coordinate 18,695,214 downwards.
AAGTAATTGTAACTGAATTCGTGATTATACTGAATACTGAGTCTGAATACTGATAACATGAGATACTAATAACAGATATAATTGATATTGAGCGACTGTATCTGATAGTCTTGGTTCTGATAAAACTAGCTGAGTTGCGTACTGTTTTGAGTTGACTATATTTGACAATCTTGAATTCTGTAGAACTATCTGAGTTCTATTACTAAGACTGAGACTAAAACTGTAACTGTGGAAAATATTCATCTAACCGACATGTCCTAAATAAATCAATATAGCTGAGTTGGGATCCAATCTATAACCCCAATTGGAAGGGTGTCAATTCCGTGCCACTGGTAAGGACAAGTTGTGAGTGATCCCTCATCTAACAGGTACTCTAAGGAGAATGGTGGGACCCTCATCTAACAGGTTAAGCCACCTCATCAACCCTCATCTGATAGGTTAGATGTCTCAACCTATGCTAGCTATGTAGTTCTGGAGCGCAAGGATTATTTCTAAGAATCACACCCTCTACTCACAGGTGAGTTCCCATCCCTGGGATCACTCGGTGCTGAATCCTACTTCCATCTGATTAGACACTGAATTAATTATACTGAACTGACTAGACTGAGTTTACTGAGTTCCGTTAACTGGCGGAGTATCACTGAGATCTGATAACTGACTGAGATTACTGAGTTTTCCTGAGTCATGAGACTGACTAAATTCTACTGAACATGGCTTGACTGAGAGTATCTTGAAAACATAATACTGGATCTAGGCACATAGCTAAATTATCAGGTACAAGTACCCTCAGGAATCAATAGTATGAAACTGACAAGACTTGACACTTCTTGACACATGACCATAGTCAATAATTCATAGTACAATTATCAAGGATATTCATGAAGTATTTGCATGCCATAAGCTCACACATGAATAGAAGTGCATGTAAACATGTCATAATTTCATAAGCCTAATCTCATGAGCATTACATCAATCCATCACAAAGCAGAACAATAACATGGGAGTCATTTGAACTTAAGGGTGAAACATAGGTTCATCATTTTGTTCACAATTGAGTCATAAGTCATGTTTCCTATTCTCTAAGTAAATTTATAAAACACCTTGTATGCATAACTATAAGCTTAGGCTTGGACATTAAATTAATTCATCATGGTTGCATAAATCAACACAATTTAGTAGATTTCAATCCACATGCTAGAATAAATTAATGAAAACACATTTAACGATTCCAACTTGGGTATCATGCACAACATCAACATGATCGTAATCAATCCACAACATAAACATCATAATTTATAATTTAAAATTGGATTCTTGGGCTTCATGGATGAAAAAAATCCATGAATGAACACTTGATATACCTGGGTGGATGATTTCTTGAAGATTGGTGAGGAAAACTTGAATTCTTGACCTATGATATGGGTGTACCAAGCTGTCCAACAAATTCTACAAGTTGTTCAACAAGTTCATGACTATTCACACGTAGCCAAGCTCGGGAGTTACAAAAAATCCAAGCTATGTTCATGCAAATGGCCGTGTGTAAGTTGGTACTTGATCCTTCCAATGGATTAAATGTTTGTAAGTGTGAAGAGGAGCCTTGAAGTGTAATAAATTACACTCCAAGGACACCCCTTGGCAAGGATAGGATGGTCATTTGTTATCTCCCTTTGTGGACTAATATAAATAGATAGTGTTAGGGTTATTTTGGAGTTAGTTCATTCATGATATTTTGAGAACAAAAGACTTTTAATATTTTGAACTTTTCTCTTCCATTGGAGAAGCTCAAAATCAAAATTCCCAATTGGAGTGACACTTGGGTTGAATCTTGACTAGAAACTAGGATCTTGAGGTCATTGAGTTCCTCTTGGTCCAAGTAAGAGCTTGGTAATTATATTCTTTAGTCTTAGGGTCCTTTCACATTGTTAGGGTTCTTAGATTCTTGAATATTGTATGTCAAGTTACTATCTTTAATTTGTAATTTTGTTGTTTGTGTGGTAACATAGTGAAGCCGTGTGGGGCCATTTTCGATTCACTCTAGTTTGCTGCCACTTTGTTTCTCTTGTTGTTGTTATTTTAATCTTGCAGTCTCTATCATCTTGTCATTTTTTTGTAAACCTTGTAGTCTAGTGAAGCCGTGTGTGGCCTATTTTGATTCACTAGCATTGTTGTTGTTCATCTTGTTATTCTTGTGTTAGCTTGACTCTCTTGATACACACTCACTTTTGTATCATTTGGTATCAAAGCTTGTGGTTGATTTTGTTCCAACAAAATCAATCTTGAGTTTGGTAGTTTAAAAATACCAAAAAAAATAAAAGAAAAAAAAGGTTGCTGAAATCTGAAAATTCCAGAAAAAAAAAAAGAGAAATATGTCCATCTTGTTCTTGGCCGAAAAAATTGTGTTATGTTGTTGTCTTGGTCGAGATTGGTGTTTGTGTGTTTATATCTAGATGTTCTTTTGTTTGTATAGTTTGTTTCTTGTGTTGATTTCTTTCTCATCAACACAAAAGGTGTCTAAAGCTAAGTTGAGCTTAATATATTAACCTTGCTATTGTGGACTTGAAGTGGTAGTATAATAAACTTGAAGAAGGTTGAGTTTGTGTGTTGTTGCTTGACTTTAAAGTGGGTGATTGTTGGTGAATTGTGGCTGTGTTCTTGAAGTATTGTTGTGGTGTTTATCTTGATCTTCTCACCATCTCATATCTTGACCACTATAAAGACTAAAATAGATCCAAAAGGGTTGTAAGACAAGGTTGTAAAGTTGTTTGTGAAAAGACTTGCCAACATCACTTCCTTGACTTAACAGCCACTTTTCCTTAAAACAAGGAGCCTTTTCTTGTGGAACTATGAGTTGGAAAAAGTTGAAAAGTTACAAGACTTTACTTTCCCTCCAAAAGCAAAGTCATCCATTACAAAATTGTGAAGATTAAGGCTTCAAGTTGTTGAACAAAATGTATGGACCCATGACCGATTTCATGCTGCCACATCACCTTAATCACTGTTCACGTCATTAATTAAGCTCAATTTGGATATTCTAGTTTCTAATTATTGATTCTTAGTTTCTTCTAATTTATTCGAGAACTAATTAGCAAGCTAGTACATTCCTACTAGGTTGTCAATTAGTCCTTTGAAGCCTTGTATTCGTGTCATCGTTTGTTTGTGTACTTTTTGTCGTTTGAATACATTGTAATTCCTTGACTCTAGTCCGACAAGAATTCTTTGAGTTTCAAACAAGAATCTACTCCGGACAAGAGCATACTCAAACCTTAAGGATTCATGGGTTACTAGCCAATCTACAACACTTGTAGAGCTCGAGTGTGAGTGATTCGAGAGTGTGTGAGTGAGGAGAGGTTTTAAACTAACTTGTTTGTTGCTTGTGTAGGTGATACCTTAACAATGGAGGGAACCACGTCTCAAACCGTGGATTTTAATGAAATGAAGAATATGAGGGTCACTATTAAGGCTATGACCCGAGCTCTTGAAAGGTTGAGTACGGAAGTGGAAGCCATAAAGGGAGAAGTGACGACTATTAGTGGGAGGTTAGAACAAGTAGAGAGTCAAAGGAACTCTCATCCTTCTACTCCTCGACATATTTCTTCAAGTGGACATGGTAGAAATTCCTCCGCCACCGTTACTCCCAAAACATGGCCATAATTGCCAAACCCTTCACTAGCTCCACTAAATACCGCAAGCCAAACCACTCATAACCCCCTAAACCGAGACTCTAATAGACCAACCCATTCCCAAACTCTTCAAGTTCTGCAAGAGGGACTCGAATGTCAAATACCTCCACAAAATCCGAACCATCCCTTCCAAGATCCACTAAACCAAAGACCACCACCTCCACAAAATCCAATCCCTCCAAATCAAGTTCTAAACATCCAAAACCGTCCTGTCAACTTTGAGGAATATGGTAGAGAGTATTATGAAGGGTATGGAGTATTTGACAATGCTTATATGAGGGAAGAAGAAATGAGAGGGAAACGTGCGGATCCAAAAAGATATAGAGGGTATGAAGAAAAGGGAAATCGACACCAAGAGAGAGACGTAGGCATCAATACCATCAAATTAAGCCTACCTATCTTTAAGGGTGAAAGTGACCCTGACGTCGGCATGTGATAAAGTGTTTCAAGTGAATGATATATCGGTGGAGAAGAAGAGTTGTTATGCCATAGATCACTTTGAAGGCTATGCTAACACATGGTGGGAATATGTCAAATGGTTTGGTAATGAGTTGATTGATGGAAAACCACCACCATGGTTTCGGTTGAGGTATCTAATGAGGCAACGGTATCTTCCCAAAAGTTATCATCATGAGCTGCTTGCTAGGTTGTACAATTTGCGACAAGGGAATAGAAGTGTCATGGCATATTATGATGAGTTTCAACAACTCATGTTAAAGCTTGATCATCGTGGAGAACAAATTGGCCATGCCATCATTTGGTTCAAGTGTGGGTTGAACAAAGAGATCTCCACTCATTTGACACTTCACAAGTTTAATACCGTTGAAGAAATTTTCCAAGTGGCTCTTGAGATTGAAAGGGAGCTTAAAGAGAGGTCGTCGTTTAAGGCAAAGGGACCATCAACCTCGGGTTGGCCCAAAAACAAGGACCAACCCGCCACTATAAGGCTACCCGAGCCTAAAATAGTCCACAAATTTCCTCCCTAACAAGAAGCTCATAAGTATCCTAATCCTAAAGGGTTCCAATATTTCAAGTGCCAAGGTTGGGGACATAAATCCAATGAATGTCCAAACCAACGCAATGTGATCCAAAGGAAAGGGATATTGTATTACCTTGGTGATGAAGTGGGTCTTGAAAAAGAAGAGAATAAGGTCGAGCCTCAAGATAGAGAGAAACCCAAAAGTGAGCCACATAATGATGATGATGATGATTGTGAGGATGCTTATCCACAAGAAGAGGAGTGTGTGGTTTCAAACTTTGTAGTGAGGTTTGTCATGATTAGTAAGGCGATAGATGATCCTAGCCAATGGGAGAATCTATTCCATACTAAATGCCTTGCGAAGGGAAGTGTGTGCACTTTGGTGATAGATAGTGGTAGTTGTGCAAATGTTGTTAGTGTTGCTATAGTGAACTTCTTGAAATTGCCAACTACACTTCATACTAGCCCTTACAAGTTGCAATGGTTGAATGAATGTGGCAAATTGAAAGTCATGAGGCAATGTATGATACGGTTTAAGGTGAGAAACTACCACGACGAAGTGCTTTGTGACGTAATACCAATGCAAGTGTGTCACTTGTTGTTAGGTAGACCTTGGCAATTGTAACACCCCGTATTCAAGTACATATATTGGCGTATTCAAGTACGTGTATTGGTCTTATTTATATGGAATTAATTTTATTTTATTTTATTTATACCGGAATTTGCCCGTCGATGGTTCCATATGAAGGTTATTGAATAAGCTTTCCAACGATATAAAGATTTCCAAAAACGGATAGGTTTCGAATATAATCGAGCATGTTCGAAACTATAAAACGGTGGTCGGGATATTGGGAATAGTAAATGTGCAGGAAAATTTCCTGCACACAAACTACTGAGGTCAGCCATTTTTTTGGGTCAACTTTGAACGATCATAACTCCCTTAATATAATGAACTGGGAGAGATTCCACCTATGAAAAGAAATATCTTTGAGTCTTCTTTCCAATGCAATTGGTTTCATCCAAATCCAACATTTGAGTAATGAGTTATACTCGTTTTACTTCAGCCTCTCAAAATAGATTTTTAGGGTCAACTTCAAACGATCATAACTCCTTGTACAGGACGAACTGGGTGATCTACTTTATATTAAATGAAATCCCTTTGAATTATATTTTTAACGATACCAATTTCACCCAAATTTGATATCAGAGCAAAGAGTTATGGTCGATTTACTTTAGCCTATCAAAACAGTCCACCATGGACAGATTCGGATTTACTTAAATTTTAAGGGCAATATGGTCATTTTCCATCACCTCATGGACAAAAATTGGTCATTATATACATATACTTAGCCTCATATCCATCATTTATCATCCAAATTATTGAAGAATAAGAAACCCTAGCCTAAGTTCAACTCCAATTATCTTGTGATTCAACCGTAGAAAATCCAAATTGATTCCGTAGTTGTGTTCACCGTCTCGAGGGCTTCGAGAAGCACCCCTTATTTGTGCCAACAGGACTTCGAAATCAAAAGGGCCATTTTATGGTAAGGATGTAAATTATGTTGGTGTTATTTATATGGATATGTATATATATATGCATGTGAGCATAAGAAGTATGTTATTTGATTGTTGTTGAAAGATGATTGGAAATGATGTTGGATTATTCTTGTGCATAGTTGGATTATGTTGAATTGTGAAGGAATTTGGTGTGATAATGTGGTATTGAAATGATGATTATATATATATATACACATAAACCGATTGTTCAAGTTGGTTTTTGGAATGCTTTGCAAATATTGGTTGTATGGAAATATGGAAGAGAATTGTGGTGTTGGGTTGCTAATACTAGATGCCAAACATTTCATTGTAGATAAGTGATTTATAAAGGCGGGAAGTTGTGTTGAATTGGTATCCGAATCTACAACGAGGTATGTAAAGCATACTCTAACGATGTTCTTTGGCATGAAAACACCAATGTTCCATCAAGTAAGATTCCGAGGTTGTCCAAAAACATGTATTGTTCTACATTACCAACGAAGTTGTTTCCATTCTATAAAGTGTCAAAATATTTCATTGATATACCTAAAGGCTCATATTTCATTGTTGTGATATTGATGATTCCGAAACACATTGTTGATGTACCAATGAGTCTTTATTACATCGTTATTGTATAGAAAGTCTATTACTTGGTTCCTATTGATGTATCATTATTCCAAAGGTACTATATTGGTATGAACACTAATGTAATAATCTCAAAAGCTTTTGAACTAAGTTATTGGAAAGATCTCTTATATGTGTTACTCGATATACGTGTGGGTGGTAGCTCAGGGGCTTAAGCCTAGCATAGGCCGATCCCGATATTTGATATGATTACAGTTGATATGTACTGGGGGCAGCCTAATGGTCACAGTACGGTACAGTATTGATTATTGTTAGGTGGTTGGAGGTTCAGGAGGAGGAGGTAATGGCGAATGATAATTGTAAAGAATAAAATGAACGAATGTATACCGTTCCACAAATGTGTTTGAATTCAAGAACCCAATTCAGATTAATGATAATGTACATGATCCTAAAAGTGTTTATGAAGTGTGGTTCACTTCTATTATGATTTATTCACTTGCGTCTGATTTTCTTGATCCCTCATATCACATATGATTATTTACTGCTTTACATAGTACATATTTCGTATTGACGTCCCTCACGGGGGACCTGCATTTCATGCTGCAGGCACAGGTGCTTTAGCTCATTCACAGCATAGATAGGAGCCAGGTCATACAGCTATTATTGGTGAGCTCCAGTTTGCTTTGGAGCTTTCTGAGTCGGTCCCTTATGTCTTGTTATTGTACAGGAGTCATGTGTGGGCGGGAGTTTGTCCTGACCCTAGTTATGTCATGTATATCCTAGAGGCTTTGTAGACATAAGGAAGGGTAAAGTCATGGAAGTTTATATAGTGATGTTATATTTGTATATGTGGTAGCCCCGACGGCCAAGTATTATATATATATATATATATATATATTTGTGCATGTTGTGTTGATACAGGTAATTAGATCCTTCTATATGCAATGAAGTGCTGTCCAAATTTTTGGTGACATGTAAGTGAAAGTATAGGTATTTGAACGGGTTCTCCCGGGCCTTCTCGACTTCGGGTGCCAGTCCGGCCCGATGGGATTTTGGGGCGTGACAGCAATATGATAGGTCAACCAAACATGATGGGAGGTATAATTGATATACACTTAAGAAGGATGGACGAAAGGTCACACTTCAACCACTTTTGCCTTCATAAGTGAATGAGTTGCATCAAAGGATGAGAGAATTGAAAGAAAAGGGGAAGAAATCCAAAAATGAAGAAAAAGAGGAGGAACCTGTAGGTGGTGTGGTGGGGATATCCGGGGCTGCCTCAACATCAAAGGGAAAAGAAAATATGGTGATGTTGGTTAGAAAGATGAAGCTCTTCGTGGATCATGATGAGGAGACACCCATGCTTCTTTTGGCATATTGTTTTAACACTAACCCCACTAATTCTTCTATTTCTCTTTTGATTTCGTGTGTGTTGCAGGATTATGAAGATTTTTTTCCCAAAGAACTTACACAAGAGATGCCCCCGCTTTGAGGAATTGAGCACCAAATAGATTTAATATTGGGATCATAATTGCCCAACAAACCGGCTTTAGGAGCAACTTGACGGATACCAAGGAATTGCAATGCCAAGTTGAGGAACTCCTCAACAAAGGGTATATCAAGGAGAGTATGAGCCCTTGTGCAGTCCCGGTGCTACTAGTTCCCAAGAAAGACGGGACTTGGCGTATGTGCATTAATTGCCGAGCCATCAACAAGATAACGGTAAAATATCATCACCCTATTCCTAGGCTAGATGGTATGCTTGATGAATTGAGTGGTTCATGATTGTTTACTAAAATTGATTTGAGGAGTGGCTATCACCAAATTTGTATGCAACCAGGTGATGAATGGAAAACCGCCTTCAAGACCAAATTCGGTCTCTATGAATGGATGGTTATGCCATTCTGCCTAACAAATGCTCCAAGTACTTTCATGAGGCTAATGAATCATGTGATGAAACCTTTTATCAGAAAGTTTGTTTTTGTCTACTTTGATGATGTATTGGTGTATAGTAGGTCCTTAGATGAGCATGTAAAACATTTATAATGTGTGTTTGATGTCCTCCGAAAGGAGAAATTATATGCTAATTTAGAAAAGTGTTCTTTAGGTGTCCAAGAAGTTGTATTTTGTCGGTTTTGTGGTGAGCTCAATAGGGGTCGAAGTGGATGAATCTAAGATTGACGCTATCAAAAATTGGCCAACTCCCAAAACCATAGGTAAAGTGAGAAGCTTCCACAGGTTGGCTAGTTTTTATAGACTTTTTGTCAAAGGATTTAGCACCATTGCCGCCCCCTTGACCGAAGTGATTAAAAAGGATCGGCCTTTCAAGTGGGGAGATGAACAAGCTAAGGCCTTCAAGGACTTGAAATCTATGTTCATCTCGGCATCTTTGTTACAATTGCCAAATTTTGACAAGACTTTTGAAGTTGAATGTGATGCTAGCAAAGTTGGTATAGGCGTGGTTTTAATGTGAGAATTGAAGCCTATTGCCTACTTTAGCGAAAATCTCAAAGAAGCAACTCTAAACTACTCTACGTACGATTTAGAGTTATATGCCTTGATTAGAGCCTTGGCCACTTGGCAACATTATTTATGGCCTAAAGAATTCGTGATCCGAATGGACCATGAGTCCTTGAAGCATCTTCGGGAACAAGATAAGCTTAACAAACGGCATGCCAAGTGGATTGAGTTTCTTTAAACTTTCCCTTATGTTATTCATTATAAAAAGGGTAAGGACAATGTGGTTGCCGATTCTTTGTCTCGAAAACACGTTCTTGTGTCTACTTTCTCTTCAAAATAGATGGGTTTTGAGATATTAAAGGAATTGTATCCCGAGGACCCTCACTTTGCTCCTATCTATAGGGAATACAAAGAATGAGATAGGGAAAAGTGGGATTCAGCTAGGGGTTCAAATCCCCATGCCAAGTTTGATGGTTACTTGTTTAAAGGTAGGCGATTGTGTGTACCCTCTAGCTGTTGGAGAGAGTTGTTTGTGAGAGAAGCACACAATGGCGGTCTAATGGGTCACTTTGGAGTCGAAAAGACCCTTGGAATATTGGAGGAGAAATTCTATTAGCCAAAAATGCAAAAGGATGTGTCTAGGATTTACGGCCAATGTGTAGATTGCAAAGGAGCCAAATCTCATCTCCAACCTCATGGGTTGTACACCCTGCTACCCACCCCTTTACATCTTTGGCTTGATATATCTATGGATTTTGTGTTAGGGTTGCCAAGGACTAGAAGAGGTCGGGATAGTATCTTTGTTGTAGTTGATCAGTTTTCTAAGATGGGACACTTTATTCCATACTCTAAATGTGATGATGCACCTAGTGTGGCCTCTTTGTTTGTTGATAATATTGTCAATTTGCATGGTGTTCCGAGGACCATTGTGAGTGATAGGGACTCTAAGTTCCTAAGTCACTTTTGGAATTCCATGTGGGGTAGGCTTGGTACCAAGTTGTTGTTCTCTACTTCTTGCCATCCACAAACCGATGGCCAAACAGAAGTAGTAAATAGGACTTTGGGTGCTATGCTACGTTCCATGATTAAGGGAAAATTGACTTCTTAGGAGGAACACCTACCATTAATTGAGTTTGCCTATAATCGTGTCATACACTCAAGTACGGGAATGACTCCCTTTGAGTGTGTATACGGCCTCAACCCCCTTACCCCTTTGGAATTAACTCCTTTGAAAAGTGATCTTATGATTAGCCTATATGGAATAAAGCGGGCAGATTTTATAAAAAAGTTGCATGAGAAGGTTGGCTTCGACTTGAGAAGAAAAATCAAGAGATTGCAAAGCGGGCAAACAAAGAAAGAAAGAAACTCATTCTTGAACCGAGAGATTGGGTGTGGGTGAACCTTAGGAAGGATCGGTTTCCATCTCAAAGGAAGACCAAATTGATGCCAAGGGGTGATCTTCCATTCCAAGTACTTGAAAGAATCAATGATAATGTCTACAAGATTGACCTTCCCCCGAAATACCAAGTGCACAATACTTTCAATGTGTGTGATCTTTCTCTAGTGGATGCGGTTGACGATGACCAAATATCGAATTTGAGGTCAAATTCCTCTCAAGATGGAGAGGATGATATGGGTGTACCAAGTTGTCCAACAAGTTCTACAAGCGGTCCAACAAGTTCACGACCATTCACACATAGCCAAGCTCGGGAGTTACAAAAACTCCAAGCTATGTTCATGCAAATGGCCGTGTGTGAGTTGGTACTTGAGCCTTCCAATGGATTAAATGTTTTTTAAGTGTGAAGAGGAGCCTTGAAGTGTAATAAAATTACACTCCAAGGCCACCTGGCAAGGGTAGGATGGTTATTTATTATCTCCCTTTGTGGACTAATACAAATAGATAGTGTTAGAGTTATTTTGGAGTTAGTTCATTCATGATATTTTGAGAACATAAGACTTGTAATATTTTGAACGTCTCTCTTCCATTGGACAAGCTCAAAACCGAAATTCCTAATTGGACTGACACTTGGGTTGAATCTTGGCTAGAAACTAGGATCTTGAGGTCATTGAGTTTCTCTTGGTCCAAGTAAGAGCTTGGTAATTATATTTGGTAATTATATTCTTTAGTCTTAGGGTCCTTTCATGTTGTTAGGGTTCTTAGATTCTTGAATATTATATGTCAAGTTACTATCTTTAATTTGTATTCTTGTTTTTTGTGTGGTAACATAGTGAAGCCGTATGGGACCATTTTCGATTCACTATAGTTGCTGCCACTTTGTTTCTCTTGTTGTTGTTATTGTAATCTTGTAATCTCTATCATCTTGTCATTTTTTGTAAGCCTTGAAGTCTAGTGAAGCCGTGTGTGGCCTATTTTGATTCACTAGCATTGTGGTTACTCATCTTGTTATTCTTGTGTTGTCTTGACTCTCTTGATACACACTCACTTTTGTATCAACTTGGAATTAAGCACCTAGGGTTTCTTGTTCTTGGGGATTGATCTTTGAGAGAAACCCTAATTGGATGTTGTGAATGAATAATGAAGTTATGAGCTATTATCAGGTATAATTAGGGGTTAAAATGGGTGAAAAAGACCTAAATACCCTTTTAAAAATAGCTTTAAAATGATGATCGGAAGTGGCGACGGTTAGGCCGATGGTTCGCCACTGGCTCGACGGTCCGTCGGTCCTGACTGTCGCACTTGGCCAGATTCTAAACTTTCTGCCTCATCTGCGATGGTTTGGGCGACAGTTTGGGAGACGGTCCATAGCTGGCTCAACGGTCTGTCGATCCTGGCCGTCACACTTGACCAGAATTCGGGTTCACTGCCTTAGTCGTGATGTCTTAGGCGGCGGTCCGTTGCTAGCTCGACAGTCCGTCAGCCTGACCGTCGCTTCTAGAAAGTTCCGACAATTCTCTGTAAAATATCCACAACTTTCTACTCCGATACCGGATTTAGATGGAATTAGTATCATTCGAAAGCTAATTCAATTTTCCACATGATAAAAAGTCGGAATTGAGGAAATTCTATCTGCTTGAAATATTAATCATTTAGGAAGTCATCACTAACTCTTCTGGAGACTAGATTTGACTAAAGAAAGTTCGGGGTATTACAGATTGACAGGCCCTCAAATTTATCCCAAAAAGTTAATTAGACCCCTCAACTAAGGCCTGTACCTATCAGACCCCTAACACACCCGAATTTTGATCCAATCAAGACTTTTTTTGTCAATCAGCTAAAATCTAAAGTGTGTGTTGCACACACGCGCTGATGTGGCAAAAACGACCAATTAAAAGGTGACACTTGGCATTGAGGATCCAAATTATTAAAAAATAATTATAAAATTATTTTAAAAACAAAAATAAAAACTGATTATTAAAAAAATTATATTTTTTTTAAAAAATAAATTATAAAAATTTTTAAAAAATGGAATTGAGGATCCAATTATTAAAAAATAATTATAATATTATTTTAAAAATAAAAATAAAAAATTGATTATAAAAAAGATATTATAAAATATTAAAAAATAAAAAAACAATGGCACTGAGGATGCAAATTATTAAAAACAAACATACAGTGATCTTTTAAAACATACAATGATCTTTAATATACAGTGATCCAAACATAATTTTAAAAAAGAAATTAAAATATTTTTTTAAAAATGAAAATAAAAGACTAATCCCCACCTTCCCCTAGCCCCCCCCCCCCCCCTCTTTTATCTCCCCCCCCCCCCCCTGCGGGCGTTTATCTTTTTTCCCGTTAAAGTGAACTTTACTTCTCCGTGAACCTCAAAAACACACACACACACACAAATTTTTTGTTTAAAATCTACTTCAAGTATTCAAAAGAGGGTCTAAAAACAACCATCTTTATTAAAAAATTTCATAAAATGGTGATATTAATGGAGAAAAAAGTGATTTCTTTTATAATTTTTCAACAGAAAAGTGATCTTTATTGTAAAAAAATTCAAGGAATGAAAAAAAAAAGTGATGTTTGTTGTAATTTTTCAAGAAATGGTGATACTAGCGGAGGAAAAGAAAGAAAATTTTGTTGGAATTGTTCAAGGAATGGGAATAATTATGGTGGATTAAAAAAAATTGTTCATGTGAAGACGCGGGGGTGGGGGGATGACGAAGATGCGAAGGTGGCAGGGGTTGAAGAAGATGAAGACGCGGGGTGGGGTGGGGTGCTACGAAGAAGATGACATCGGGGGAGTGCTTTTTAAGAAAAAAGATTAAGAAATTATAATAATTAAAAATTATATTAATAAATTAATTTAAATATAAATTTTTTAATTAATATTTTTGGGGGCCCTCAGTGCCACTTGATACCTTTCTATTGGATAATTATTCAAAAAAACGTGCCTCACGTGCCCCTAGCGAGTGGACAACACGCGGAGTGCCATATAAGCAAAAAAGGCCTGATTGGATCAAATTCGAGTGGGTTAGGGGCCTGATAGGTACAGGCCTTAGTTGAGGGGTCTAAGTGAATTTTCGAAACAAGTTTGAGGGCCTGTCAATGGGTTTGGCCTAATCTAAAATACGTATCTTGTAATATCTTTAAAACACTGAACATAGATTAACAAAGAAAGTAAAGGGGAATCTTAGTAGCTTAGTTGGTTAGTTACCTGAACTTCCACCTTGTTAGTAAGAGTTCGATTCCTCACATTGTAATCCTCCCCCCCCCTTCCCCTACCCCTAATTTTTTTTAAAAGAATAAAAAAAGTAAACAATCACATTCCTAGGCTTCCTCATTCCAGTGAAAGCTTCCAAACATGACCCTTCGGGTCTAATTTAAATTTTTAATGAGAAGGTTCAAATTTTCCCCTGTATTGCTTGGGATTAAGCAACATTTCCCTTTGTTAAACTTTTCATCTACCATTTAACCTCGTCGTTAGGAAAATGCCTCATTTATTCCCTTCAATATCAAATAGATTCCCAACTTAACCAAGCTATTACCTATGAGTCATTGGCTCATTCTTCAACAAGCACGCGTTCAGTAATCCTGCTCCCAATTCAGCAAGGTTAACTCCATCTCCGCCTTCTTTTGTCTTTGTCTACTGTTCATCCTTGACCTTTTTTTCCAAACTCATATTATAATCAAAAGTTAGGGGTAAATTTGGACTTTACTTTCTCAAAGCATTTGGACACATGAGGTCCATTTGTTACACATTGGAGCTCCACCAATAGTGAGGTCCAATACGAGACATTTTACTAATGACAAGGGTCTAATGGACCAATATTGTAATGACAAGCAAAATTGATCAATTTCAGGCAGACCAAGGGTAAACAATTACCTAATTGTATAGTATACATAGATGATATACTATTATATACAAAAACAAAAGAAGAACATTTAAAGTTATCAGAACAATTTACAGATATAATAGGGCTCTGATACCAATTGTAGGGGGTGCAGATAACTTGTGTAGTAAAATAGATCTATTATAAATACAATGGATAACCATATCTTTTGATGTTAGCTCATAATTATAGATTTCTTCTATTGCTAATATTTTATCTCATACTTGTGTTTTTACATTCTTAGCTTTATAAATAATTAAGCATCCTTCGTTATTAAATCATTTAACTATTATTGGTGTCTTTAATTTATCCAATTTACTTTTTGGTAAACAATTATATCTACATAAATTAGCTTCTGCTCCTGTATCTATCATAGGCGTATAATATCTACTGTAATACCCTTCTACTACTATCTTCATTAATACATATATTTTCATATCATGCTAAAGCTCTTCTTAAGAATAATTTCTCTCTGGTGTATGTTATGGATAATTGTGTATGTTCTATATTGTATGGTTTTACTTGTTCTAGCCATTTTATTTCTAATATTATTTCTGTTTTTTGCATTTCTTCCTTTAATTCAAAATCTATTTTTATTTTTCTAACTCCTATTGTTATTTCTTTTTTTGCTATATTTTTTAGTGTTTATTAAGCTTCATGGTAGATTTGGGCATATATTATTGTCAGATTTTATTTCCTTATTTTTTATTAGATATCTTGCTATATAATTTTCTTCTTGTCCTGTATTTAAGAGTATTAAATATTCTTTTTCATTTATTGTTCCTGTTATGTAATATTGGTTTAAATTAGTTGTTGAACTTGTTTCATAACTTGTTCTTTTTTATGAACTTGACGATTCTAGTTTTTCATAAGCTATTCTTTTTGTTGTACTTATTCTATCATTTATTATTTCTAAATTTTCTTCTATATCTATGTCTCTATAACTATAATCATTATTATCAATTGTTTTTACAAATTGTTCGAAAGGACTTTCTATTTGTATTTTGTTAATTTTATTTTTTTCCCGTTATTTTATGTTTTGTTGTTAATACATAGAGATTTTTACATCTTGCTGTAAATATTTTACTTTCTGGGGTTAGTTCTATTCCTGATATTTTCCAATATAATACTACTGTTTTATCTATATTTTTATCTATTATTGCTACTGAATAATTTGCACTTATTATAAATTTAAATTTTTGGTATATTAAATTTTCTTTTATGACATTTATTTTACTTTTTTCTATAGGTTTTATAATTCTATCATCTCTTAGGTATAATTCTATTGGTGTATCTATTCCTTCTCTAAAACATGTTTTTATCAATATCTCTATTCCTCCAAGGTGTACATATTTTATTGGGTCTTTACTTTTTATATCGTTTATTTCTTTATTAATTATTCTTTTTGTTACTAGTGGTATACTAGCTCTTCTTTCTACATATCTACAATCTATTACATGTTCTTTTTGACTTACTACGTAGTATTCTTCTTTTCTTCTACTAAATATATTTTGATTTTTGGTATTTTAAATATTTTTTCTACACTTAAATCTAATTCTTTTTCTTTTATTTCATCAAATATTATTTTTATATCTTCTTCGGTTATTTTATTTATTCTTATATCTTCTTCAGTCATTTAATTCATATAATTCACTATCTATTTCATTATCTTTTTCATTCTCTGAAATTTCATATATACTATCTTCATTTTCTGATCCATTGCCTAACGTCTTCCATATCTCCTTCTCGTAGTTCCTTTGAATTTAAGTATATATATGAAATTTCAGAGAATGAAACAGATAATGAAATATATAGTGAATTAGATGAATTAAATGACTGAAGAAGATATAAGAATAAACCAAATAACTGAAGAAGATATAAAAATAATAACAAAGTAAAAATATTTAAATGAAGAAGGACAAATCAAAAAATAATATTTGATAGTCATATATTTGATGAAATAAAAGAAAAAGAATTAGATTTAAGTGTAGAAAAAATATTTAAAATACCAACAATAAAAAACATATTTAGTAGAAGAAAAGAAGAATACTATGTAGTAAGTCAAAAAGAACATGTAATAGATTGAAGATATGTAAAAGGAAGAGCTAGTATACCACTAGTAAAAAAAAGAATAATTAATAAAGAAATAAATGATATAAAAAGTAAAGACCCAATAAAATATGTACACCTTGGAGGAACAGAGATATTGATAAAAGCACGTTTTAGAGAAGGAATAGATACACCAATAGAATTATACCTAGCAGATGATAGAATTATAAAACCTATAGAAAAAAGTATAATAACTATCATAAAAGGAAATTTAATATACCAAAAATTTAAATTTATAATAAGTGCAAATTATTCAGTAGCAATAACAAATAAAAATAAAGATAAAGCATTAGTATTATATTGGAAAATATCAGGAATAGAACTAACCCCAGGAAGTAAAATATTTACAGCAAGATGTAAAAATCTCTATGTATTAACAACAAAACATAAAATAACGGGAAAAAATAAAATTAACAAAATACAAATAGAAAGTCCTTTCGAACAATTTGTAAAAACAATTGATAATAATGATTATAGTTATAGAGACATAGATATAGAAGAAAAATTAGAAATAATAAATGATAGAATAAGTACAACAAAAAGAATAGCTTATAAAAAACCAGAATCGTCAAGTTCATCAAAAAGAACAAGTTATGAAACAAGTTCAACAACTAAGTTAAACCAATATTACATAACAGGAACAATAAATGAAAAAGAATATTTAATACTCTTAAATAATAACAAGAAGAAAATTATATAGCAAGATATCTAATAAAAAATGAGGAAATAAAATCTGACAATAATATATGCCCAGATCTACCAAGAAACTTAATAAACAATAAAAATATAGCAGAAAAAGAAATAACAATAGGAATTAGAAAAATGAAAATAGAATTTAAAATAAAGGAAGAAATGCAAAAAGCAGATATAATATTAGAAATAAAATGGCTAGATTAAGGAAAACCATACAATATAGAACATACACAATTATCCATAACATACAACAGAGAGAAATTATTCTTAAGAAGAGCTTTAACATGATATGAAAATATATGTAATAATGAAGATAGTAGTAAAAGGGTATTACAGTAGATATTATACGCCTATGATAGATACAAGAGCAGAAGCTAATTTATGTAGATATAATTGTTTACCAAAAAGTAAATGGGATAAATTAAAGACACCAATAATAGTTAAAAGATTTAATAACGAAGGAAGCTTAATTACTTATAAAGCTAAGAATATAAAAATACAAGTATGGGATTAAATATTAACAATAGAAGAATTCTATAATTATGAGCTAACATCAAAAGATATGCTTTTAGGAATGCCATTTTTAGATAAATTATACCCACATATAATAACTAGAACGGATTTGGGGTTTACAACACCATGTAACCAGAAAGTAAGAGCAAAAAGAGTTACTAATAAAATAAGAAAGAAAACTCATTGGATAGAAGAAAGTGAAAAAATTACACATGAATTAGAAAATATAAAAAATACTGAAGATACAATAGAACTAGTCGTATTTTCAATAAATAAAAAAGAAATAACTATATTTTTGATAAATAAGATAGAAATAATTAAGAAAAAATTAGAACAATTATATAGTGAAGATCCATTAAAACTAGATTTAGATATTCCCCAAAATATTATTTAGATGAATAACGTATAAAATTTACCAAAATATAAAGAATTAAAGTAAATATTATCTAAAAAATGTAAAGAATTAAAAATAAGTATAGAAAGACTACAATATAACATAATTGCCGGAGTTAGTAAAAACTTAATAAATGTACAAAAAGAAAAAATATCAAATTTAGAATCGACAATAGATAGTCTAGAATATACATACCAACATGATCTATTAACAATTAAATAAAAAATGAACAAAGAAGAATTTATAATAGATGAAAAAATATATGAAAACCATGAAGGATTAAAAACAAAAATAGTATTTTCTAATCTAGGAAGAGAAGGTATAAGAAAATAGGTGAACATTTATATTTAATGTTAGAAAAAAAAGAATTAAAATTAGAAGATAAATTGACAGTTATAGTAAGAATAGAAAAAGAAAATGAAGAAACAGATAGAAAAAAAGAAATAGAAAAAATAAAACAACAAACTACAAAAGAAATATGAAAAATAGAAAAACTAAAAATAGTAGGATTGCTGAATTAGAAAAAGAACTACAAATGCTAAAAGATTTGTATGAAAAAAGACAAAAAGAAAAAGAAGAAAAAAATAAAGAAAAAATTATTAAATGAGATAAATCAATTTAAAGAAAAATTAGAAATAAACAATAAAGAAATAGAAACCAGGAAATTAGAAATAAATACAATAGATGTTGAAGAAACAGATAATTATGATTCGGAAGATAGTGAAACATATACAGAAATCTTAACAAATACAAAAAATTTAGAAATTAATAAAAAACAAGAAGTAATTAATGAAGAAAACTTAGAAAATAGAAGCACAGAAATAAATACTCTTGATAGAAAAAAGATGAAAATATAATACCTAGAACATCAGAAATAAGAAAACCTACATATTATAAGAATAAATTTAAAAG
>NC_061119.1:18499799-18673052 GCF_002878395.1 Capsicum annuum | reverse complement strand
CGAAGTTGCTGCAGTAACTTCGACTGTTGCTGCAACAACTTCGATAACTGTTGTAACAAATTACATTTCAAATGGCGTTACTACTGATATAACTTGTGAAAAAAATGATATTATTTTTCTTCTATTTCTATCTTTTTTCTTTAATTGAGCAAAATTTCACTAAACAGAATCAAGACTTAGGCTCCATTTTTTTTTTTAAGATTCAGACGTCTGAATCTGAATGCACATCTGAATGATTAAGATATTGTTTCTAGATCTGAAAACTGAATGATTAAGGCTGATTGTTTTTCAACATCTATATGTGTAAAAAATTTATTTGTATACATAATAAAAAATTAATTATATATTAAAAATATGTAATTTAATACAACAAAATTATTAGTATCAGATTGAGACAAAATATTTATGTTTGTTAGTGATAGTGTAGATGACTTATAATGGTGGGTGCGGTGACGATAATTGATGTTAGTGATTAATAATGTTGGTGGTGATAATTGTGATGGTTGGTATTGTAATGACTGTTATGATGGTGGTGGTGGTTGTTGTGATGTGACGTTGCTTGATGTTAGTAGTTTAAGGTGTTGATTGTGTTGGCTGAAACATGAATACATGATGATTGATGATGGGTTGATACCAGTTGGAGATGTTATTTGTTGTTATGGTGGAGATGATTGTTAGTACAGATAAATAGTAGCGATGGTACTGGTTGAAGTGGTGGTAGAGGTGGCATTACTAGTGACAATGGTGGTGGCGGCCAAAGACTGTGTAGAGATGTGATGTATTAGTGGTAGTTAGTGGTGGTGCTAGTTATGATAGATGAGTTGGTTGGTAGTTAGGATTGGCCGATAGTGGTTACATTGCTGGTGATGGTGTTGTTGATGGCAATGGTGGCGGTGAATTTAATTAGAATAAAAAAGGTAGTAGGTGTGGTAGCGGTTGACAATTGTGGTTGGTAGCGGTATTTTTTGTCGATGGTGGTTGTGATGGTGGAGATGGTTAGTGGTGGTGCGTAGTGGTTAACAATGGTGACGGTGGCAGAGGTGGTTAGTGATGGTGACTGCTGAATATGAATAGAGTGGTGAATATTATCCAATACCAGAATATCCCTTCAGACCTATTAAGACTTGGTTCTAGATCTGAATGATTAAGACCTATTCAGACCTATTAAGAATTAAAACCTTAATAAAAAACAAATGCACTTAATGGTCTGAAGTCTGAACCATTCAGATTCAGACCTCCATTAAGTGCAAACAAATGAGGCCTTAAAGTGAAGAAATTATTTCGCTTTTATTATGTTTTTCTATAGGTCGATCAAATATCTATTCTACTTCCTCTAATTTATTATGCAAAGTACTTATTACTCTCTTCATAAATGTGAGGAAATTCAAAATTGTACTTGATTAGCTCCTCATATCACCCAAATACTTATTATTTCACTGTAAAATAAAATAAAAATTGAAATAATTATGAAAGAAAAAAAATCTCAAAATAATGTGAAAAAAAATATATGAGAAAAAAGATAGTATGAATCAATGCATGTTAAAACAAAAAAGATTGAAAGCAAAAAAGACATTGTTGATTGTAAATGTGATGCCGATTGTTCTTCTTTCATTGTATGGGACAAAAATTTATTTATTCAAATTTTGAATAAAAAAATATAAATGTAAGCCAAAGATATTAAACCAAGAAAAAAAAAATTACAACAACACAAATAAGTTTTTTTTTTTTGGTTTCTCATCCGGTGTTCGGTGTCCGCATTAGAGCCCCGACTAATCTGGATCGCGTGTTGCAGGGCCCATTAAGGTGGCAGTGCTCCCAACAGAGTTTTCTCCATACCCAGGATCAAGCCCTCAACCTCTGATTAAGAGTAGAGCAGCCCCATCCACTGCACTACAACCCATGTTGGTAACAACACCAATAAGTTGTTATGCTAATATGAAGTTTATCTCTGTAGAATTATTTTTTTTAATTTTTTTCTTTGAGCTTTCTTTAGTATGTCTTTTAAGTTCTCCATTATCATACAATAAATTTGTTGATCATTATGATAAATTAAATTATGGTTAGCATGCTAAATTAATTTAATTTTTATTTTGCACAATAAATTATCTTTATATCACTAAATTAATGGCAATGACTTTTGGGCTATTGAAAGTTGATAGGATCCTATAGCATTAATTGGGAGATTGAATTACTGAGACATTAATGCTTCTAGTTTGGAGGTCAGAACACGGACACAAGTGCATGGAACACTCGAACCTTTGATATAGGCATGACTTGAATACATAAGGCATTGGTAGAATGTCCTCGTTAAATTGAAGTAGGAAGAGTTTACTTGAATAGGAATAGATTTATCATGACTCTTCCCTGAAACTTGCCTCCATGAAAAAATTCAAGAGCTGTATTATTTCGTCATCTCCCCCTAGATCAAAGTCACAATCCTAAACTTGCAGACATATCCCCTCACCAAATCTATAACCACAACTCTCAACACAGTGAGGGCATCACTATACACAAGAACACAAACCCCTCTCAGCAATTTTAATATAAAGACACTAAATTATTTCTAGGACATCCCCTGCAGGAATACTAATCATAACTTCCTCCAACCTCCAAAGTCATCGACTTATGACTAATATTATCATGGACATGGAAATCCATGCTTCTAAACACTTAACACTCTATCTTCAACTCCTTAGAATACTAGGATTACACCTCTAATATCATAACCTAATAACTTAACAAAACTTTTAAAATTACACCAAGGCTTCACACAGTTTATCTATTCCTCCCTTAATTCAGCTCAATATAACACCATATAATAACTCTCTAGACTTCTCCATACTAAGAAACTTTCAAACATAGACTAGGTGTATGTAACACTCATAACTCAAAACCGAGTATGCTTTATTCTTATAACTTAAGACTCTTATCCATCTAATGATTTAACCATCATTTCTACTTCAACACTTAACCTCATGCCGTTATATCACAACTATTCATAAGTTATCAACCTAGACTCTTTCATACATCACATCAAGCCTACTAATTCATTCCTACAAAACAAATATCATATTTTTTAAGCTACCATTCTTATCATCACACTCCTTATCTAAAGTTCAAGCCCATAGTCTAGCATCAATCATGTACCACCGATAAAGCATGCCACGTAACTAGTCCATCAAATTGAGAAATCAACCCAAATACGTTATTTCACTTAACTACGACCTATAATCACATCCCCTCCTTGAAATTACTATTACACCTCAAAATCTACTGCATACCTTCTCACATGTTGTACTAGTTTACAACTACTAGAGAAAAGAAAATCAAGGAGGTAAAGTTACATAATAAGGATAGTCGATCTTAATCTCATAATATAACCCATTACAATCTATTAACATATTCTACTTTCTCACATTATATTTACCTATGCATACATACATCACCACTACCTTCAAATTTCATAAACACCAATGAGTCTCTACCCATAACTTATTAACTAATCTACCCCTTTCCATTTACCACCTATAAATGATTTCTACAACCAACATAACTATCCACTTTGAGATCGTTTTCTATTTTGAACAAATAACAATCATATACAATCACTTCCTCCATAGACTACCATAAAATCTACAAATCTTGTTATAACATTAGTCAATCACTATATAAGAGAAACCCACCCCTCTATCAAAGGTTATACAATTGTAATAACCCTTCAGGTCATTAGCCGTATTCTTACTTATTTTCATCGATAGAGCTCCTCCATAGCTTTTCCAAGTCATTAGTGACTTTTTAGAATTGATAGTTCGATTACCTAACGGTTTGTTGGTTTTTAGAATCACTTTTCCAATTTGAAGTCTTTATCGATTCTTAACGGCCGCCGAGCAAAAAATTCAGTAAAATAATTTTGAATGCAAATTATGACTACACCAGCAGTTATATAATATCAATTTAAGGATAAATAGACCCTAGGTCCGGATCCCACAGCACCCGAGCTCATTTCAATCCATTAGTCAAAAAGTTAAAAATTAAAATATATGGATGTGGGACCCACAAGTGGCCTAAATGAACTTGGATGGAAAATCTAACTTTACCATTACATCCAAAATGTCGAATTTAGTGAGTTTACATAGTTCGTTTGTGAAAAATAGAGTCCAAATGAATCGAGAAGGTCAAAAACTAGTTTTGACCTTGCGGGCCCATCTAAAATCGTATAAAAGGGTCTTTTGGCAGATTTTTGGGCATTCTTCTTTTCTATTAAAACCCTAGTAGCCATAGGAGATTGGTGACTAAAAAGTAGGTCTTGTAGGTTGATTAGGAGCTTAGTAACTTGTGTAATCCATCCTTTTGCTACAAATCTAAGGTAAGAATTTCTCTAATTTGATATTGATGTCATGGTTTCTTGACTCAAAACTCCTAAATCATTGTGGGTCAATTTTAACCCTAAAATTGAGTGATTGACTCAAATTAATTGAGGGCTTTAACTTCGTAAAGATAATTAGGCTACGGGTTGGTCTTGGAAACTCCTTTCCAAGGGTGAAACCCAATTGGGGTTTTGGTGTCCATTTGAAACCCATGGCACAATGGTTCTATAATATGTATTGTCATTCTTGTTGTGATGCTTAGATTTTATTATTGATAGCATTGCTTGTGGAAGGGAAAGCTTCTCAAAAAGGAAAGTAAAAGCTCGTTGGTTCGTGAGTTGCTTGTATTCAAGGTATGTTAGGCTTACTCGTAGTATAGATTGAGCTTGTTTGTAATGTAATAATTGATATCTTTTGAGATTGATGGATAATTTAGATGATAGTTGATTAAATGGTGAACTTGGTATTCATTAATTTATATAGGCCATGGATTTATAAGGTATAATATTTGACCCTTAGTCTAGGACCTTGGTTTGCTTAAATGTGGTCTCATGACTAGTGTGAGAACACTATAGTTGTTTTAAGTAGACATGAATGGTATACTTATCTATCCTTAGAAATATATTGACCTATATAATGCCTAGATAAGAGATGACCTTCGTGTTGTGTTGACTTAGGAAGGATTCGTGAAGAGACTTTCCCTATAGACCTAGAAAGGATTAGTAAGCCCTTATGGTAAGGTATGGATGACTTAGCATAATTTCGATTAGAAGCTAGACATGTGTTAGTAATCTTGGAATTCTCAAGATTTAGAAGTAGGACTTGACCCACCTTAAGCTTGAACTAAGTAAATGCTTAGCGACCTAGATACGTGGTGATCGTCCAAGCTATATACATATGTGTAGGAGTTGTGATTCTTGCACTCGATTATTGAATTATCTTGTGATCATGACTTGAATACCCTTGTTAAGTGATTACCGTGCATGTTTAGTAAATACTCATGCTCTTCTTGATGCTCATATTATATGTGAAGCTTATTAGTAAGGTAAAAAGGCAAGTGTTATCACACATCACTACTTTTTTTATATATTGTGAGCTTTTGTGTATGCTTATTGGATTGGCTATGCATGTGGATGTATGCTATTATATTCAGAGGAATGTGTAATATTATAATGATGCTAGGTTCGAGTCTGAGGGAATATGTGATATTATGATGATGCTTAATTCAAGTCCAGAGGAATATGTGATATTATAATGATGCCCGGTTTGAGTCTGGAGGAATGTGTGATATTATAATAATGCTTGATGAATTTAGAGGAATACGTGATATAATGATGATGCTCAATTCGAGTCCGGAGGAATGTGTGATATTATGATGATGCCTGATGAATTCGGAGCAATATGTTGGTATTGTGATGATGCTAAGTGAATCCAAAAGAGGTAAGAACATTATGATGTCGTGTAGGGCAAATTTACTTATATGGATTGATATTTGTAAGGTTAGGCCGTATGGGGCCAACCACCTATGTGCTTGAATTATGAGGTCTCTCTTGGTAAATTGTTATTCGTTTCTTGTTCCAAATCACTATATAAGAGGTGTGACCCTTGTTGATGCTAAATTAGCTACTAGAGAAAATTTATGCCTAATATTGAGTTAAGACTTAGCGTTATGTGTAAAATTGCATAAGAATTCAAGGGATAACCTATATATATATATATATACTTGACTTAAGTAAGAGGTTATATTATGAAGTCTTGCCTAGTAAGGTGGCTTATGTGATAACTAGCTACTTCTAAAATATAAGATTATTATTTGGAACCTAGAAACCTAGTAAACTAGTTGGTGGACTTTAGTTGATTAAATTATGGAAATTAGTTGTTAAGGTTGTGACATGCTTATTGATGATGGATCTAGCATTGATTGATGGTTATTTAAATTATCTCCTAACATGTGAAGTTAAAATGGCTTAGTTGATAACTCAAGTCGTGATGATGCTAGTTAAAGAATGACCTTATAATAGTTGAATAACCTATACTATGGGTGGCTTGTAGTTATTTTTTTTTAATATGATGACTGGTGATTTTAAGGCTTGTGATCTTTTGACACTTTTGAAAAAATCAGGTTGATTAGTATGAACTTTGCGATATTTATCAATAAATTATAGAATTAATGATTACATATCTATGCTATGACAATGTTGCTTTCTTTATGTTGAATTACGCTATGGGTATTTGGAAGTGGATTTCGGTAATGAGTCATGGCGGGGCAGTGCTACCCACGGTTTTCGGTAAATTGATGGAGTAGTTGTGCTTTATGGTATTATTGGTTGTATTCTTTTGTGTCCTCTACGGTGGTATGGGATGCCTTGATGAGTTCTTTGTTGTGCTCTCTTTCGTGTACTTCCTGACGGTATAGGACGTCGTGGTAAGTTCTTGTGTGTATGTTTTAAAGATGGTTGATGATGATTATGGCAAGTAGATTTTTTGTTATTGTGTATATGGTTGTACGCTTTGGAAATGATACTCAGTTGTTATGGTGATTATGAAGTATATTAAAATAGTATGTCACGTTATTGCTTTATTAGTATAGATGTTCATACAGTGGTATCAAAGCAGATTCAGGTCCAATCCTACCCCTTGACTTTAAGATCATTGTATTACTTTATATCGTCTTTGCATTATATTTGAGCTCAGTCGGCCAATAATGCCTACTGAATACCCGTGTTTTGGTACTCATACTATACTTCTGTACCTTTTTAGTGCAGAACCAAGTTCTAGTTGCTGTCGTTGAGCTAGTTCGTGTGAGTTGACTATTCGGAGACAGGGTGAGCTCTTGGAGATCGAGTTGCCTTCTTTCCCCTCTATCCTTATTTGTATTTTGCTTTAGAGACAAATGTATGAGATTATTTAAGGTATTTAGATTCTGGGATTGTAAATTCCTCTTGTCAAGTTTAGAAGCTTTTGTATTAATACTATCAGGTCATGGGATTTGTGTTTGAATATCGGTTGCCCTTAGGTGTAAAATGTTGTTGTCATATATTGTGTTTATATATAGAGTCCATGTTGGACGTTCTTACCGAGGTAACCCATTGCTATAGCTTCGGGTTACAGTATCGGCTTATCTATCGGTGGGATATGGTAGGTTCTATCATGACTCCAAACGAGGTTGTGACAACAACTAAAACTAGATTCTTCATACAAAAGTCACCCTCACTTTGACTTCTAAGCTTGTGACTTCATATCACTAACTTCTGGACCATCTTACTACCAATAGGTCATAACACCTTAACATATACTACTACTCGGGTGGAAATACTATTCCGACATTCTGCCATATATCTCTGCCGTTAAGCATGACATCTGCAACAAGGATTTTGAAAGGGATTGAATACACTTCCTACCTCAAATTGAAAAGCACAATTTCAGTAAGATACAGGTATATCCTTGAATCAATACACTTGACATACTAATGGTCTCCTCTCAAGTCCTCATGCAATTTCATAACTTTTGATAACTCAATCGAAAAGGTCCATTTCAATAGGAATCTAAGCTCTTTCACTCATATCTCCTTGACAATGAGTCATTGCCTATAAAATTAGAGCAAGAAAGGAATTCAGATAACTTTCGTATGGACAACATAGTGACATGATCTAAAGTATGAAAGAATGGAAAAACATCTCCTACATGCTTGGTAGCCTCATGATTATAACTATGGTGCACAACACCCCCATAAGTAAGACTCGACTAGACACGACTTTGTAGACACCCTGGGACCATGAACCTGGCTCGAATACCAATCTTGTTATGACCCAAGCCGAGGCCCTGGCCGTAAAGGGTATCCCAAACTATGAAGACCTGAGAGACCCCTTAGAATACCATCATAGGCATAATCCATACATCAATCAAAGTGCGGAAGATATAATGACATTCAAGAAAAACTCATAATCAAACTGTGTCAATAAGTTATGACAATACAAAAATCAAATCTCGCGTATGAAGCCTTTACTGAATACTATCTGCCTAGACCCGGACAAGGCCTCCGACTGGATGAATAAGTTCTTTCCGAAAGACGGATGGCTCACAAACTTTATTATTATCTCTAATGTTTTACTTATGTGATGGACCAAGGAACTGTTCCTCAGAACTTGTACTATGGGGGGAGGGGTCAATACTTGAAAGTATTGGTATGTAGAACAACCCAAAAGTAATAATTATTTCATGTAACATAATTGAGAGCATTTCAAAAAAAATTATCATAATATATTTATAAAAATACATAGGAAAAATTTAAAGAACTTCAATTCATGCTTTTAAAATATTGACTTGAATCTTTACTTTACTTCTGAGCTAGATGGTACACCCTATAATTTTGATTACCCACGGGCTATATGGGTCCATCCTTAACTCGACGGCCAAGCCTCCAATCCAAGTTTACTGCAAGAATTTGAGTTTTCATAAATTGGTAATACCCCTTTCAGGCATACCATAGGCATCACCATTTCATGATGTCCTAATTATCTCCCTTTTAGGATAATATCCGTATCGGCAAAATATGATTTCCAGTAATGAGCCCTTTCACTCAAATGCCTTCTTCGGGTAACCATCTATCTTTCTTTGAGCCCGATTTTAGCCTCTTAAAACCATGCTTCATACTCAAAACATTCATTTCTTTCATTTTAAGGGAATTTCATAATACGTACCGTCATACCTAGACTTGCAAGTCGTATCATAACATATCATATCCTTAGCCTTTCTCATTTAAAACATATTAATGACCACCAAGAGATTTATCATAACACATGAGAGTTCTTATTTCAAATAACACATGAAACATATGCAAAACCCTATCTTTTCAATACTTTTACATGTGGTGGCCAACTCTTACATAAAACACATACAATTCTTCATTAGGAAATAATAGCATTTAGAATAATAATCACCTCTTTGAAAAACATGTAAAATAATCATTCATAATAAATCAAAAGACATTTAAAACTCAAGAGTTCTCGTCATTCGTAAAACAACCCCAAACTAGTTATACATAAATATCATGATAAAAAAGGAGACCTATAATTCATGCTCTCAAACCCATCTCACTATTTATAACATGTTAAGACCATAACATTTCACCATGGGAAAGGAAATTTCACAAATCATACACAGAAATCACTTTTCGAAACTCATATCATAAATGCACATGATTATAAATCAAGCTTATGGAAAACCCCATGATAATTACATATTATGATCAAATTGGATTCATAATGCATGATCTTTAAATGATTTCTCAAAACTCATTATATATATGTAGTTATATACTTTAAAGCTTGTTAAAACAATAAACTTATGTCCATGAGATTTAAGATAGTCTCACATACCTTTTGACGGAGAAAAATCAAAGAGAACATTGGAAAAATTGACCTTTGAAGCTAAAATCCTCAACCCTAGGTAGTTTCCCTCTCTTGCTTAAGGAAAGATGATTAGATTTTTGTAGAGGTGAAATAACGTGTTTAAGACCTTATATTAGTCCAAAAAGGATTATGAACGTTTTAGGGATGGTAAAAGACCTTAATACCCTTTAAATAAATCAAAACAAAACAACATTTGACGCTCGGGAGGGGGCTCCACGATGCAGCCCCATTGCGGACCATAAGGTCTGCGGTGTGGACCAAAATTTAAGCTGGAGGTTTGCCTCGCACCCTAATGTGGACCCTGGACTGTGTCTCACTTAAACACTCATAATTTTTTACTCTAAACTTGGATTGATGAATGGTCGGTGACATTGTAAATAAGACTCAAAGAAACTTTATTTGATATATTATGGGCCACATAACTCCTCATACTCTAGGAGAAATAATTGGCGAAAGTTGACCCAAGAAAAATTGAATACTAAAATTCGATATGTAGGAAAGTGCTAAACTTAACTTTGAGCTAGGAGATATTTAAGACTTCAATCCATCTCCGAAGATGTTTCCACTATAAGGAATCATTATTATCACTTATTTCTAGCTATAAATCATTGGGTTCGGATTTACATACGTAGGAAAGACGGTTCAAACCTTAACTCGAAAAAGCGGGGTGTTACATTAATGTTATATCAAGATTGAGAATATAAGTACATTTAATAGTTTAGAGAATATGTTTTAACCAGTCAATCTAAAACAACTATCTCCTCAGTCCTATTCAATACATACAAATTGCACTAGCACGATAGTTAGAACTATGCCATTCTCATAATCAAGACATTCAGATGGTTTGTCTAAATTTCCATCTACGATTGTGAACACATATAAGTTAAACTGTATACACCAAATTATCTACCATATAAGTTGTGGACACATATATGATAATAATCTATTTAATGTAATAATTTATTGAATTGAATAAATAAATAAATAAGTAATTGTTCAATAAATATTACTACATTAAAACATATGGTTTATAGCATATCCTAACAGAGACAAATCGCCATCTAAGAATTTCGCTACTTTAAGACAATTAGAGTTAGTGCCGCAAGGTTTCCCCATTCAGATATCTTTTAGCACTTCTTCTCTCTCGATCTTCCAGACTCCATACATCGTGTTATTGATTTAGCGAATGTTGTATTCATCATCGTTGATGGAGCATTTACAATAAGAAATCCTCTTCTTCCTGTATTTATTGAAGGATTTCTGGCTTTTGGACTAAAAGGTGGTGAAATATTCGTTTTCACTTTGGTACTTTTGGGTTAAATTATTACTATTATTTAAAGAGAAAAGTAAAAAGAGAGGTCATTGGTGTGAGACTTTTGATTCTCCTCTAACATAACATATTTGCTTGAATACTTCACCTTTCCATAATATCATGTCACACCTGTTATTTTAACAAAGAAAAAAAATATGTTTTAGTACAGTTTGCTTTGCTGCATAAACGAGTGAAATATGGTACTTGAAACAAAAATAAAACAACATAAAAACATTTTAAGTCCAAGATTCCTGGTGAAAAGAAGTTAAGTGAAAAGGCTAAAAGTTGCAACTTACTGCAAAGTACAATGAAAAACAGTGTGAATCAAAATCTAATTAGTATGTTTAGTTATGCTAGTAGTCTATATATGTATGGCTTTCTCTTGACAAATCAACAAGAAAACATAGTTTCAATGTGCAATTAATTAATCAATTTTTGAGATTAATTGATTATTTATGGAGTAACATATTTTGGCAGTTGAAAATTTTGGATAGACGTCAACTTACTATTATGTTCAAATAGTATAAGTAGTTTCTCACTACTAATACAAAGGATTATGATGAGATGAATAAGATCTTTCCATTTTTATTCAGATGACTCAGATTCGAGTCCTAAATATAGAAAAATTATGATAAAGAATGTGACATGAATTCAAATAGATAAAAATCTCAATGCAAATACCAAAGAAAGAACACTGATACCAAACGGTATCTAAATGAGCACAAAACAGTCCACAGTCTTCGTAAAACGGTCCACACAACAAGACACCAAACGAAAACAACAAATACAAACTTAAACAAAAAAGAAAATAGGTAACTTGACACAAAGAGAACACAACAACTAAAGAGTATATTAAACTCTAAAACCTCTATAAAATACGTTAACAAGCATCAAGTTCTTACGGTGACCGCCAAGGGAATCAACTCACTTCAAGATCCACCGTTTCCAAGCAAAGAACAATATTGTATTTTCCAAGCTCTAAGCTACAATGACTAGTCCAAGACCTAACTAAGAACTACACTAAGGTGGTCTACTCTCAAGAGAGAGGATTTTCAATGTCTCATATTTTCATCACTAAACAACTAAAGAGAAAAGACCTAATCAGAGACTATATATAGCCTAGCTTATTACATAGTGTAATGGACCAAAATACCCTTAATGAAAGGGGAGGTCATGGGTTGTTTCTTTAACATGTGTAATCCCCAAAATACCCTTAATTAAGGGTGCTTTTTCAATGCTCCAAAACCATGGGGTCACACTTAAAAACTTGTAGTCTCGAATTGGCATCAAATGTAATGCCCACACAATCTTCCACACACGAGTTTGTTTAATGACATGCTCAAAACGGGTCCTCCATGCATGTTCTCGTATCCTTGAGGTGACCAAGTCTTAAGCCTCTATGTGTTGGCCTCTAAAGATGTCATCAAAAGATAAGATGACCATTTGTCCCGTATCATTCTCCCCTTCTTGAAAAGGATCAACCTCGAATCCAAACCTTGCAAAACCGAAGAGAGGACAAACAAATACAAAACTCTCATGGCAAGAGGGTTAGGATTAGCATAACAAATCATCTCAACGTGCCAAGGTTGCACATATTTACAATATAACTAAGGATCCTTTGAATGAAATATTAAAAACTCAATGAAAGATGTATGAAGAATTTGGTTATGGGATTCACCAAGAGTGAAACTTTGCTTGTCATGTAGACCAAGCAACAAGTTGGGTGCACCAACATCACCATTTCCATATTTGGCACCGGGGTCAAATGAGAAGAGTAGCCATAGACACGGGTCTAGACAACACTCCCCTTTCCCATGGTCTCCACCCAAACTAAATAACATACTCTTTACAATAGCATATATATCATCGAAAGAAAATAGAGAGTAGAGGAAAGTATAACTCAAGTCGACTTCTACTAAGGTGCCCTCATGTGTGTACTCACTACTAGTTTCCCAATCATCACCATAAGTACTCTCAATAATAAAGTCACACAAAGTAGAAATAGGAGTAACTTCCAAGACTACACATTCCTTACCATTAAGAGTACTCTCATTTTCCAAGAAGATATTTCCATCTTTAGGAGGAATGCTATCACACCATAGTGGGTTAACATATAGGCTATAGTCTCCAAGGTAAGCTATACCACCTTTTTCACCACTAGGCTCATTAGGAGTGTTTATATCATTTTCAAATAAGACATTATACCTAAAGAGTGCATGATCCAACCCACAAGCATATTTGGAACAAGCAAGTTCCTCACTCTCTAAGAGATCAATATCAAGTTTCAAAGTGGTTTCAAGTACAAGATTGTCCCAAGAATAGCTTTCAGGTTCACTCCCCTTTTGTTGACCAACTTTTTCAAATACTTCACTCACTTTAGTTTGATTAATCACATTACACACATACTCAAGTGGTGGACAATTTTCACAAATAGGTTGATCAACATCAATTACACAAGACGATGTACTTCCGTTCAACATATAGGTTTCAATACTAAGTAGACATAAATTGATCTTACAAGAAGAGCCAGTTTGGTCATCAATAGGATCAACTAGTGTATCCATACTCACAACATGTACATCATCAACAAAAGGCAAAGAATAATTAGACTCACAAGTAAGTAAGCTACTACTCACACTCAATGGGATACTAGCCACACAATTATCATTCACATGCACAAAAGTGTAAGAGTTAGCTATTTTACCCTAAAGTTTTTGAGTCGCCTCTCCTTTTCCGTGTTGTGAATGTCCACCACAAGCTTGGCCAGCAACTTCACTTCAGCATTGCTCTCCTCCACTTGCCATGTCGGTAATTACACAAACGTTCTTATAAATAGAAGGACAAACAATGTTAGCTCGATTTGATGGTAATCCCCTCACTTCGCTCCACACAACCTCTCTCTTTTTCACTCTCGAATTACCACCTTGCATACCCTTACTCTCTCAATCTTTTATCTCTCATAAGTATTCGGATTAGAGTAAGTATTCACTTCTCTTTACGGCTCGAGCAGCATATATGTCACGAGGTGATTTCCCTACCGGTCTCTTACAACATTAGGCCAATTTTGCACATTTGGAACTCTATATTGTGAAAACCAATCAACACCTAAGCAGACATGAGCGTATGCCAATAAAATAATATCGAAACACACTTCCTTATGGTATTCAAATTGGGAGCAGATAACTTTGACCCTCTAGGTAACCTTAAATCCGTCCAAGAAGTATGGAATAAGTAAAGGCTCGCGAAATAACCCCAAGTAGTCAACCATGGATGGAAGGATGTAGTTTCTATAGTACCTATCATTTAACACAATGAGGCAGCTCGGTATTCCACAAATGGTCACCTTTCTAGAGCGTACACTCCTTCTCGGATCAACATTGTAAGGCACACCAGTACCTCTCAATTTTGGAGATGCATACCCTCTTCTTCTCGTTAGACAACCTCCAATAGAGCTAGTATAACCATTCACACTATATCGACCTTGATAAGAAGTACTACAAGGTGGAGAATATGAATCTTCACACTCCTCACGAGTACTCTCATTATAGCTCTCATAAGCTTTTCAAATGAAAGGGTTATACCTAACACCAAATCTAGATTCGGAGTGAGAAGTGTAAAACTCCTCACATGCCCCAACGTCATCATAAGATCCATCACGAGGTCCTACATCATCTCCAAGTTCACCATAAGCTCTAGGCACTTTATTCACCTCATTTTCTCCCTCAAAATCATAACTCTCAAATCTGCCCAATTTTTTATCATGGCTATTTTCATAGCCTCCACAATCTTCCTCAACTTTATAGCCATAAAACCCCCCACTACAATCATAGTCTCCCATGTTGTAGTCACAATAATCCCTGGCTATCAAAGACATATTTCTCTTATGTCACCTTTGTACCTACACAATGAACAAACAAGATTAGTAGTAAGAGATTCTCACCAATACTCATATACACCCACCTTGTGATTCTCACAATTGAAGCGACGAATATTGAAAGTTGCTTATACTTCGGTAGTCAATAGGATGTCAATTCTACTTAGTGGCCAGAATGAATTCTTGTTTGATCGACTCAAGGTAAAAAATAAAATTTACTTAAAAACTTTAAACAAAGAAGTTACTAGGAGTTAAAAATGAGAAAAACATACAAATAACGAAGACATGAAAGAAACAGATTCAATAATTAATCTACAACTAAGTAGGTGATACTAGTTGTTAATTAATTATAGAATCAAAACATGAAACTAATGAAACAATAAAATGAAATTAAGAATCTAAAATTTTTGAGCTTAAGTAATTTCGATGATGACGTGGCAGCATCTCATTGGTTGATGAAAAATATCAAAAGTTTTGAGAAATGTTTTCTTGTTTTTCAATTTGTATTGATCAATGTTTAGTTGGAAGAGTGTATTTTTGGTTTTGAAAGGGAAACAACAAGACTTAGAGGATTTTCAATGTTCAAAAATAAAAATA
Organism: Capsicum annuum; assembly: GCF_002878395.1. Lineage (NCBI taxonomy): Eukaryota > Viridiplantae > Streptophyta > Magnoliopsida > Solanales > Solanaceae > Capsicum > Capsicum annuum. Next base: position 18,657,491 of record NC_061119.1, on the reverse strand, counting down.
CTTGACTTTTCTTTCACCCTTTTGGCAAAATACCTTTTGAAGCCTTTGTCCCCCTTTCCTCTTTTGTAGGTCTTGGGAAGACCCCTTCCTCTTTTTTGGTAATAAAATCTTTTGAAAGTCTTTTGGCCCCCTTTTTTCTTTTATAATAGTTTTGGAATATGTTTCAAGACTAAGACCCCACCTTCTTTCTTCTTTAATTTTAGATCAAACAAACCACTTTCTCTTCAACAAGATATGAAGATGTTGAAGAACACCAACAACACCAAGAACACAACTTTGAATCTTGGAGTTATAAGGTTCACGTTAGACCTATCAAACATGAACAACACATATTCAAGCTCCAATCTTCAACAACAGCATCAACAAAATATTTTTTCAGCCACCAATCTTCAACAACAACATCAACAAAATATTTTCCAGCCACCAATCTTCAACAACAATATCAACAACCTTTCAACATTCAAGAACCACTCGGATTTAACTCAAATTTTAGGCGTAGACTCTATTAGTGTTAGTGAAGAAGGGACTAACACTAGAAACAACAAAACACACAAAAAACACAAGAAAACTAAGCCTCAAATCTCGGCCCAAACACAAAAAAGGGACAAATTACTTTTTTTTGCATTTTTTTTAGTTTTTCCAACATTATTTTTGTGATTTTTCAAGATAGCAAGCCCAAGATTGATCTTGCAGGAACAAAATCAATGATGACTCTGATACCAAATGATACCAAACGGTATCTAAATAATCACAAAATAGTCCACAATCTTCGTAAAACAGTCCACACGACAAGACACCAAATAGAAACAACAAACACAAACTTAAACGAAAAAAAAGATAGGTAACTTGACACAAAGAGAACACATAATGTAGCAACTAAAGAGTATATTAAACTCTAAAAACTCAACAAAATACGTTAACAAGAACCAATTTCTTACGGTGACCGCCAAGGGAATCAACTCACCTTAAGATCCACCGTTTCCAAGCAAAGAATAATATTGACTTTTCCAATTCCTAAGCTACAATGGCTAGTCCAAGCTCTAACTAGGAACTACACTAAGGCGGTCTACTCTAAAGAGAGAGGATTTTCAATGTCTCATATTTTCATCATTAAACAACTAAAGAGAAAAGACCTAATAAGAGACTATATATAGCCTAGCTTATTACATAGTATAATGGACCAAAATACCCTTAATGAAAGGGGAGGTCATGGGTTATTTTTTTAACATGTGAAATCCCCAAAATACCCTTAATGAAGGGTGCTTCTTCAATGCTCCAAAACCATGGGGTCACACTTAAAAACTTGTAGTCTCGAATTGGCATCAAATGTAATCCCCACGCTATTTTTCACACACGGGTTTGTTTAATGGCATGCTCAAAACGGGCCCTCCATGCATGCTCTCGTATCCTCGAGGTGACCGAGTCTTGAGCCTCTATGTGTTGGCCTCTAAAGATATCATCAAAATATAAGATGACCATTTGTCCCGTATCACTCAAACAACAAGTGGGAAACAAAAATACAACTTTAATAAAGTATTATGAAAAAAAAAAAGTGTGGAACAAAATCTAACATGTTTGATGTGTCCGTTGCCTAGCTATGTATGACAATTTCTCTTGACATATCAAATGAAAAAAGTAGTTTTGATGTGCAATTTTTTTAACCAAAATTTTGAGATCACCATATATAGTTGATTATTTATGTTATAAGTAATTGACAATTGAAAAATATATTTTTTGAATTTTGCAAAAATGTTTTTACACCCGTACCATATTTTCTAAAAATACATAAGTATTGGAGGACTCGACACTCATACTGCATACATTGACATTTGTTAAGAGTTTGAGCAACATAGATTTAGCATGTGAATAGTTTTAAAACTATGATACCCCTTAAAGTTGAAATGAAATGAAACAAAACAAGTTTTAAAAAAAAAAACCATAAACCTAATGAAGGGAATCCTTCCCTAATTTTCCACATCTTTGACTATGGGATTTCAAGGACATAAAAAAAGATGAATATAGTTTACTATTCTCATAAAAGTCAATGTGAGTGCATAGTCAATTAACAAAATATTGTACAAAAATTCTTTACAATATACCTATACATAGAGTTTAATTTCATTATATATTTTTTGTGGATCAACAAGAAAATAGTAGTTTTGCGATGCAATTTACCTAAAAATTAATGGATATTAAACTGGAAAGAAAGAGAGTTAATTTGGGAAAAATTACGAGGAAGGGTCCTCTTTACCTTGGATGAGAAAGTTTGAACAACATAATGATCAGAATTAGAGAGTATTTTGTAGGTTGGTGCAAAGTATATTTTTCATTCTTTCCAACCATCGAATATTCTTCCTCTATCCTTAACTATCGTAACATTTAAAAAAAAAAAACCTAATATTCATTTTGAACCAGACTAAAAAGAAAGAATGACACATCAAATGAACTTCCCCGTGTTCCTTTTAGTTTTGTGCTCTCTTCTGCTTATGGATGTCGCCTAATATCATTAGACATACTAATTGCATATGTGTGTCGGATCCATGTTGTCCCAATGGCCATGAGTTTGTTTGACGTGCTTCTTGCTATTTTTACTAATATTTGCACTACACTTTTTAATGATGGCAAAAGAGGGAATCATGTAATAAGAATAGATCTATCTTGGTCTTGATGTAAGCGTTTAGTCTGTGCATTATTTGTTAGTCATAAAAAGGGGAAATAATAGGGAACATGGTGTATGGTTTTGATTATCAAAAAAAGAACTAGGTTCACAATTTGCTTATGGATTGTAATTACAGATAAAACTAGTGAAGTAATGCACATAACAGCTTATGGGAGAAAGGACAGAAGCACATAAAAGGAAAATATGTATCAACAAGCTGGTCAATATCCTAGTTGGAGCAGCTGAAGCATTAGAACATTTTCAACAAGATAGGAATGCCACTAGTTTTCCATTGTTATCTCACATTCCTGAACTTATTTTTGATGAGGAGAATACAGTTTTGGGGGCAATTATTCCAGATGGCGAAGAGGTGAAAAATGTAGTTTTTAGACTTAATAATGATAGCTCTAGTACTAATGGTCTTACTGGAAGATTCTTTCATGTATGTAGATATTGTAGGCTTATGATTGATCTTACTGGAATATTCTTTCATGTATGTCGGGATATTGTAGGCTTAGACATCATAAGGATGGTGCAAGACTTCTTTGCTTTTAATACACTTTTGAAGTCCATAATTCATATTCATCTGGTCCTCTTTCCTAAGAAGAAAAATGTTCGATCCTTCTCAAATATGAGACCTATTAGCTTGAATTGTTGGGATATTTATTAGTGTTTCAAAATAAGTGAATTATTGAACTTTTTTTCAAATTTACCCTTATGATTTGACAACCAATTAACTTTTGAAAAAGTATTACAAGGTCAACTTTTTCTTTTTTGGGGTAAAAATAAAAAGTTGTGTTAAATTTATGTCTTTAATGTTTTTTTCTTAATCTGTGTATCAAAATCCAATAATTTGGTAACCGACATTACCAAAAAAGGAAAGCCTACTAATGTTGTCATAAAGCTTGACATAGCTAAAGCTTGTGATAGAGTCTATGTTTTTTCCCTATGAAAGTTCTTAAAGAAGAAAGGTGTAAACACGTAATTTTGTCCCTCCCAAGAGTGTATTTTTATTTATTTACCCTATCATATCGTGTACCCTCAATCATGTGATAATTTCTCCACTAGAAGACAAAATAACAAACCCCTAACAAACCCAAATCCCAATATTTTTTTGGTAACAAAATTAACCCCTCGATAAAATTTTGACAACACATAACCACCCTATCCCTACCCCACATAACCCTTCCCTTATATTTCTTTCCTTTTGGGAAACAATACACTATATACATACTACACCTCACACAAAATACAATCACTCACAAGGGGATTTGGGCCACAGGTGACAAAAGAGTTTTAAAATGAGGTGTAGGTGACACAAGTTTTAATTATTAGGTGGAGATGACAATTACTTTATTATGGATTAAGAAAGTTGAAAAAGTTTAAAAATAACCCACAAGTTTTTAAATTTACACTTTGATCCAAATATTAGCCTATATAACAGAAAACGGAGGAAAAAAAGGTGTCTTTCTCTCTCTTCTCATCCATTATTGTTTTCTCTCTCTTAGCAATTTTTGTTGTTCATTGTTGTTGCTGCTTCATTCATCATCTTCAAATTCATTATCATCATCTTCTACTTTATTATCATCTTTACCTTGTTCTTGTTGACCATTTGTTGTTATTGTTGTCACAGCTATTGTTGCTATTTGACTAATTTCTTAGGTCAAATTTTGTTTTGAACATTACTTTTCACTTTGGCATTACTTCATAGGAGACGTTGGTAAGTCAAATTATGATTTTTAGTTGAATTTGTCATCTGGGTAACTGCTATTGTGTTGTTGTTTTTCAATAATAGATAGAACCCAATCATGAATCCAACATAAGATCCATCTGTTTAAATAGATAAATCATCTATTGCGATAGATGAGACATTTGTTTCAACGAAAGACTGATATGTTAGATTCATGTTTAAATAGATGGGTCATCTGTTGCAACATTTGACATATATGTTGCAACAGATTAGTTACCTGTTGCAACAGAACCTGAAAATGATTCCCACATCTGTTATAACAGATTAATAACCTGTTGGAACAAGTAAGTCATCTGTCCCAACAGGTTAATTATCTGTTGCAACTATCACTCATCTGTTGGAATCAGCTTCAAAGGTGATTTAGTTGTAACATCAATTCCAACAGGCGCTTTATCTGTTGCAATAGATATTTAGGAGCGTAACATAAATCCCAATAGGTAAGAATATGTTGCGACTCATCACTTACCTATTGCAACAGATAACACATTTGTTGGGATTCATTCATGGCACTATGAAGTCACTATCAACTTTTTTTAACAAATGCTTTATTTAGGTAACACTAATGGAGGGATCAATCACAATAGGGGTGGATTGTCATGGTCAATGGGTCGAGAAGAGCAATCGATATGTATGGCGTTGGAAGGAGGGTAAAATGCTAGAGACAATAGCTATGACAGTCCAAAGTGATGTTTTGTATAATGATTTTGTGAACTTAATCATCAGCTTTTGTGGACTGAATTGTTAACCGAAAGAATTTGCCATCAGCTACATGCACAACTCCTTTGAATATCAGAGGGTACTACCTTTCAAGATAACCGATCAGGTTCGGTTGCGTACTTATCTAAGTCATTCAACCAGGCCAGTGTTAAGGGTGTACATAGTTGAAAAGGCGAGAGAGAGTGAGAACCAGAATGTAGAAGAAGAAAAAGAAGAAGAAAAAGAAGACTTCTTTGATGATAGGTTGGATGATTATACATAAATATTCCAGATGATGATCAAATACCTACGCCCATTGATGCAACCAATACAATGTGCAGTTTTTCTCAATTGACACAGTTTGGAAATCTTTAAGACGACGGGACCGACATTTTATTGGAATGTCATTCAAGGACAATAATGAACTATCTAACACTTTGTTTATTTCTTGCTTGAAAAAAGATTTCAGAATAAAGAAGGTGATTAATTCGAGTAGTATCTTTTGCTTCAAATGTTCTAATTCGAACTTCAAGTGGTGGTTGAGAGCGGTGAAGTACGCAAGTGCTGACAGATTCGTCATTCATAAACATGAAAAGCATCACACATGTGGTTCAGAGCACAACTCAAGCTAAAATCCTCACGCCACGGCAAAGGTCCTCGGTGAATATTTCAAGAGTAGTTTCCCCGATGGCAAAGGCTCTTTAACAAGGCTTATGGCCAATTAACTCCTTAAGAATTTGGGTGTCCTGGTCGGTTATTGGAAGTTATATACGGCCATGGGGATTACCAAGGACCTGGATAGGGGGACACTAGAGCATGGGTATAAAGTCTTGGATACTTACCGTTACATGATTGAGTCCACAAATCCCGGAAGTAAGACGACATTACATCTAGATGAAAATGGAAGGTTCAAGTACTTTTTTGTATCCTATGGTGCTTGGATTCAAGGTTTTTGACATTTGAGAAAAGGAATAGCCATCAATGGTACCTTCTTGAGGAGCAGGTATAATGGAATTCTGCTAGCGGCGGTGGCGCAGGATACGGAGAATCATAAATTTCCTATCACTTTTTATGTAGCAGACAAGGAATGTGATGCCTCTGATGATTTTTTTTGAACAACTGCGACGCTGCGTCGAAGATACTGAAGAGTTGTGTTTTGTATCGGATATGCATCCATGTATTCCAAAGATGGGTTCACTTTTCTTCACTTCAGCTTACTTTGGTTGTTGCATCAGGCATCTTGGAGAGAACATTCGAAGTAACTATCATAATGAAAGGGTCATCACCTTTTTTTATAGAGCAGCTAAAGCATATAGTAGAGAGGAGTTTATAGACCATTTCAATCAAATAGCGGATGTGAATCCCAAAGTAGCAAAATTTCTCGTACGTGTCAATTTCGAGAGATGGAGCCGGGCATTCTGTCTAGCAAATAGGTACATTCTTAATATAATGTCTTGTTTGATTTACAAGTTTAGTATGATGTCGTACTAAGTGATTCTTTTCTATAGGTACAATATTTTGACATCAAACATAGCTGAATTGGTGAATTCATTGTTTGGCGATGAAAGAGAATTTTCCATCAAGGCTATGTTTGAAAAAATAAACGAGAAGTATAGCGATTGTTTTAACGAAAAGTGTGTGCAGTTCAAGTGCCCATAATTTTTTTCTCAAAATTGAAAAGAAAATACCAACAAACATCAGTTTGGGGAATAGGTTATTCTCTCATAAAATAGCAGATTACAAATTCCGTATCACCGATCATGGTGATGTCGCTACGGTCGATCTTCAAACAAGATCTTGTACGTGTAGAGTTTTTAACTTGGACAAAATACCTTGTCCGCATGCTATGGCGGCCCTTTGAGCTCAATACGGCCATAAATATGGACCTGAAGTTTACGAGCACTCCTCTCAATATTATTTGGTGGAAAAATATGAAATGGCATATAGTGGGCATATTACTCCGGTGCCTCCCGAAGAATCTTGGGTTGTTTCAGTAGAGCTTATGGGGAGATTAATACCTCCTCCATATATTGACCCGAGCACTATCAAACAGGGAAGAAATCTATATAAAAGAAGGCGCGGAGTTGGAGAATCATTTTCATCAAGAAGATATAAGTGCTCGATATGTAAGTGCGCTGGCCACAAAAGAACTACATGCCCAAATCATAATCCACCATGATCGTTGTAATTGTAGAAACTTGTGTTGTTGTTTATTTGTTTGTTGTGAACTTTTATATATTTAACTCATCGTTGTGATCCTAATGTAATCATTTATTATATATAAAATGTCTTTTTTTTTAAATAACTTGTGCATCAATAAAAAGAGGAAAAACATGAACTAAGTAATACAACAGACCACAATTATTCTCAACAGTTACACAAACAACTGAAATGCTTTCCTCCAATAGATGACAAATCTGTTGAAACAGATGGATAATTTGTTGAAACCCAATAGATGACCAATCAGTTCCAACACATGGTCCATCTGTTGAAAGAACTCAAAAGCCAAAATTGCTAGTGCTACTGGATTCAACATTGCCTCCAACCGTCGATATGTTGACATGTATTAGATTAGAAGAAATAGACATAATGAAAATTAAATAAGAATTAAAACGCCAAAGTCTGACTAAAAGTAAATTTTTCATTAAACAAAAAATAAAATACATTAGGTATAGATCCGATATAGAAAAATTAAAATACATACGCTAAAACAAAAAACACATTCTAATTATTATTATCATTATTGACAGCCGACCAATCAACTTGCAGCAGCAGGGCTCTCATCAGCGTCTACATCTCTCTGAACATCGTCGCTCTCACAACGACCAACTCGTTCTGCAGGTCATTAACCTTCCTTTGAAATTCCCACACTGTGTCGCGTAGAATAGCAATGTCTAAAAAAGGATCAACCATATCTAGAACACGCATGAATTGATAAATGTAAAGAAAAAATTCCAAAATGTAATACAACATATACGATCAACTGGTAAATTTACACCAGAAAAAAAACTTACCTCAACGAGAAAGGAATATGCTCTTTAAAGAGAAGTGGTTGAAGATGTCACACGAAAGGAAAAAATACAAGAAATAAATAGAGTTGAATGAAGACTAAAGAGGGACCCATTTATAGAGAATTGAATCTGGACGTGTCAGGCCAAAATGCAGGACTGGTCAAGTCCATTGTATTAATTTACATTCAAACTGGTGGCATTTTGTTTTCTATGAAAAGTTGCGACTTTTTCTTTTACATTAATTACTTCTCACCTTTTCATAGCAGTTTGAGACTATATAAAATCTATTATTATTGAGCTATTGCAATAGATCATCCAACATTTTTAATAGATTTAGCATCTGTTGCAACAGATGGATTGAATGTGCAACAGACAGCTGTCAAAACAGATTTATCATCTATTGCAAAAGATGGTTTGTATATGCAACAGATAAGATATCTGATGCAACTTATGTATTATCTGTTGTGACAGATGGATAGTATATGTTGGAGGGGATGTTTTGATATCTTCTAGCAGCTGATTCATCAGTTTCAATTTCAGCAGATGGAGTATTTGGTTCATTAGCTATTTTGAATGTGTTAGATAAAAAGTCTTCACCTCTTTTTAATAGTCCCTCCGCTTCGTATTAGTTGGGCCCTATGGGCTTGGCACACCAATTAATAAAAATGTAAATTAGGTGATTATTTTACCAAATTGGCCTTATTAATTATGATTTGAAAGTATAAATATGAATAATATACTTTATGTAGTCATTTAATAATAGGGGTAATCTTGGAAGAATATAATAAAATTCTCTTGATTTTATAAATAGGAACGCTAGATTGAAATAAACATTTTTAGCAAGAAGTAATCACATACGTGTAGATGAATAAAAAAAAGTCTGGTCTATCACAACAGATTTACCATCTGTTGCAACATATGGATTATCTATTGCAACAGATGGACCATATGTTGGAGGAGATGTTTTGATTTCTTCCAACAGCTGATTCGTCATTTGCAACAAATGGAGATTTCAATTCATCAGCTGTTTTGAATGTGTTAAGATAAAAAGTCATGACTCTTCACACCTCCATTTTAATAGCCATCACATTCGTACAGATAAATAAACAACACTATCTCACATGTCCTGATGGGGTAGGAAGAATAAGATACGTGTAATGGATCCCATTTTCATGCATGTGAGTTATGTATATTATTGATCAGGCTACCGTGAAGACACACATAAAGTGCAATGATTTTGTGAATGCAGTTTTTTACCAATTAGACACTAATCCTTCAAACAAGATCCTGCATTATACAGTTTAGTTTGATAGATGTGAACTGATAAGGCCGAAGGGTTCCAAGATGGTGGTGTCGATACCCTGTTACAATTTAATGATGATTCATGCTCATGTTTTTGTGTCAAGTTTGGGGAAGGGTTTAAATTTTTGGCGGCAGTGTAAATATCCAATAGTGATTGGACCAGTTTTAATGGCACAATGGACTTCTTAAAAGACCTTCAAAGTCTCGCAATGCAGCAAACAATGATATAACCAATAGAAATTCCCCTGGTCTAAATTTATATGAATGGATTGGTGGAGAAGACTTTTTTACAGCAGAAGGTGGTTGGGAGAATACCTATGCATGAAGGGGGAGGTGGAGAAGGGCATATATCATTTCAGACCTTGTTTAAGAGAAAACACAGGGTAGGAAGGAAAGTGTAGCAAAATTGGCCAATGAAATTCACATGAGAAATAAAAAAACTGGATGAGCTTTAAATGTGGAAGTGTATCAAAATATAAAAATCCATCAGTCAATGAAAAACAAAGAATAATGATCAACAGGACTGGAGCTGGACACTTTGCTCGAGAATGCATCTAGTGAGCGTGGCCTTAATGAAGACTCTCATAAAGTGCAGGACAAGAACTCCAAGGAAAAAGCTTTGCAAGCATGGAAGGTGGTAAGATTGTCGGTCAAAATTGAAACCTACATGTCAATTCAAACCGACAATCTTACCACCTTCCATGCTCATGAAGCTGCTTCCTTAGAGTTCTAGTCCTGCATTTTGTGGGTCTTTGTTGAGGCCGCACTCGCTAGTTGCAGTCTCTAGCAAAGTGACCAGCTCAATTCCTCTTGACCATTCTTTTTTTTCTTCAACGACTGATGGATTTTCATTTTTGGATACACTTTTACATTCGCATCTCATCTAGTTTTTTCATTTTTTAGGTCAATTTCATAAGCTAATTTCGCTACACTTTCTTTCTGACCCTGTGTATCTTCTTAAATAAGGACTGAGATGATATATGGCCTTCTCAACCTCCCTCTTCCTATACAGGTTTTCTCCCAAACACCTTCTGTTGTATAATAGTCTCCTCCAATAACCCATCCATATAAATTTGGACCAAGGAAATTTTTATTAGATCCATCGTTGTTTGTTACAGTGCGAGGCTTTGAAGGCCTTTCAACAAGTCCATTGCGCCATTAAAACCGGTCCAATCACTATTGGATATTTACACTGCCGCCAAAAACTTGAACCTTCCCCAAACTTGACACAAAAACATGAGTATGAACCGTCATTAAATTGTAATGGGGTATCGACAACACTGTCTTGTTCTCTCAGCCATACCAGTTTGAACCTAACAATCTTAACTGTAAAATGCCATATCTTGTTTGAAGGATTAATTCCTAATAGGTAAAGAACAAACATTCACAAAATCATTGTACTTGATGCGTGTTTTCATGATAGGTTGATTAGTAATACATACCTCCCACATATGAAGTGGTTCCATCTACAAGCAGCTTATGCCTCCGAACTCATCTTTACTCTAGCCTTAATGCTGGCCGGGCAAAAGTGGATCTAATTTCACATCCTTTTGTCTGCAAATAACATAAATACATTTGATGTCAAACAAGAGAAGAACAAAAAGAACTTTCCAAAAGGGTAACAAAAAATTGAATAAATCAACAGATGACCAAGATGATGCAACAAATTACTCATCTGTTCAATCGATGAGGCATCGTTACAAAGAATGGATGATATGTTGCAACAGATGGGTCATCTGTTGGAATAAATCAAACCAGCCTTGCTACTGGTTTGATTTTTTCAAACAGTTGCTCCGTCTATTCCAACAGTTAATTCATCAGTTGGAAGAGTTGAGGAAATTGTTGCAACACCACCAATAACAGCATCAGCAATAAAGAGACAAACAAAAAAACACCATATATTCCAACACCATCCACAACACAAACATCACATGTTCCAACACAACCACCACCCCCAACAACAGCACCACCAAAGTACCAAACAAAAGACAACAAAAAAAACTATACTGATAACAAGGCTTTTTAAGTTCTCCCAATAAATGACTTTTTTTGCATATTTTAATAAAAATAACAGTTCGTTCATTCAAGACTTAAAAGTCACCTTTCCTTCAATGTTCTCAATAAATAGGAAACTGGTAATGGGTAAATCATTGATAGCAACATATGTAAATATTTGACTTAAATGACATACAAAGAAGAAGACAAGATGAAAAGAGGAACAGTGAACCATACCTGCAATGTCAAAAAAGCAAACAGATCAGAACATTTAGTTCAGTCGAGAAAAGATATTGATTGGTTAAGATCCTAAAGGATCCTCATCTGAAAGAAGAGAGAAAAGAGAGGAAAAAAGGAAACAACAAAGATAATTGAGAATAAAGAATAAAGAAGAGTGATGACTTGAGTCTAGACTACTTTATGGCTGAAGAAAAGAGAGAGAGTTCTAGATATGGGGGGTTTTAAATATTTATTAATAAATTTTGAGGGGAACGAGGAGACGGTGACATTAAAAAGACCAGATAAGACTACTCACTCAGGAGATTTTTGAGTTATCCAAGTAGTACCGAGTAATATTTTTTACTACCTTAGTATTTTAACTATTTTATCTCAGACAGGAAATACCTAAATTGCTTTATAAAAAAAAGGATCTAAAAACATTTAAGTGCAACAAATGACTTAATCAGTTTGATAATTTACAATAGATTCGTGATCTGTCACAATAAATGACGTAATCTGTTTGATAGTTTAAAACAGATGCGTAATATATTGCAATAGATTACCTAATCTATTTGATTTGATCCAACAGAAAAGACATCTATTGCAATAGGTTGAACATTTGTTTATATATAATTTTAATTGAATTCATACGTTAGACTAATACCTTAATTAAATGTGAGTTCTCATGGAGTTAAATACAACTTTAATTTGAGTCTTTTGGCAATTGTAAGATGAGACAGTATTGTTTTCCTTCCGACCAGAGTCGTCGAGTAATCACTCTGAGCTGAACCGATTCTTACTACCTCATATGTTATACCAATACCTTAATTGATTAATCTAGGACTAGGGTACTAATACGTTAATTGAATAATCTGGGACTAGGGGTGAGTTCTCATAAGGTCAACTACAACTTCAATTGAGTCTTTTGGCAATTGGATAATGAGGTGGTACTACGTTTCTCCCGACCAGAGTCATCGATCGATAACTCTGAGTCGAACTGATTCTTACGACCTCATATGTTAGACTAATACCTTAATTAATCTAGGACTAGGGTACTAATACCTTAATTGAATAATTTGGGACTAGGGGTGAGTTCTCATAAGGTCAACTACAACTTCAATTGAGTCTTTTGGCAATTGCAAGATGAGACAGTACTGCGTTTCTCCCAAAAAGAGTCATCGATCGATCACTCTGAGATGAACTGATTCTTACTACCTGATATGTTCAACTAATACCTTAAATGATTAATCTAGGACTAGGGGTGAGTTCTTATAATGTCAACTATAATAAATGACAACGCCTACTTGATAATTTACAATAGATGGGTAATTTATTACAATATATGACTTAATCTATTTGATAATTTACAATAGATGGGTAATATATCACAACAGATGACTTAATCTTTTTGATAGTTTACAATATTTTGATAGTTTACAATAGATTCATGATCTGTCACAACAAATGACATAATCTATTTGATAGTTTACAACAGATGCATAATATGTTGCAACAGATAACATAATCTGTTCAATTTGATCCAACAGAAAATACATATGTTGCAACAGGTTAAATATTTTCTTATATATAATTCAATTGAGTTCATATGTTAGACTAATACCTTAATCGAATGTGATTTCTCATAGGGTCAACTACAACTTCAATTGAGTCTTTTGGCAATTGCATGATGAGATGGTACTGCGTTCCTCCCAACCAGAGTCATCGATCGATAACTCTGAGCCAAACCGATTCTTACTACCTCATATGTTAGACTAATACCTTAATTGATTAATGTAGGACTAGGGTACTAATACCTTGATTGAATAATCTGAGACTAGGGGTGAGTTCTCATAGGGTAAACTATCGATCAATCTAGGACTAGAGGTGAGTTCTCATAGGGTCAGCCACAATAGATGACAACGCCTATTTGATAATTTACAATATATGGGTAATCTGTTGTGACATATGACAATCCATTTGATAATTTACAACAGATAGGTAATCTGTCGTAACTGATGACTTAATCTGTTTGATAATTTACAACAGATTTATAACCTGTTGTTACCTAATTTGATTGATAATTTACAACAAATGAGAAATCTAACACAACATATTGATCATTTATATTTTACAATTTCAATTGAGTTCATATGTTAGACTAATAGTACCTAAATTAATTAATCTAGGACCAGGGGTGAGTTTTTATAGGGTTAACTAGAGTACTCGGTCAACTACAACTTTAATTGTTTTTATATAATTTCAATTGAATTACCCTTTTGGCAATTGCATGATGAGAGGGTTAAAAATTATGCATATATTTTATGATTTTAAAAATAATTAAGATCAATTCGGACCAAATTAATATTTTCAAAACTACTTGTCATTCTTTTTCAAAATACAAATCAACCCATACAAAATGTTTCATCATTTCAAATCTCAAGGTATCGCTCTTTCTCTCTCATTCTTACTCAATAATACAGTACAGATAACAACTACTCAACAAATTTTCTCAACCTTCTACAACAGATCACTTTTCTTCTCATTTTCGACCACATAGATGTTATTTTCAAATTTATCCTTACAAGTATCAGTCGTTTTCACTGTCTTCGTAGGCAATAGAGTTTGAGAAGAGCTCTATATTTGTTATTTTTTTTCTAAAAAATAAGGGCTTTTAAGTAAATGATAAAAAATAAAACTTTTAGTTGTATTATCTTTGAGAATGGGTTTACAATTTTGAGTTTTGATGGTAAAATCGTAGGAAGAACTCGAGAAATCGCTAGTTTCCATCCTAGTTTTCTGCTGACTATCGTGGTATTGTTGGATGGTGTTTGTGGTGTTGGTGGTGGTGGTGATGGTGGTGGTGTTTATGGTCATCGTGGTGGAATTGGTTGGTGGTGTTCGTGGTGGCTGTCGGTGGTGTCGGTATTCATGCTATTTGTTTTGTTGGCATTGCTTGGTGTGTTTATGGTGGTGGTGTTTGGTGTGTCAGTATTCGTGGTGTTTGTTTTGTTGGCATTGCTTGGTGGTGTTTGTGGTGGTGGCTATTAGTGTGTCCATATTCATGGTGTTTGTAATGTATTTTTTAAAATTTGTGCATACATCAATTGTAATGTAATTTTTGTTTTTCATTGTCTGTTGGTAAAAAATGTCTCCCAAAAGAAAAGAAAGTGAAAGTGGATCGACGTCTGACCACCCAAAAAAAAGGCTACTGTACAGAGGGATTCGGAGAAGCTTCCTGAACAATCTTAGTTAGGGAAAAGTAAAGCTAAGGAGAGATGTGAAAACAACATTGAGGGAGGTGGACAAGGGTCCGTAGATGGTGATGAATAAAATAAAAGTAAGAAAAAGGAGGAATTGGAGAGTGAGAAAGAGAAAGAGAATAATCATCAACATGGTGATAATGGATCACCGATGGGGTGTGAATTAATATCGACATCCCAACATGATCTTGTCAAAACTTTTAGTATTGACAGGTTTCAAGTTGCGATGCCGATAAATGACCCAGAAGGAAAACAACTAACTGGTCAAATTGTACTTAAATGTCAGATGGGGAAAATTTTTGAACATTTTATGAAAATTATGAAGAACGAAAACATAGGCAGACTTTTTAAGAAGAGTTGCATTGGATACTTTCTTAAGCTACCTGAAGACCCCTCTGCCCATATCTGTTTCCTAGACGATGGTATATGGTCTTCTCAAACGCAGGATCAAGTATGCGGGGGATGATAAAGATCCGGAGGAGGGGGCAAAAAGAAGATGGATGAAATCTGGATCAACTACTGTGGCATGCTCGTTTGTTTTGGCGTGCAAGAGTTTGCCACAGTGATGGGATTGAGATACCATCATCCAGAAGGACCACAACCCCGCAAAAGATCAAAGGCAAGAAAATGCAAGGAAAGAATAGATGGGTTGTTTGACATCGCTCGACGTGGCTACAAAGCATCGGATTTGTTGACAGATCTCGAGGATAAAACCATACCGGAGCAGTACAGGGAAATATTATGCTTAGTTTGGTTTGCCCATTCGGTTATATTGGCAAGAGACGTTAACAAGGTTATAGAAGGTAATTTGTTGGCGTGTGCTGAGGATTTTGAAAAATTCAATAATTATCCCTAAGGATATGACAACTTCTACTTGACCAATATTTATTGATAAATCTATCCTCAGGGATGACTACATTATACGGCTTTCCTTGGGATTTCATGGTAAAATTAATCACTAATATTAATCATCCATTAATTTATATTGAATATAGTTATTATGACTTTTTTCTTTGGCTTGCTTCCTATTTACATTTTTTAGGCTTGGGCATTTGAAGCCATTCCTCCCCTCCGAAAGCAGTTAATCGATTACCCAGATGAGGTTTCTCATCCAAGGATGTTTAGGTGGTTGGCTACAAAGAGAAACACCAATATTAAGGAGGCTAATCTCTTTAACCCTCCAGATGATGTAGTACGCCGTTTTTAAGTAAAATAATTCTACTCAAAGATAAGAAAGATATTGAATAGATGTTATATCTGGTGCAATAAATATTATATCTGATCACTAAATGGGACATTTATTGCGACAGGGTATATCTTGCATCAGATTACCCATCTGTTGCTTTGGTTCTCTGAACCCGACTCCTAAAAGATTAACCATCTACTAAAAATTATGCAACATATGTGTAATCTGATAATATATTGTTTATCTGTTGCAACGTACAAATCATCTGTTACATAACAAATTACCCGTCTTATGCAACTGTTGAAACAGTTGATTGATATTTTGCATCATATTATCCATGTGTTGCTCTGTTTTGTCTGAACTAGACTCAAATAGATTTTAACCATATACTGCAAACTATGCAACAAATGGGTCTTTTATTTAAAATGTAGACCACTTGTGAAAATTATTATATTATATGATTTAAATGCATCTCTTTTTTTTTCTTTTTTATAGGTTGTGCATCCATGGGCCTACTAAGGAGGAGTCGGTGATGACTTCTTATATTAATCTAGGTCATGTTGGTACTATAGCAGACTCAACGGTAGAGCTAATAAAGAAGGAATTGGCTGGAGCAACAGCCATAAGAAGAGCAGTTAGGCAAGGTCAGCCTAATGTTGAGGCTCTCTATGACCAACCTTTTACTAAGGCAGATTCGGGTGCTTCTTCTGGTGGAGTTGTTGGTGTTGGTGGCATGCTTGCTGATGTTGCTTCCACTCATGATGATGAGCATGTTGATGCTCAATAATGAATAAATATGTTTGAAAATACCCCTTTTCTACCTTACACAAGTCCCTCACACCCCTCTTCACCCTCGTGTTCTTGTTGCGAATGCGAAGAGAGCAAGGACAAACAGGATAAACTATTTGAAAAAGTAGAGGCTATCTCTAAAGCTATCGAGGAATTCAAATCCAAGAGGTGTGTCATACCATCCAAGAAGGTGAGGGAGCCACACACTCCTACAGTGTTGGTTAGGAGAAAGAAAAAAACAATTAGAGACGTACTCTTCGATCGAAAATCAAAAGAAATTGCTATTCCTCCCTCTCCAAAAGCTATTGAAGTTTAGGGGCCAGTTAAGAAGGTTGACATATATGCAAAACTTGGCGCCGAAGATAAGAGGGATCTATGACAGGACAAGAATGCCAAGACAGGAGCACTAGATTACCCCATGCCTCTCTTTCCCCTCAAGACTTCCAGACTATAACTGATATGCGTATGCCGTACGACGACAAGGTAAGTTTACTTTTCCTAACCTATCCCTTCTAATCTACCCCATGAAGAAGAAGCTACACAATAGATTTCACGTCTGTTGCAACAGCTGGGTATATTGGTGTAACTAGTAGTGGTTCTATTGCAACTTATTATCCATCTGTTGCATAAGTTGCATTGGATGGACCCTATGCAACATATGACCATCCGTTCTATCTTTACTATTACTAACCTATTTAAAAATTGGCTTCTTATCTCACAACATATTGACATAATTCTCTACCTCTTGAGAAAAAGGCAATTAACGTACTGAGAAGCTTATGACGCTATCGATAGGATAATAGACCTCGACTTTCGCAAGAAGCTCAAGGATAGGTACGATCAACTCAATGGGGAGGCGTTAGCCCTTGGCGTGGGACTTGATTTCCTAGTTCCTACGTTGGTCTTGGATAAAGAAGAAATGATAAAATATGTTAGAGGGGACAGGCCAAATCTACAAGACAAGCGCTGGATCGAAGCAAAAAGGATTCTTGCAGTCATTAACGTGAACGGTATGCATTATCAGGCTGTTGAGATACTACTCGATGAGGGAAAGATCAATATTTATGACTCCAACATACCTCTCATCTATGATTTTGATATTTTTCTCCTTGTAGAGCCACTAATGATGTTGTTGCCCATCTTATTGAGGGAGAGTAAACTAATGAATCATTTTCCAAAGGAAGTGTTGATGAAGAAATCATGGGATTTTGAAGGTCAATACAAGGGAATGATCCTTACAAAATATGATGCCGCTAAAGCAAGCGGCTCGCATGCTTTTGCACACATCGAATGTTTGTTGACCGACAAAAAAATGGCCGAGCCAATGATTTTTCTATGTGACAACACTGTGGCAAACCTGCAAGAGGCCTGGGCTTATGGGGTACTAACTGGACGGTTGAAGCTTGTGTATATAGAAGAGCCTGTGAAATAGAAATTTTTAATTTCAAGTCACCCTTCACTTTATTACATGTACATGTAGTGGCAATAATTTTTTTGTGATGAAGTTGAGTATTTTATAATGCAATAGTTTAGATTGTCAATCTGTTGTAAAATATATTTAATCCGTTTTGGCAGATATTTTATCTGTTGCAATAGGTTGGTCATCTGTTGCATTATGCCGATGTTATTTCTATGAATAATCTAATAATCTAAGTATAATCTGTTGCAATAGTGGGAAGACCTATTTGATAATTTCCAACAGATGACCTAAATCTTACAACATATGCCTAAATCTTTTTTATATTTTCCAACAGTTATGCTTGAATATCCATATGCTCGACTACACCAAACCAGTAGCAAATACACACACCAGCATAAAAATTTCAGCAATTAGGCTTGAACATCCATGTGCCCAACAACACCAAACAGTAGCAATAATGGCAACAATATAGTATCTTCTTGCTCGATTTTATTTCTCTTCAGAAGCCTTGACTTTGTTCAACAAATCCCAGATTACACGATTTGCTTGTGAAGGGTGTCGTTCTTCATACCAATCAAAGCAATTGCATCCACCTAATTTCTATAAAAAATAGAACACAATTACAAAATAATTACAAGTCAATAATTAATCAGCTAAGTAAAAAACATACGATCCGAATTTTGTTGAGTCCAAGAAGTCTTTAACAAAGATTAATAACGGCACTTACAATATCAAAAATCTTTATCACAAAAAATAGTGGAAGATGCGCTCGACATTGTCAAGCTCAGTTGAAAAAAATGAAAGAAATAATTTGAAGAATTTGGATAGATAAAAGAAGATGACGATGAAGAAGAAGATTTGGGAATTTAGGGTTAAAGTTTAGGAGGAAGATGAATATATAAGACAATGGGGGGGGAGGGAAATGACCGTTGGAGGCCAAGTGACAGCAAGTCAGCGAAATGTGCCAGACTGACACCTATTTTATTTTATGTGTTTAAAATGAACATTGTCTACTTGATGCCGATTTTATTTTAGGTGATTGAACTGAACACCGTCGATGGGTTGCACCTTTTTTATTTTAATTCAATTCACTTTAACATTTTTACACGTAGTGACAATTTTTTATGTCCAATGAAAGTTGAATTTTTATAATGCAACAGATTCTCCATCCGTTGTAACAGTTATGCTAACTGTTCTGACATATAGTTTATCTATTGCAGTAGGTTGGTAATCTATTGCATTATCTTGATGTTTTTATCAAAAGTCCTTCTGTTGCAACAGTGGGAAGACCTATTTGATAAATTCCAACAGATCACCTACCTGTTGCAGCATATGTCTAAATCTGTTTGATTTTTCCAATAGATGTGTTGTCTATTGCAATAGATACATTATCTGTTGCAATATTTGAATCTAGTAGTCCTTTTTAATTAATAAGTTCAAATCTAAGGAATAAATAAAATTTGTAGACAAAATAAAATAAATCGAAGCCTTCATAAATTAGCTAAAACAAGTCAATGAATAAATGAAATAAAAAAAAACTGTTATGGGTACAGATGTCAACAAATACATCAACAACAATTTAAGTATACTACCAAGGATTGCTTTGATAGGATCAAGCTATAAATATCTACTCAGTATGGACAAGTTTTCTTCATCTGGTGCTATGGAATTTGGCTTTGCTCGTCGTGGATCTTTATGGTGCCTTATATATGGTTTCTGTGCTTTCTATTCTCCGTATTTCCATAAAAATAGTAGCATATTGTCAATGTTGTTTAGCAGTAGCTTCTTCTACAGCCACCTGGAAAGCCAATATTGTTCAGCAGTAGCTTCTTCTACACCCACCTGGAAAGCCAGAATTCATCAATGCTAATTACGGAGATACAACAAAATGGAAAAGGATAACTCATCTCTTCTAGCAAATCAAACAGGTCTTCCTCCCATTTTAAATTGTCCCAAATAGATTATATTTCTATTGTAACAATGAATCAACTGTTGGGATAAATTTCTACATGAGGAAAACCCTATATGATAATTTCCAACGGATGAACCATTCGTTGCAATATATGAATCATCTGTTGCAGCAGATAGGTCATCTGTTGGTACAAATAAAAGTGGTACGAAGAGCTATTTGATTTGCTAAAATAGACAAGACATATGTTGCACCAAATAAAGTATCGGGTGCAACAGGTTGTCAACTGTTGCAATAGATGTAGATATCTATTTGATAATTTTCAGTAGATGTGTCGTCTGTTGAAACAAATATGTGTCTGTTTTTTTTGTCAATTGGAAGACATATAATATATTTACCTTCTTCAGCTCGTGCTGATCTCCTTTGGACATTGTACGTTGCTCAGTGCAACACACAGACAGAGGAGTTGTAATTTTGCTTTTTTGGATGCTTGATAATGCCCTGGAAATCACTCTCCTTCTCCTCTTAGCCCTAATCTCTAATGGAGTGGATGGAAATAAAATCCTCTTTGATGGAATGAGACCCCTCTTAGATGTCAATTTCTTTATAGAAGCAGTTAATGCATTAATAGAATTAATCACTACATCATGTTTCGCCCTACAGTCTTGACATTTGCATGCAGAACATTCGTTGGGAGAGGTAAAATCTATATAACTAGTATGATCATACTCATAATGATTTCCTTTAAATACTATAAGAGGAGCATCATTAGCACCAACAGTAGCACCACTACCACCACCAACAGCTCCATCACCACTAAGACCATCAACAACAATAAGCCCACCCTCCAAAATTATTTTTCTTGTAATAGTTGTTGCTCCAAACAATTCTATTTTTATTCTGTCGATGACCTTAAGGTCCGATAAAGTTTGCACAGACCGTAAAGTAAGAAAAAATGGCATCTTCAACTCTCGATTGGTCAGAACTAGTGACGGATGCACAATCTAACATAAATCATTACATATATTAGAATGATGATTAGATCATTCAAAAAAATCATTAATTAAAAGAAAAAATTAATTATAATTATACTTACTGCATCCTTCGGGGGGTTGAAGAGATGAAGAAATTTTATATTTTTATCAGTTTTGACCGCCAACCATCTCAAGATTCTTGGATAGAAAACTCCTTCTTGAAAGTTCACTTGTTGTCCCAAATAAGGAATGGCTTCAAATGCCTAAGCCTATAAAATAACGCCAATAAATCAAAACCATTATTGAGTGAAAAAAAATTAATGATATCATAATAGAAGAAAGAAACATTTACCATGAAAGCCCATGGGAAGCCATCTAAGTTGATTGTCTTTGGCGCTAATAGAGTCAACAACTATTTGACAGTCATTTTGAAGCTTTCATACCCCCAAGGATAGCTGTTAAATGCCTCAAGATCCTCGAAGAGCTTTATTAAACTGAGGCTTATGTTGTTGTTAACGTCTCTCACCCAAAGAATATTATGTACAAACCAAAACAAGCACAATGACTGCTTGTGCTTCTTTGAAAGTTCTTTACCTTTCAACACTTTTATCAAATTTTTATTTTTGAAGCTTAGACCAACAATGGACACCAGGTCATCACGATCACATGACTTCCCTTTGTCTTTTTTGGGTGTGCGGGGTGCTTTTTTGGGGTTAGAATAGGTATAACTTGAGAAGAAGGATAATATTTTAGTCCAATAACTATGACAAACTCCTTCCAACCAAAATAAACAGGCATGCCACAGTAATTTATCCACACCTCATCCATTTTATCTTTGTTTTCATACATAAACCTATGCTTGAGAAGTTCATATACCATTTTTATTTGGAAACGAGCATTGTTGTCCTCCGGCAAATCAAGATATTTCCCAAAGTAGTTATCCCTAAAATAAGCATCCAATTTTTGTTCTTGAAGTATTTTTCTGAAGGAGCCGAAAGATTGTCCCATGGCTGACTTAACAACGAAATCACCCGTTAAATCTGTGGCACCATTGCACTACATTCTCACAGGATAACGATCAATGCTGAAGGCTTTGATCAACTCTTCGGTGGAAGGGCTATTAGCATCTGCATCATCTCTTTTGAAATATTCCTCCTCCCCATGTTCATCATATTCTGCTCTCGATTGAGATAACGCTTGTAAAGCAAGCTCATAGAGCTGTGGATGTAGCTTAGCTTCTTTACTTGTTCCTTTACTTGGACTTGATTCGGTTTCTGTTCTTTTGGAAACTATATTATCTAAAATTAATAGGAACATAAAATAATATATTATTATTGATTAATGTATCGCTAAAAAGGAATAACAGTAAATCAAATAAGTAAAATAGTAAAATAATAGTTGCAACAGATCATCAATCTATTGCACCAGGTAGTATATTTGTTGCAGCATATAACCAAACTGTTGTAGTGGATGAGTAATCTATTGCAACAATACAAAATATATCACTTATCTTTTAAGAAAGATGAATGGTCTATTCAACAAATCACACAACTATTGTGACATCATCTATTGCAACATATGAGTGATCTGTTGGAATAGTTAAATAATCCATAGTAACGGCTGAGTAATCTGTTGTCACAATACAAAATATATCACTCATATATTGAGAAAGATGAATGGTTTGTGTAACAGATTACACATCTGTTGCAATATATGAGTGATCTATCAGAGCAATTAACTAACCTACAGCAATGGCTGAGTAATCTATTGCGACAATACAAAATATATCACTCATCACTTGACAAAGATGAATGGTCTATGCAACAGGTCACACATCTGTTGCAACACACGAGTGATCTGTTGGAACAGCTATCAATGGTCAATATTATTTAGATTTCTTCCCACATAGGGTCATTTATCGCGGCAGATGAATGATCAGTAGGAAAAATAAAGTCTTGGATATTTCCTGTAGGAAGAGTTGATAGGATTTTATCCAACAAGAGGTTCATCTGTTGCATCAGACCATTAATCTGATGGTTCTTCCATTGCACCAGATGGTTAATTAGTTGCATCAAATTTTTTATCCGATGCTTAATCTGTTGCATCCGATTATTAATCTGTTGCATTAGAATTGTAATTTGATACTTCCTTTGGTGGATCAGATGATTGACCTGTTGCATCGTATGATAAATCTATTACATCAGATGGTTAATATGTTACACCAGATGGGTAATCCGTTGGAGAGAACAAAAATAGTAGCACGATTTTGTTCAACAAAAATAATAATTTCACCATTTTTACCAAGTACAAGAACAGAAGAAATCAACCCAAATTGTCATTTTGTTTTTATAAACACAAACAATAAAAATCAAGCTTCAAAAAAAGACAACAAACAACAAAATATCATAATTTACTTCAAAAAGAGAAGAGAAGAAATACCACAAATTAGGGTTTTATTCAGACCATATTTCAAATTAATGCAACAAATATTGAAATTGTTAACCAATACTATAAGAGAAGTTGGCTCAAGTTCCCCATTTTCTTCAAAACTAAAAAGGCCATAACTTTTTACCTGTGAAAGAATAAAAAGAACGATGAAGAATTCGAAGCTGTTGTGGCTGCAGAGCAAGGCTGTCATGTCAATTGAAGGTTGAAGTTGAAAAGAAACTCGAAGCCCAACTATTTATAGTCGGATGTTGAAGTCGCCGAGTATTGAAATGAGAAATTTGCAGAATAGTTGGTTGGGAGAGAGTTGAGAGAAGCTGTCAAGAGAGGGATGAGAGACAGGTTGATTTGAATTGAAGAGGAGAACTCGAATCCCAACTATTTATAGTCAGGGGTTGAAGGAAGAAAAGAGGGGAACTCAAAGCCCAACTATTTATCGCCGGAGGTAGAAGTCATCGAGGGTTGAAGGGAGAAATTTTGCAGAACTGTTGGTTGGGATAGAGTTGAGAGAAGTTGTCGAGAGAGAGAAGAGAGTGGTTGATTTGGATTGAAGAGGGGTGTGGTTGGGTTGATTTGTATTTTTGAAAAGATTAGAAAGTCTTCAAAATATTAATAAAGTCCACAATTAACTTAATCAAGTTTCATAATGATGTTTGATCCTATCTGCTGGTCAATGTCACCAATCCTTCATTCAAAACTTAAAAGACACCTTTCCTTCAATTTTCTCCACTCACAATTCCCATTCACAGAAAAGACTACACCATACAATCATACCCAATTTTCATTCACAGATTGACTCCACGGGAATTTTTCATATTCACGCCTCTCTCACAATTTAGATACACATAACAGAGGGGAGTAAATTGAGTGACGAGGGAAAGAGAATGACGGACAGTGATAAAAAATAAGAGAGTAATCAAAGAAAAGGAGTAAGCAATGGAAAACAAAGCTAAATGGCGAGAGAGAGACAGTAAACTGAAGGGAAAAAAAGGATAAAAATAGATTGAAAACTTATTTTTTCACCGTAAACGGCATCTCTTCGCTGGAAGATGAGTTAAGCCTTCCAAAACCCATCTAAATCTATCAGCAAACGCTGTTAATCGGTGTCCAAAACATCTCAATCCACCAACACCTCCAAATACATGACCAGTAGTAGATTTCCATGCCTTCTGTTCAAACTCTCGGCGAGTCTCACCGGAAAAATGCTCCGGCCATACGGGTTTTTCAGTTTTCTTATAAATTTTGGTTCTTGGGTGCTCTTTTGTTTGTTGGGTTAGAGATTCAAGTTGACGGGTTCGTGTCGAGGTTTGAATCAAGGTTTTTTGAGCGTGGTTCTATCTTCAATACATTGAAATCGACAATTGAGGTCCAACTCTTTAACTCTTTTTCTTTATTTCATTTAAAATTTGGGAAATTGACTTTATGATTATGTGTTGGATGATGATAAATGGGTGATTTTATTGACGTTGATATTACTTGTTATGGATAATTGATTGTGGTATGAATTCGATGTTGGTATGGGTTGGATAACCCTGTTTCGTATAAGAAATTTCTGTTGAAAAGCGATTTAGGGGAAGGGATTGAAAATCGGTAAAAGTGAAAATCGGCTAATGTTGATTAATTGATTTGTTTGATTTGAAATTGATTTTAATTTCACTGAACTCGATAATATCATATTTAGGCCAATAATTAATAGGCAAATATAGGTTGGGTAGGCAAAGTTTAGGACTCCTGGTTACGTTGAATGTTTGAAATTTTGTTGAATGGTTTGGTTTTCTCGCACTGAAAAAATGTATTCATTTAGCCGAAAAATGCCCCGAGGCCATTTGTAGTTATTCACGGGGTATGCCCCAAAGTATCTTGTACCCAAAGGACGTTCGTGATGAAGGCCCAAGGCATCTAGTAGAGCATAGTCTGAGATTATTTTAGAATAGAATTTACATTTCCTTATTTTTCTATTTTTGGGACTGTGTAATTCGGACTGAACATTATTTTGATTTTGAGTTTTGTTTGATTTGTTTTCTTGTTTGATTTGTGTGTTTTGTTTGGTTTATGCATTCTATAGTGTCTATTAGCTGATACGCTCCACGAAGTGACCATGGTTGAACCATGGAATCATGGGGCGCCTATCACCTGCCCCTCGGTCAACAGAATTTCTTAACCAGAATCTCTTTTCGTAGATCAGTTTAAAAGAGTCAAAACCATTTTGAAAAAGAATTTTCAAAGGTGACTTGGCGCACCATATTTATGCCAAGTAACGACTCTAAGTGTGATTGAAAAAAGAATTCTTTTCAAAATAAATTTCATCTTTTGTCACTTAATAGTAAAAATCCTTCCAAACTTTAAAATCATAAATTTTTTTGGTTAAAAAAGGGGTGTGACAGCTTTGGCGACTCCGCTGGAGACTTTTCAGGATTCAAGATAATTTTTAGAGTTGTATCGGCTTAGTTCGACATTATGGGTGTAGACATTGTTTGTATTTGTTTTATCATTATAGAGTGCCTATTTGTTACGTGTTTACAATTTTTCCTCTTATGTGTTACCGCTTTATATCTGACATCATTTCCATAACCCGAGTCATTTCTTTAGCAACAAGTCCAGGAGTACACGTCATGTACACGAACTCTAGTTGAGTCACCCTTATTTTAGGAGGGGGAGTCGTTGGATGTATGGAGTGAGTGGAAAGCTGTCACAGCCACTATCGACCATAGATCCCTCGAACAACCTTGTTGGTAAACCCCAATGTAGGTCAACCTTTAGGTCATGCTTATCTACATCATACTAAGACCTAGTGAGACCCACTTGGTCCTTTGTAGGAGACTCACCCCTAAAGCATACCTACATGATAATTTTTCATCTTTGAGGATAACAAGGTCATTTGACGGACTGATTTGAGAAAAGCATGTGATAGAATTAAAAGAAAGCATGTTTGAAAAAAAAATGAGTCAAAAAAGAGTTTCGTAGTTTGTTAAAGTTTTTATGGCTTTTGTTCTTCACAGTAAAAAAAAAAATCAAAACGATTTTTTACCTTTTGCACTCATTTTGTTAAAAACAAAAACATCAAAGAGATTTTTCTTATGTTTATTTAGTAAGCATCCATAATTAGAGAATTTTTAAAAAGATTTATTTGTAGGAGCATTTTATAAAAGAAAAATTCAAAAAAACATGGTAGAAATTTTGTACATTTCACATAACGAAAATACCAAAAAGATTTTTCATTTCATAGTTGTTGGTGTCATTCTTATGAGAAGTGTCAAATTGAAAACTCAAAAAATAATTTTATCAATTGTTTTTCATTGTCTTTTTTGGTCATATCCCTCAAGTCGTGGTCCATTAGTTTTCTTTAATTGTCCAATCTAGAAGAACTACGCACACCTTATTCTCCTCTCTCGGGAGTGAGATACGTAGGCAACCCTTCTAGGGTTCAGTGATCTTATTTCAAAAAATTCAAAAAGATTTTCTTCACTCCTCATTTAGATTTGGTGTCATAAACATATTTAAAATAAAACTACAAAAAATATTTTCCTTTAATAGTTTCAATTTTCATTTCCGTATGAAATTCAAAATCGAAAACCCAAAAAAAAATTCTTTGGTAATCACAGGTTTATTTTTATATAGGAATTTTAAAGTTGAAAAGTTCAAAAAGATTTTTGTCAATATCTTTGACAATTTGTTATTTTCTTTTCTTCTTAAAGTTTCAAGAAAAATAAAAAGAAAAGAAAGAGAGTTTGATCGGCAATGTTGTTCCAAAAATTCACAAACTACACACACCTAATTCTCCTCTCTCGGGAGTGAGATACATATGCGCCCTTCTTGGGTTCGATGATCTTTTCCAAAGAAAATGAAAAAAGAAAAAGGTTTTGAGAAAGTGTTGAAATCTAGCACGTTTGTTATCCCTTATTCAGTCAGTTTAAGGTGGTTGGTTTGTGGCATTGTGGAATTGTAGCTGGTCCTCCACATCACACCAAATTCAACGAAGGTTTAGTTGTGTCTAACAAGGATATAGAGAGTGACATCATGGATCAAACAAAGAGTCAAGAAAATGAGAGTTTAAAGCAAGAGATTTTGAGATTAAGGCAACAAATGACGGAAATACATCGACCTTGGTTCAGTGGGTTGCCTCCTCCTCCATTCCCCACTATTGACCCTGCATATACCCTGAGTTTTCCATCACAATTGCAAGCTCTATTTTCTAATGTTGTTGATGCACTACAATATGCCTCAGAATTCATTCCAAGCCAAAAGCATCCCAATGCTTCCATCACTCATTCACTAACTCTTCAGTAGAAATCTACCACATTGACAGCACCACATACTATCTATGCTTTTGTTCCTCAACCTTCTACTGAGGCTTTCACTTTGGCTATCAATCCAACGGTTGTACTACCCCAATCTGCTAGTGGACCCATGTTCAATACTCTTGATGATCATTGCTATACTCCATAGCCCACCTTAATATTAATTAGACCACCAAATTTCTTAACAACAATAGCTTGCAAGAAGATCAAGAGAAAATGGTTGGAAAAATGAAGAGTGCGGAAAATGATATAAAAAATTTCCTAGGACTTGCGGGTAAAGAAGATGTTTCATACAAAAATTGGGGCATGTCTTTAAGTGTTAACCCTCTCCCAAGCCTTGAGATATCGAAATTTGAGGAGCGAGATGGACATGAGAAATCTGTGAAACATTTGGGAAATATTGTAATCAATTAAAGGGCACGTCCAAGAAGACTACGTCGTCGTTATCCTCAGTCTCAAGCCCAAGTTCATTTCTAAGATCCATATAATCACTGTCAAAATCCATCATACCCCATCTCCCCACCTCCATATATAGTATACTACACATAGCCATATGTTTAACTCCCTTCTTACTCACAATGGCGCGCACCAATGCCTCAGAGTCACCCTCCAACTCCACAAACATATCAATGCCCTTCTAGTTCCGATGTTTGATCCAAGTCAAACAATGTGAAGAGGTAGAAGCCTAAGGAAATTTTCATACCAATTGGAGAATCATATGCTAGTCTGTTCCAGAGATTACTACAATAGGGCATGATCACTCCTCTTCTTGGGTATACTTCTGACCCGCATTTAAGAAATTTTGATCCTCATGTATGATGTGCTATCATTCTGATGTTCAGGGTCACAGTATTGAAGATTGTTGGGCTTTGAAAATATAAATATAAAAAATGATTCAAGATAAATTGATTGTGGTGCAGAACATTGACAGTGGTGAAAGTTCTAGTCATGATGATATGCCACTCAGTAGCTAAATGTCAAGCTTAGCAATTGGGAAGTCAGTCCTCTAATTATCAGGAAGGATTGTTGGTAGTTTATTTTGTTTTCTTTTCTGTTTTATGAATTATCTCAGGGTTGTAGTTTAGAATCTATCTTATTTTGTTTCTTTGTTGTTCATGTTTAAACCCTTCTATCTTTTATTTCAACTAAATAGTGTCATTTTTCCTTTGTATTTTAAATATGTGTTGTTTGTTTGTTTTCTTTACATAGTACATTTTACGTTGATTCTAGAGATATGACATGCTAGCGGAATTTTCAACCAGATCTTAAAATTCAGTTTAATTATGAAACATTGAGTCAGAGGATTAAAGTTAGAAAAAGAGAGTATCTGAGAAAATAGATAGAGTATTGAGGATTTTGGTGATCAAGATGAAGCCTACTTTAAAAAAATTGAGGCAACTACTTTGAGAATTATAAGAATAACGTGGTCATCAATTGAAAGACATATCATAATTAGGCCAAACAGTAAATGTGCGATCCTATGTCAAAAGGAGCAGAAAGAAAATTAGCTCTATGAAGTCATGAGTCCTTCAGCATGAGGAATGTACAACAAAAGTGGAGTGGTATGTTGAATAAAGTGTAAGAGTAGTGATGCACAAATTCAGTAAAAGTTAGTGCTGTAAAAATGTCACATATGATCTCCATCTTTCACTTCCATATTGCATGATATGTACTTGTATTTTCAAGGATTGATATGACGGAGGCATTTCATTCAGCTATCCAAACATTGTGTCATCCTTTGTGAACCCCGTTTGAGCTTTAGTTCTATTTTCTTTCATACCCCTCTTTTGGAATCAAGATAAGAGTTAGCAAAGTTCAAAAGAAAAGAGTCGGGCAAAAGAATAGAGTCAGAAAAAATGTGTCAAAGCTAAAAAAGTTTCAAAGAGAAAGAAAGAAAAAAAAGTCAGAAAAAGAAGAGACGAGAAGAAATCAGAATCAAGCAAAAGTGCGAGTTGTCGGAACTACGTGTGACCTGATTCTCTTCTCTCAGAGGTGAGATACGTAGGCTTCCCTACTTTTGGCTCGATCCAACCAAATAAACAATTTAGAATTTCCTAATTAAAAGAAACTGAGGAATGAGTTAACCCTTATTGTTTGAGTCGATTCCAAAAGTTGTAAGTACTACCCCACTCCAAGTGTTGCTTTCTAAACTTATCCGAAAGCCAAGTTACAACCAAAGAAAGACCTTCAGATCAATATTTGAGAATGTTAAGGCTCAGCATGTAATGCATTTTAGGGAACTACTTGTCTTCCCCATCATAAGAAATTAGGAGAGAAATAAAAATAAGAGAGTCTTATTGGTGCAAACCCTCACGGGCACAGTTAGGCGATGGTAAGTTGAGAGATAAAAATGAGAGAGACTTATCGGTGAAAATCCTCACGGGCACCGTAAGACGATTTTGAGTTGAGAGAAATATAAATAAGAAAGTCTCATTGGTGACAAACTCTCACGGGCACCATAAGGCAATGGTGAGCCGAGAAAAAGAAAATAAGAGAGGCTCGTTGGAGAAAACTCTTCAAGGCACCACTAGCCGAACGATTGGTAGAAAGTTTTAGGGCCATTAACTCAAAAACGATTGGTAGAAAGTTTGGATGGAAAGATTAGGCAGCTTAATCCAAAATACATGGCATAATCATTAGAGTTGACTGCTATTTTTAGATAAATTTTTCTTTTCTTTATTTTCAAAAAGGGACAAATAGTGTCTTTTCTTTCTTCTCTTTATTTATATTTTTGTTCTTTTGAGTCTGTCATCCAAACAAAAATCATTTTTCTCATGTCTTTGAGTCAAGTCCATGTCAAAACAAGTGAGAAAAGATTTCAAAACTGGCTACCAACTTCTTCAATTGCACAGAGCAAGACAAAAGACCGACACTTGAAAGAAATGAGATTGCAAGTCAGAATAAGACATACAAAAGGTTGTTGTCAAAAGACAAATTTGGGGGATTTGTGAAAATACCAAGGCTTAAAAAGAATTATCAAAGAAACATAGCAAAGTAGAGATATTGTGTTTGTTTCATAGTCACTCTTAATATTCTGAGTTTTGATCAATGGTGCAACAAGGCAATGACAAATACTAATGATTGGAAGAACGATTTAAATATGGCGAGTGCAAGAGAAATTGCCTCAAAAGCCAAAGTTGTAATCCAACCACCCTATTTTAAACTCACAAGTTTTCTTTGTATGAAATAGGAACAGTTGCTACTTTCAAATCAAAGGCTTTAAAGCACAAATGTCCAGAGGTACAATTTCTCATTTCTGTAAATGCAAGAGCAGTGTTGCTGTACAAGTTTGGTAATAACAATTATGGTAAAACTCATCAACTTGTACCCCTAAGAGACACATTCTCTAAGTTGGGTCTTTTAAGTCTCACGGCTATGAGGTGCACTTCCTAATTTGAACTGTTAATTCTGAAAGATGCACTTTTAGCAAGAAACTTTCACTTTCATTCCTAAGAGAGGGACTTGTTGGTCTCAGTCATTTAATTTTACCCTCAAAAGGGGCATTTGTTGATCAGAATCATGATTCATTTTTTCATTATGCACTGTTACAAGTAGTTGTGATTAAGTTTGACACCCGCAAAAGCTTTTGATAAAAACTGGGATAAAAATTAAAAGTACTTCATGTTATATGGAACTTCACTTTAGGACCCTCCTAAAGTGAGACTTTATTTTTCTGAAATATGAAATCTTCTTTATCATAATCTTTGTTTGGGATAATTTTTGTTCTAGTTTTGATTTTGATTTTAGGTGCCCGCCTGGAGAACAAGGTGAAGAAATTGCAAGTCAGGAGCCCTCCTGAAGAACAGGATGATGAAAATGAAATTCGAGAGCTCATCCAGAGAATAGAGTGAAGAAATTGCAACTCGGGAGCCCGCCCAACAAATAGGGTGATGAAATTGAAAGTCGAGAGCTCACCCAGAGAACAAAGTGAGGAAATTGCAAGTCAGGAGCTCGCTTGAAGAATAGGGTGATGAAATTATAAGTCGGGAGCTCGCCCGAAGAACAGAGTAAATAAATTGTAACTCGGGAGCCTGCCCAAAGAATAGGATGATTAAATTGAAATTGAGAGATCTCTTGGAGAATAGAGTAAAGAAATTGCAACTCGGGAGCCCACACAAAGAATAGGATAATGAAATTGAAATTCGGGAGCTCTCTCAAGGAACAAAGTGAGGGAATTGTAAGTCAGGAGCCTGCTTGAAGAACAGGGTAATAAAATTGTAAGTCAGGAGCTTGCCCGAAGAACAGAGTGAAGAAATTGTAACTTGGGAGCCCTCCCTAAGAATGGGGTGATGAAATTAAAAGTCAAGAGCTTGCTCAAAGAACATATTGAGGAGATTGCAAGTCAGGAGCTCTCCCAAAGAACAGAGTAAAGAAATTACAACTCGGGAGCCCACCTGAAGAATAAGGTGATGAAATATCAAGTTAGGAGGCCGCCTGAAGAATAGGGTGATGAATTTGAAAGTCAGGATCCTGCTTGAAGAACAGGGTGATGAAATTACAAGTCAGGAGCCCGCCAGAAGAACAGGGTGATTAAATGGCAAGTTAGGAGCCCGCCTGAAAAATAGGGTCATGAAATTGAAAGTCAGGAGCTCGCCTGAAGAACAAGGTGAAGAAATAGAAATCAAGCAATAAGGTTAAGAGATTGAATGTCAAGAAACAAGGTGAAGAAATTGAAAGGCAATAAAGTGAGGGAATTACAAGTCGGGAGCCCGCCCGAAGAAGAGGGCGATGAAATTGAAAATCAAAAGATTAAAAATAGTAAGTCAGGAGCTCGCCTGGAGAGTAGGGTGATACAATTAAAAGTCAAGCAACCAGGTGAAGAAATTGTAAGTCAGGAGCCCACCTGAAGAATAGGGTAAAGATTCTCAAATTCAGGTTCAGAAGCACCACCAAAAGAACAAGGTCAATTTGTGAGTTCATCTCCAAATATCAAATTTTATATGGACAAAGAATCTATTCTCAAGATCAACCCCAAGAAGATCTGATCTTTTGTCAATTTTGAAAGCATTACAAAATCATGTCAAGAGTCCAGAGAAGCTGCATATATAGGAATTCTGTAATTTCTGTTATCTTTAAACTTATAATTTTCATTTTTGATGTAATAACAGAGCCGTCGACTAAAACCTCAACAAGGCCTCACTCGACTCTCCAACTCGGTATAGTCCCTACCTTTCCAACCCTTTGAGATACTTGTGACTCGATTCCCTAATAATCTGGGTAAGTAGGATGTCCAAAATCAAGAATCGGTCGCATTCCTTCCTTCTGTATCCTCCCTTTGAATAATGATCGAGTGAAAATTTGGTCTCGTTTCTACTTCTTTGTCTGCAAACCCTTTGTGTTTACATCCAAAGAAGGGAATGATGTAGACACATAATTTTGTCCCTTCCATGAGTGTATTTTTACCTATTTATCCTATCCTACTATGTACCCTCAATCATGTGAGAATTTCCCCACTAGAAGACAAAATAACAAACCCCTAACAAACCCAATCTCCAATATTCTTTTGGTAACAAAATTAACCTTCTCTTAAAATTTTTTTGACCACACATCACCACCCCACCCCTACCCCACATACCCCTTCCCTCATGTTTCTTTCCCATTGGAAAATAATACACTATATACACACTACACCTTATACAAAATACAATCACTCATAATTCCCATTCACAGAAAAGACTACACCATATAATCACAACTAATTTCCAAAGAGATTTCACGAGAATTTTGCACATTTATGCCTCTCATAATTTAGATACACACAATAGAGGAGAGTAAATCGAGTGACGAGGGAAAGAGATCGATGAATAGTGATCGAAGAAAAGGAGTAAGCAATGGAAAACAGAGTTGAACGGCGAGAGAGGGACAGTGAACTAAAGGGGAAAAAAAGTAAAAATAGATTGAAAAACTCATTTTTTTGGTGACTTCACGTAGGAAACGACATGTCTTCGCTGGAAGATGATTAAAGCCATCAAAACACATCAAAATCCATCGGTAAACACTATTAATCGGTGTCCAAAACACCTAAATCCACCAACACCTCTAAATCTGCCACCAGTAGCGGATTTTCACAGCTTTTGTTCAAATTCCTAGCGAGTCTCACCGTAAAAATGCTAAATGATCCGGACACACGAGTTTTTTTATTTTCTTATAATTTTTTGTTCTCGAGTGTTTTTTAATTCTTTGGATTAAAGATTTGAGTGGGCGGGTTTTTGTTGAGGTTCGAATTGAGGTTTGTTTGGGCATGGTTCTATCTTCAATATATTGAAATCAATAATTAAGTTCCAACTCTTTAACTCTCTTTCTTTATTTCATCTTAAATTTGGGAAATTGATTTTATGATTATGTATTGGATGATAATGATTGTGTGATTTTGTTGATGTTGATATTGCTTGTTATGGATAATTGATTGTGGTATAAATTTGATGTTGGTATGAGTTGGATAACCATGTATCGTATAAGAAATTTCTATTGAAAAATAATTTGGGTAAAGGGATTGAAAATCGATAAAAGTGAATATCTATTGGTGTTGATTAATTGATTTGTTTGATTTGAAATGGATTTTAATTTCATTGAACTCGATAATATCCTGTTTAGGCCGATAATTGATAGGCAAATATAGGTTGGGTAGGCAAATTTTAGGACTCGTGGTTTTGTTGAATGTTTGAAATTTTGTTGAATGATTTGGTTTTCTCGCACTGAAAAAAATGTATTCATTTATCTGGAGAATGCCCTGAGGCCATTTGTATTAATTCACCGGGGTATGCCCTAAAGTATCTTATACCTGGAGGACGTTTGTGATGAAGGCCCGAGGTGTCGGGTTGAGCATAGTTAAAAATTAGTTTAAAATAGGATTTATATTTCCACATTTTCTATTTTTTGGACTGTATAATTCAGACGGGACATTATTTTGGTTTTGAGTTTTGTTTGATCTCTTTGTTTACTTGGTTTGTGTGTTTTTGCTTGGCCTATGCATTCTATAGTGTCTATTATTTGATACAATCCATGAAGTGACCGTGGTTGAACCACAGGATCAAAGGGTGCCTAACTCCTTTCCCTCGGTCAACAAAATTCTTTAACCAAAATCTCTATTTATGGATCAGTTTAAAAGAGCCAAAATTGTTTTGAAAAAGGATTTTAAAAGGTGAATTGGCACACCAGGTTTAAGCCAAGTGGTGACTCTAAGTTTGATTGTTAAAAGAATCCTTTTCGAAACAAATTTCATCTTTTGTCACTTAATAATAATAATCCTTTCAAACATTAAAATCATAAATCTTTTTGGTTAAAAAAGGGGTGTGATAATGGGTTTCTGTAATGACCCGAAATCACCTCTCAGGACGTCACACAGTGCTTAAGGCTACAAGTAGCCCCAAGCTAACCCTTTGAGCCTATTACTACATATAATAACTCAATTTAAGATGAAATAAATAAAACACTGGTACTGTCATATCATATGATAGGAAATACGATGAAAATACTCGGTCCAAACGACCACAAAATTGGAAATCTCAACATACTATTAATCTGATAACTAGTCTGACAAAGCCTCTACTACTCCATGAACTAGAGAGCCATTGGGACAAGTCCCAGCTGACTCAAACTGAACTGAAAGCAATAATATATCTACTAAAACTCTGAAATGTTTGAAAATAAGTCCTCGAACCATAAGGACTCACCACTGTGGAGATGTAGACAAAAGTACTCGAAAATCACTAACGAGGCTGGGACTGAGCACCTAAACCTACATTATAAGACAATGTAGCACATAGACGTATATGTGGATGAGCACTTGGGAATGTACTGAGTATATGGGGGTGCATGAATTTACAGAAAACAATATCCATACTCTTTAATCAAATCATGCATGAAAATATAAATGACTCACATAGCTTGAATACGTCTACAATATAAAATTCATAAATCATATAGAATGAAGCATGTAACACAAATCTCATGAGTCATTATACTTTAGCTTTAAAATCTGAACTCTTCTCTTATTCTCATTACTCGAAGACTAAAGAAAGCTTTAAACAATACTTTCAAAATCATGCATATATCTCATGGAGAGTAAAACTTCTTTAATGCTCAAGAACTTAGAAATTTTTTAAACTCAAGAAACTTGGAACTTGGAATTCTATGACTCTTACTAGTAGAGAAAACTACTTTCTTCTTGGGAAAATTTTACTTCAAGAAACTATTTTGAAAATCTTACTATTAGGAAAAATCACTTATCTCAAAGCTTTAGGGAAAATATTCTATCTCAGGGGAAAATACTTTAGGGAGGTTCTCTTAACCAACATAAACCATGCGAGCTACATACAGTCTAACATCTTGTCCTCCTAAGGAAGAAACCACATGTTGGGGAGAGGCATCATACTCTTGCCAGGGAGTATAACCTCAACTTAGTGATAACTTATCTTGGCCTCGGGCCTATAAATCTCAATCCTACAGTGGCACGTAGTTCTGGGATATGAAACTGTATTAACTTACCCAACTCGATGCTAAATGCTACTCCCTTTAGTTAGCTATGCTCATCTCATGGAAATCCACTTTAAAAATAATCTCGTGATTCATAAAGAACCCAACTATAAAATCTGTAATCTCATGTAATAAAGTGGATTTCAAAGCTACTATAACCATTAAGGTCAAAACTTTCTCAATAATCTCAAAGTACTCAAATCCTGGGTGCTTATAGCACCAAAGTTCATGAAATTGCAAATCTCAAGTAGGGCTTAGTGACCTATAATCAAATCTCAAGTTAAGACTCATCAAAATGCATATTAGATATCATATGGACTCACAAATCAAATAGAAATCTGGAATTTACAGAAATTTGTCTCAAAATCTCAACGTACTCATATATTTTAATTTCTAGAGCATTGCAACCATTAAATTTCCAAGGAATAACAATATAGGGTATAAACCTAGCTTCAATTTCTTAAGAAACATGTAAAATCACTTTATTTGACTTTTAATTCATGGGAAACATCAAAAGTTTGCAACCAATAACAATGGGTGAAAAACCCTAATTCAATTTCATGTAAAATCTCATAAATTACAGAAAACTTATAGTTTAAAATAAGTCTTTGGGAACAGGGTGTAAGGATTACCCTTGTTCAAAACCCCACATACCTTAGATTGTGTAATTCGATGTATAAGCTTATTTAAAATTCTTTCTCTTCCTCTTTTAGAGAGGGTTCTTGAAGCCTTGGAATTGGGGAACTCAAATCTCAACTCAATTTGAAGAATCTATGGTGAGTTCTTGAATTTCTTGGAGAAGGATTTTGGATTTGCTCTTGAGAGAGAAACCCTAGCTCTTAGATATTTTGGGAGATAATGAGTCTATCTGCTTTATTTTGAATATATCAGGGTATTAAAAGAAAAAAGACCCAAAAGATCCTTTTAAAAATGACTTAAAAATACTGAACGGGATTTGCGATGGTCAGAGTGACGGTCCATCGCTAGTCTGACGGTCCGTCGCATATTGGTCATAAAAAGGCCATACTGCCTTAGTTGCGACGGTCCTAGCAAAGATCCGTCGCTAGCTTGATAGTCTGTCGTCTTGGCCATCGCACTTGGGCCAGAAGAGGGAGTCACTACCTGGTTATGATGGTCCGGGCGATGGTTCGTCAAACTTGACGGTCCGTTAACCTATCCGTCGCACCTGGGTGGTTCCGACAACTCTCATTAAAATGGATCTGACTCTTCGCCCAAGTGTCGGATTTGGGTGAATTTAGTATTGACGAAAAGCTTATTCAATTCTCTAAATGACAAAAAATTGATATTAGGGAAATTCTACACGGTTTAAAATATTTCTCACTTGAGAAGTCAGCCCTTACTCTTCTTAAATATGAAACTCGACTTAAAAAAAAATCCGGAGTATTACAGTTTCTCAGGCAGATTTGTAGATATAGTTTGAAGACTTATTTTAAATAACTACTACTAAGTTCTCTTTATGCAACCCTTTTCACATTATCAGCAAAGGTTCTTTCTAGAGCTATTCATTCCTTATTTGAAGATCCTCAATTTGTAGGGTATAAAATGCCTAAGTGGAGTATTAATCGAAATCATTAGCATATACAGATGATTCAATTATTTTTTCTTGGGAAGAATCATGGTTGTCTTCTAGGATTATGAAAAAAAATTGATCAAAAGGTGAATAAAGAAAAGAGTTTTTCCTATTTGCACCAGAATATAGCAATAAAGATCTCACTTTTGATTGAACAGTGTACATAAATGGTTAGATTTTCTTTTACTTTGAAATATTTATGATGTATTTTCACTCATAATAAGAAAAGGAAAGAACATTATATTGATTTGTCTGAGAGAGTAAAAGGAAAAAATCAACCATGAGAAGACAGATGCTCTCACTTGGTGGTAAAAATGTTTTTTCGTATTAGTATTCTTCAAAGCATACCTATTTATGTGTTATCAACTATCTTCCCTCCTAAATGTATATTAATAAATTACATAGGATCCTTGTAATTTTTATTTTTTTTTGGGGGGGGGGGGGGGGGGGGGGGGGGTAAAATAAAATCAGGCAGAAGTAAACACTGGTCGAAATGAGCTAAGGTTTGTTTGTTTAAAAAAAGGGAACTAGGACTTTTCTCTATGTTTTGTGTTTCTCAGGCTATGGTATACTAAAATGTGGTTGAGATTTAGGACTCAAAACACTTTGTAGACATTAGTCTTGAAAGAAGGAAATATGTTGGTGATACGCCCAAATTACACCTCTCTTATAAGAGAGTAAGCGGTCGCTGTCAAATATAGAATCTAACCAGGTTGGGTGTCGAATCCCACAGGGAATACTGTGTTACTAAGTATTGTAGTTGTTACTGGATTGTTGGTTAGAGGTTCCTGATTGGGGGTTTTTGGTTTAAATTTGAAATGATAGTTACAATATAACAATGAAGCAATATGTGTATTAATATTTGATCACAGAGAATGACAAGTTAGGTTTATGTTCACCTTGTAGCTTTTACTTCTCTATTAACTATGAGTAATAAGGATTTATACATGCATGCACTTATAGAGAGATGTATTCTAATTCTAAATCCAAGTGTTTCTCAACCATCAAGGATTTATTCACCTTAGTTCTCTCAAATCCAAAGTGTACAACCAATCATACGAACTCTCCAAGTAGTTAATCCTTCTAAGGCATTAACGTGTAAAATAGAGGTTGGAAGCCCTATTTTCGTGTCACTACTCTCTTTTCCAAATAGTAACTTTTCTATCGAACAAGTTATTGCTATAATGGCACAGTCCCTATGTTTGCAACCACGAGAATTCAATCATAACGAAGAGAGTAATGATATAAGTGAATTAACACATCATAAATTTAAAAACCCATAACAATAGAGAGTATACTACAAGGTTTTCATAATCCTAACAAATAAACTTAGCTACTCATGAATAAAATGGAAATCACAATAGAAATATTCATCGTACCAAAACTTAGAACGATCTTGGTGGAGAAGATGAATAGCAAAAATAAGAGATAAAAATGTTTCTCTCTCTTTATCCTCAAGCTAAGCCGCTTTCTCTTGTTTCCAAAAAATATCGAATGTTGAATAATCCCTAAAAATTCAGCCATAAGGCTTTTAATAACATCCTTCTCTAATAAATTGCTACTGCATCCTTAACTATTAAAAAATATTGAGTTTGCCCGAGAAAAAGTTCTCATATATCACATTCAATCCAAAAACTACTTTCCTTTTATGTGAAGTTTCCTTTGCTATCCACAGGTCCCCAAATTGTCATAATCTTCCTCATTAGTACCTGAAAAGCATGCTAATCACATAGGTCAGCTCACTTAACTAAAAATAGACAAAGTTCAAAAATTATGTATTTTATCCTCAAAACTTAGCTAAAACATGAGTAGGTTATGGTGCTTAGACGTATAAATACGCCCAACATCAGTTGGCTCCTTAGTCCCTCAGTAATTTGCAAAGGTTCTGATGTAAATTGAGATATCAAGATAGATAGAAAAATTGTTGTTGTGAACTATCTTAAATATGGAAGCTTTCAACTATCCATAAAGAATTTAAATTGTCATTGAAGGATCATCAAAAGAGCTTTTAAAGTTCATAACATGCTCAAATGAATCTATAAGTAAAGTGATGATAATCAAGGAGATCATAAAAGACTCAACTGGCTATTATTTTTATAATTTGAATATTCTTATAAGACTAGTATAAATAGTCCTAAGTCTTCATATTAGGGTTAGATAGCCTTGGATGAATTAGTCTCATTTGAGAGTTTTGGTGAAATCCATCTTTTCACTTCTTTGAACCCTCTTTTGATTACTTAGGTAAGTAATCTTTGTATGAGTTCAATTTCTCTTGTATGAGTTCTATTTCTCCTTTTCCCTTGAATTTATTATAATAATTAATTATCTTTTAATTGCTAGATATTCCTTCTATCTTCTAATTTCTATTCTCCATAATCTAATTCCTTTTGTTACTTGCTAATTCTTTGATTTCATCTCTATTTTATTTGTTGTGTTCATCTTTGGTGTATCATTTTACATTAATTGATATCAGAGTCAAGTTAAAGAATTGTTTTCACAATTCTTAATCCTTGATTTACATTTTTATTGAAAATATAAAAAAATCAAAATTAATTTGGAGGTGTTTTGATATTATTTCTTGAGCTATATATTGTTGCTTCTTAGTTGAAATTTAAGGAATACATGGCTTGAAAAAAAATTAAAAGTCATGGCTGAGATTTGAAGTTTTGCAGAACTTTATAAATGAGTTTTGTGGATTTAGTGTTTGTTTGAAGAAAATGTTGGTTGAAAGTTGTTGACAGAGTTGTGAGGAGGTTGTATCTCAGATTTGATCTTATATGATTGAGTATTGAGGGAGATTGGTTAAAAAATTAAGCTTTTTGGAGAAGAAGATAAATTTAAAATTTTCAAAAATTACATTATTTTTTCTTCTTTCTTGTTAATTCTAACTACTTTACTTTGAGTATTAGTTCTTACTTAATGTTAAACTAGTTTTATCTATTTATTTTATTCGTTTCAATTTATTTCATGCTTTTTTCTTTATTTCATTGTATGTTTACTTATTTTCGTGTCCTTTAATTTTTAATTTTTCTTTCTTGATTTATATAAACTCTGCTCCGAACCAATACTTGGATGCTTACTTCTAGTTGATTGAGTTGTTAGTTCTTGAAGAAATTTGAGAAAATTCTGTTGAGAGGAAAAAGAAAAGAGACAAAGAGATCAATTGAGTGAGGTCTAAAAGTCTTTATCTTGAGTGTATACATGAATGTTGAGTGACACATGTGAGGTACTTTGGCTTTGTTTCTACCTTCTTTTGATTGCAAGCATATCTTTAATAGCTTCGGATGATCCTTCAGAAGATGATTTTGAAGACTATGATTGTGAAAATGATGAAAATTATCATGATGAAGATTATGGAGAAAATGAAGATTCTGGATCTTATGGTAAAGAATGTGAGTATGCTGATTCTTATAATTTCAACAATGACCTGAAGAACGACGATTCTTTAAGGTATGAATCTTCCACATACTCTTCTTGTGATGCACCTAATAGTGAAAAAAATGACTATGAGCTTGATGATGATAATAAGAAAACTCGTGGTGAATATTCTTGTTCATCTTCTTACTATGTTCTAATTCTAAACATGAGAAATACTAGTTCTTACATTGTTTTGTTGGAGACGGAGATAATAAATCTTTCACCAAAAAATTGAGATAAAATATGAATAGCTATACTACTTATGGTAGAAAGATTGTGCATCAACAGAATGATGATTTAAACACTTTGTTAAATGGAGATCATTTTGTTGAACACCATGAGTGCTATAAGGCGTGCATTGATCAATTTGCATAAGAAAGAAACCACATGTTTCTTATTTATGGTAAAATTAAAGGACTTTGTGGTGCCATGATCATACATAACAAGAGTTTCATAAATATTGCAAGTTCAAGCATGGTTTAGCACCTAAAATTGAAGACTAAAAAACATCCTCAATCATATGAATTTTTATGTTCAAATAAAAGAACTTAGAAATCACAAAACAAGTTGTAGAGAAGTTCCAACTTGACAAGTTTCATGATGAAGTACTATGTGACGTTATTTCAATGAAAACTTATAATTTATTACTTGAAAGGTCTTGGATAACTGAAAAAAAAAACTACTTTTGATAAAAACGACTAGCAAGTGTTGTGTCAATCTAAAATGTCAAGAGTATGTCTTTGTACCATCTACATTTTTGAAGGTGAAAGAAAAATACTTAAAGTTGCTAAGATTGACAAGAACAAAGGCAAAGCTTGAGCACAAAGTTGTCATTGCTAAAGAGGAGAATATGAAGAGGAAATTGATGACTCTCAAAGTGTAAAGTTTAAAGTTGAAGTGAAGAGCCATCCTAGTTCAAAAGGAGTTCTTGTGCCTTTTCCAATGTAAAATAATTTTGAGAGAGAAAAGATTGAGTGAAGTAAGGAAGTGACAAATGACAATCCAAGAGTGAAAAAAGAAAAGCTTGAGTTGAGGGTAGTAGTGAATTTCTACAAAAAAGGAGAGAAGTCATTGAAAATGAGAAAAAGAAAAAGAAAAAGAAAAAGAAAAAGAAAATTGAGAAAAGTGAAAAAAAAAAAAATTGAGGGAGCTTGTTTCTCGTTTTAATTCTAACACTAATTCTTCTTTTTGTAGTTGTAATGTTTCTTTAGTAGGTACATTTGAAAATAAAAACATGAAAAATTCATTTATGAAAAGCCTTCCATCATTGAAGATTCAAGAGTTGGCTCAAGGGTAAGTTTAGTAAAGCGTTTTCTTTAGACCCCAAAAATTTTGAGGCCCCAAAAAATTTAATATGAATTTTATGATTTTAAATTTACTTAAAATAATATTAAAAATTACAAAATAAAAAAGTTAAAAGATTTAATTTAAAAAAAAAAAAAAGAAAGAAGAAGTATCTACTTTTTATTTAAAATATTTTAGCACTTTTATCAAATCTTTATATCAATAAATAAAGTTTTCACAATAATATTCAACGTAATGCATTGCAAACAAATAACTAATATCTTATTAATCAAAATAAATCTGTACTTTTATAAATAATAATATTACTATGTGAAGTTAAACGTGTAATGTATTCTAAGAACACTACACTAAAAAAAGTAGTACGTAATAATCAAAAAATAACTCTAAGTTATTGATAATAGTTTTGTTACGTACATATATTTTAGATCTCATATTAAAATTTAGTTTTAGGGTACTAATTTTATTGAGACAGCCTTGGAAACAACATAATTGAGACAACCTTGGAAACAACATAATGAATCTAAGAGTATCTAACAAAGTTTGAAATTATCAGCTATAAGGTTTAGAGTAAAGAAGTTTGAATATCTATTCGTGCTTTTCCAGGTTATAGGTATTGCCTCATGGATCATTGTGCTCCAAATCATTTGCCAGATTGAGTCGCATGACACTATTCATTAATTTGAGCTCCCACACAAAAATAATGCATTACTTTACTATCATGAAGATATAAAAGTAAACAAAACAATAATAATGGAAAATATTCCACAGTTGTGATAATCAATACAAAATTAGATTGAATTTAGATGATAAATAACCAAATTAGACCCCACATTACTAAATAGGTTAATGCATAAATGATTTATCATACCTAGCTCAAAAAGGGGTTTAAAACAGTGTTCTTTTAAGTCTCGAAAAAGAAGATAAGTGAAAAAGAAGTCTTGAAATATGTGGTCTTTACCCATAACATAGCATGACTACTAATTCGCTAACGGTAAAAGAGAACGTCACAGTAAATTTCAGCTGTTAACTTGGATTAGGAGCTTGAATGCACAAGACATCTTTACACTGTCATAATATTTTCTCCATTCTTGCACATCGAACAAGTGCCCATCTTCAGCTTCAAGCTGTAATATCCCTGTAAACCACAACTTCGGCAAACCTAGAAACTAAAACATAAAGTT
The DNA here is from genome assembly GCF_002878395.1 of Capsicum annuum. Classification (NCBI taxonomy): domain Eukaryota; kingdom Viridiplantae; phylum Streptophyta; class Magnoliopsida; order Solanales; family Solanaceae; genus Capsicum; species Capsicum annuum. Next base: position 18,613,609 of record NC_061119.1, on the reverse strand, counting down.
ATTTAGCTCGGATGTGAAAAAAAATATGAAGATTCTATTAGTTTTAAATAATTCAATTAACATTCGGTCACTTGAAGTAAAGAGTGCTCAACTTTTATAAATCTGAGGAATCATGTGTTGAAGATGATAATACAATAAGAACAAAATTAGATTTATCCCTATCTACAACTCAGGAATTGTAAACAATAAGTGATAAGAATTCACATCTTAACCAAGTTGAGCGATAAATGAATCTATGGCTTACGTGAGCCTCAAATGGATCATTGGAAATTATCATGAGCTCGTTTATCAAAGAGCTTGCACCGTATGAGATCATACAATCACATTCCATCTCCAACACGTACATCTGGAGAAGATAAAATTTACAGGTATGGTCAAGAACAAGAACCCTAAATATTTAGGGAGAAGTAGAAGCAAGAGAAAACGAAAGAAGTATAGAGAGAGAAATATTTTTATTTCAATTGATTGTTTTACTTGATACATCTCTACATATCAAGTATGTATAAGTGTCATTGGGTAGTATCCTCTTGAGTAATCAGTAGTTTAACCAGTTTTAGAAAGTTGATTGAACCTAGCTTACTTTACTGTACAAAGACAACTCTGCCTTAACTGCTTCTTTACACCATTAATTACTTTTTCTATGGATCCACACATATATTTTATGCTATAAATTTTTACACTAAAATAGAAAAGAACATATTCCAAAAAGGAATAACTAAAGTTTTTTGAATACTACAATAAATGTTGAAACATTATACAACTTATGATGCATAACTTTATTACTACAAAACTTTATAGCGAGACATAAAAATAATCTACACTTATACCAAGTAGATTAAATCTATATAAATAAAAATATTTTGGTTCATACATTTTTATTAGGAAAGCAATAAGACAAAAATTAAAAGTAAACCTAAAATAAAGACAATTCATGGAAAAACATAAAAATAAGTATAGATTAATATTTGGGCCTCCAAGCTAAGGTAGACATCTTGTGGAGGAAAAACGATCAGGACTAGCAAAAAAAAAAAAAAAGTGTTTCAACCTTTTTTTAAAACTCGAATTTGAACCAAAAATATTGAAATAAAATAAAAATTACTTCTATCTCTTACTTCGAATTCTAGAAAATGTATAAGAAGAAGTGAATGAAAATCCATTAACTTGAGTTAATTTTTCCTTTTATTCAATTTGAGTATATTGTTAGTCAACTAAAAAAAAGGACAACCTGGTACACTAAATCTCCGCTATGCGCAGGGTCCGAGGAAGGGCCCCATCACAAAGGTGTATTGTACGCAGTTTTACCTTGCATTTCTGCAAGAGGCTGTTTTCAAGGCTTGAACCCGTGACCTCCTGGTCACATGGCAGCAACTTTACAAGTTACTTTAAGGCTATCCTTCAAAGAAATCATATATAGACTAAAAAATAAAATCATATATGTTTGTCTTACTATCACGACCCGAGGCTACCCCCTAGTCGCGGTGACAACAGTACTTATGGCCACAAGTGACCCCAAGATAACCCATGAGCTGATACCTGCTGTAAGCACTGAGTAAAATAGTAATATAACACATGACGGAAGATAAACTGGTAAGATACTAAAATCTGAACACTAAAAAATGTGTTAATAGTGTATCTGAAATATTGGATATAATACTGAAAAACTAAATTATCTATCTTAAGCAACTGATAATACTGAAAGGGTTGACTAACTGTCTAACTGATTGTCTGAAAGCCTCTAAACATCATGAAGAGTTGACGGGACAAGCCCTCAACTAACTTCGACTGACTGAACATAAGAAATATCAAAATAAATGGGATAAATAAATTATGTCCTCGATGGTTGAGGACTCACCACTGTTGCTGAGTAACACTGAGCTGTCTAAGAACGATCAAGAAAATGAGCATTTGAACCTATGTTATAAGACAGCATAGAGCAAAGAAAAGTATGTGGTTAGTACTTTGAATGTACTGGTATATTATGAGGACTGGCTGAAATGTATGAGATAACAGAGCATGAATGAATGAACACGTAATATATGAGAATGCAAGACCAAGCATAAACATGATACTGGAGTAATCTATAAGCTGAAAGACTGAAATCTATATAACTAAATAACTGACAACCTGTATGCTTTGTCAAGCAAACCTGAGCTCAGATACACTGAGACATTGATTGAAATTATGTGAGGTATCATATAACCGACATGCTCCAATCTGAGATAATTAGGGTCCAACTTATAACCCCAGTTGAAAGGTTGTCAGTACCGTACCACGGGTACTAACACTGCCTATGTGGATCCCTTAATCTGATGTCCTGAAGGACTAGGGAGTCAGTCCGAAACTGGCGGGTGACCACTAAGAGAGTGTCAGTCCTAAACTAGTGGGTGACATCTCATAATACTACCTTGGCTACGTAGTTCTGAAACTTAGGGACTACTACTAAGGACCCAGTCCTAACTGGCGGGTGAGCCCCATCCATAGGCTCGCTCGGTGCTAAATTCTACTCCCAACTAATCTGACTTTGGTACTAAGCTGAACTAAATTTAATTGAACATTACTTTTGATGGTCCTCGTCATGATTATATTAACTAGTAAAATAATAATAATATACATGGTTTAGCAGAATCATTACTTAAAATTTTGAAATCATGTAAAACACATAGGTATCGGGTGTTCATAACTCTAGAGCACTGAATGATCAAAAATACGATATCAAAGAATAAAACTATAATATGAAATCATATTTCAAAGACTCAAAATATAGACATTTCATCAAACATGTGAGAATCATGAACTTGAACATAGGGATATCTTAAAACATGACAAAACAACATGACTTCATAGCTAAATTCACAATTCGATATTATGAAATGAAATTCAATTGAATAGGACATGGGAAATCAAAACATGAAACATGAGATACCTAACTTTCCATGGAATCATACTAGGACATGAATTGAGTCAAACTACTAAGGAAAAAACATGAATTAAACTCATCTTGAATATATGCATCTTCATAATAAAAGAAACCTCATATTTTTAATCAAAGAAAGGTTTTTAGGCTCTGTGAGTGGAAGGGACCCATGGATGAACACTCCACATACCTTAATAACTGAATTCTTAAAGATTTTCTTGGATTGGAAGCTTGAACTCTTGATTTCTTGAGAAAAAAGCTTAAGTTTGTTCTTGAGAAAAGAGGTGGATTTCTTGAGAGCAATTTTGAGTGAAAAAGAAAAATAATGCTTTTTTTGAAGTCCCAAATCATGTTAAGGAAGAATTGGATTGAGGAAAATGACTCAAATGACCCTTGGGCACTTAAACAATATAATTATGTGGGACAGAGCCACACCCCATACCTCTGTCTCTGTGAAAGAAAGCAATGTGTCATGCAAATTACTCTTGGGGAGAAAGCCACGCGTTGCAGACCACTCCACCTTGGGAGAGAGCAACACACCGCGTCCTTATCGCATTAGCTCTCTGTGTTATCCATCCAAACGCTCCTCGATCCTCATCTAAAAATCCCAAAACTCTTTCGAGACATACTTTTAACCTCCCTATACATGAATCAACTCAAAAATAAATATTTCAGGGTCAGAAAGGACAAAATAAAAATTCATAAAGTTTAGGGTCTTGAAAATGACGAAGTCCTCAACACTTAGTAAAATTTTCAAGTCTTGAACCCCTTAATCATGCAACTAAGAGTTGAATTGAGCTTAGAATATTATGGTTTATTACAATATCCCCCTTTAGGGAACATTAGTCCTCGAATGAGACTAGTTAGACAGAGAATACTAAGGCAACTAAGGTCCGATAAGTTGTCAAATACTATCACCTTTTAATCCTATATTATCATGCTTTTTCATTGATTTGATGGTACTCTCTTACTTAATACTCAATTATATAGGTAAAAGTAAAAAGGGAAGATGGGTAAGTCATTCAAGGTAATAAGAGACCAAATGTGAAGGAAAAGAGTCATCCACTTCGCATCCGCTTTGCATCTGCTTTGGAGATGCTATCTAGCTGCTCTCTATCTTCTTTCCATTTGCTTTTGATCTGCTCACACCGATCAAGATCAAGGTGATAATTTTGTAATTTTTTCAAATGTGGAGGTGCCCCTAAAGAAGGGTTTCTAGCTTATTTTTCAAGACCTAACTTTCATCTTTCATCTAGCATCTCTCTTTTTATCTAAGCACCTATCTTTTCATCTTAGGAGAACATTGTACTAGTCTTGAGTGAAAAATATATGTGAGTGATTCCCAAAGAAGAATAAGTGATTTTCCACTAGAGATTTATTAAAATTCCAAGTTTGGAACTACATTCTTTCTATTTCTCATGGATGAAGTCAATGATAACTTTGGTATATTTCTACCCTTTTTGTCTATGAGTAGCTAATTCTAAATCTTGGGGTTATGCTTTCTTAGGTTGTAGTAGTGCATAAGTGTTAGCTATTTATTCTACTAATTAGTTACTTGTGATGGGTGTTGCATTTATTCCATGATTTAATTAAGATTTGGGGGTTGGAAACTTCAAACACCCTTGAACCTATGTCATCCTTGAAAGAGGGCATATGGGTGAGCAATAAATGCAATCAATAACTTGAATCATTTCATTTAATGATATGTCTTAGACATAAAGATGTCAATTGAGGCAATAGATGTGCAAAGTTGTCACAGTTATGAGGTGTTTAAAAGAATCTATTTGTGAAATTTGGTGTCGTAATTGAAAGATTGACATCAATACATTGATGTCTAACCTACCTATGACTTTTAGATAAAGTTGGATAAATTGTCAAGTACCCATGCATGAACCCATACCTAAAATTACATAACCCCAAGACCTATTTAAATTGAATTCTCTCTTAGCATTTTCAACATCAAGATAGTGCTCTAAAATTGAAGTAATTGTCACTATAAATACATTCAAACTAATTCCTCTATTTTACATTTATGTTTGTTTTATTCACATTACGTGTCACCTTTTAGTAGACTATTAACAGTCTTGAGTTTTGAATTCCATTCTTTCACTCCTTATGGATTCTACCCATAAGGACAACAATCATATTGTATTGACAACAATCGCTTACATCCATTCAAGAGTATGATTTGAGGATTATAAAAAATGGGGCCGTTGCTGGGGAGTGAAACATTTCACTCTTGGAGTGTTTTTAGTTACTTTGGGTTATCCGTATTGTTTTATTTTATATTTTTTGGTGTTTTTATTCTTTCTCTGGTGCGTATAATAGTATACACGATAGTATGATCCAACACGGTAGTAATGCCGGGACGATTGATGGGTATCTTGAGGACGAGGATCACCTTGGTGATGTAGGCTGAGCTAGTGCTATTCGTTTTCCACCGGTGGAAGGAAATATAGAATTTTACATTACTAGTGTGATGAGTCATTTTCTTCAAATAAAAGGGTTATTTGGAGGCCAAGTACATGAGGATGATAATCTACACTTGATGAATTTTATTGAGGTGTGTTCTCTATTTAACATGGCCTACATATCTCAAGAGTCAATCTGATTACGTCATTTCTCATTCTCTTTAACAGGAGAAGTGGTCTTATGGTTGCGGTCTTTGCCCACGGGGTCTATAACTTCATGGGTTGGGCTCATAGATAAATTCTTAGAAAGATACTCTCCTCCTTCTCGGTTGTTGCAACTAAGGGATTAAATCACCAAATTTCATCAATTTAATAGCGAACCATTATATGAGCCTTGGCAATGATTCAACAAAAATTTAATGCAATTCCCAAATCATGAGGTTTTGGATAAAATGCTCCTTCAAATTTTCTATAGGGCATTGGATCAATTGAACAAGACGGTAGCCGATAATGCGGCTGGGGGTTCTCTAATCAAACTATCATATAGTGTTACATCGACTTTATTAGATCAAGTGACCAAGAAAAGTAGAGGGTGGCACATAAGAGATACCGAGGAGGCCGTAGGGGCTCCTTCCTTATCTTTTGTAAGCCAAGAGCAAAAGAAAAAGGATCAAGAAAGAGATGCAAATATAGCTAAAGTGATGACGCAACTTGATCTTCTCACCAAGCATGTAATGGGAGCTCCTTCTAAAGCGGTTAACACTATTTCTTCTAAGAGTGATAAAGCTTATGATGGTGAGGAAATGGTGTCCCTTGATGAAGAAATTTGGTTCTTATCGAACCAATCGGGGGGTTTTCGCCCGACCTATCAAAGGGAAAATGGGAATCAAGGTTGGGAGGAAAGAGACCATGATAGTTATTACCGTGATACAAATAGGGATTGAAGAGATAAAAAGAGAGATTATGACCAGCATGTACCTCCACATGATCAGGCAAAAGGTAAATAGTCAAGTTTTATTGACCCAGATAAGCTCAAAAATAAAGATGTCCTTGCTCGAATTTTAATAGGTGTTGAGGGGACCGACAAGATGGTGAGAGAGATGAAAGGTGACTTCTCATAGCTCAATAAAATGGTGACATCTCACTCAGCCTCTATCAAGCAACTTAAAACTCAATTAGGACAAATCTTGACACAACTTAATACAAGAACAAAGGGTGGATTTCCTAGTGAAAACTGTTGTCAATCCTAAAAATGATGCTCACATCATGGCTATTGTCACTAGGAGTGGTCAGACTCTTGGTAAAAATATTGTTGATCTTGGTGAAGACCCTAATGAAAAGGAAAATGAAGAACAAGCCAATGCAAAGAGAAAGCATCTAAAAGAGCCAAAAGATGATGATCCAAAGCCTAATGAAACAAGTGTTAAACGACCAAAGTTAGTTGAAGAAAATATTGGAAGTGAGAAAGATCCTAAGGTGGTTGATGATTGTACTCCAAAATAGGATGACGCAAATCAAAATTCCCCCTCCTATTCCGACAAAGGCTTAAGAAGAAGGATGATGATACCAAGTTCAAGAAGTTTCTTGTCAAATTTAGCAATTTATCGGTGTATATTCCTTTTCTAGAAGCCTTACAAGAAATGCCCGGGTATGCTATATTTATGAAGGACTTGGTTAAAAAGAAGTGAGTCATGAATTTTGAAACAATTGAGGTAACCCACAATTGTAGTGCTATAATATCTAGCACAATGGTGGTGAAGAAAGAAGACCCGGGTGCATTTACTATTCCTTGCACTATTGAGGTTTACAAATGCAAAAAAGTGTTGTGTGATCTTGGGGCAAGTATTAATTTGATGTCATTTGTTGTGTCCCAAAAATTAGTCTTGGGTGATCCTAAGCCTACCAATATGAGGCTTTTAATGGCCGATCACTTAACCAAAAAACCCGTTGGTGTGTTGTATGATGTTCTGGTGAAAGTCGATCGATTTATATTTCTGTCTGACTTCGTTATTCTTGATTGTGAGATTGATCATGAGGTTCCAATTATTCTTGGTAGACCATTCTTGGATAATGAAAGGGATTTAGTGGATGTGGAATGTGTGGATATGAAATTTTAGGTGAACAATGAACAAGTATCCTTCAATGTGTGCAAGTCCATAAAGCAACCTCTGGACTTACAAGTGGTGTCGATAATTGATGTTATTGATGATGAAGTACTAACACCATAGAAGTGAAACTTGTGGATGACCCCTTGGTGGGTGTATTGTGGAAACTTAGTAGTGAGGTGGTTGAAAAATATGATGAGGTGGTAGCTTTATTGACAGGTCTTGGATCTTACACCAAGAACCCGATCAAATTGGATCTTGATTTGAAAACTATGAGAGTCCATCCGCTAAGTCATCAATTATTGAACCACATCAACTCGAACTTAAGTCGTTACCATCTCATCTTCAATATGTTTTTGTGGGTGAGGATAATACATTGCCAATCATTGTAGCGGGTGATCTTGAACCTTGTCAGATGGATGGTTTGAAATCAATTGTAAAAATGTTCATTCGTGCAATCAGGTGGACTATCGCGGATCTTATAGGCATTGCCACCAGAATTTGTTCTGATAAAATAAAATTAAATATTGATCATTTTCTTAGTGTCGAACACCAAAAGAGACTCAATCAACCTATGCAAGATGTGGTTAAGAAAGAAATCATTAAGTGGCTTAATGCGGGAGTTGTCTACCTAATTTCCAATAGTACGTGGGTGAGTCTGATCCAATGTGTTCCCAAGAAAGGCAGTATGACGGTTTTCCCAAGTGAGAATAATGATTTTGTACCTATGTGTCCGGTCATGGGTTGGAGATTGTAATACCCCGTAATTCTTAAGCTTTAGTTAACTCTCAGTTCATGAGTTATCCAATATAAAATTTTTGAAACACTCATTATTTTTCAGTTTAGATCCTGCCATTGCGTAGGAAATTGAATTATCTTTCCAATGATATAAAATTCGCTTAAATCCGATAACTGGGTAAGAAGTTATGGTTATTTTAAGATTCAGTCATTAAACACAGTCATTAAGGCCAGTAGTGCGTCGTGGAGTATGTCAAAATGATAATTGTCAGTTTTCTGTGAAGTACCGCAATACCGGCGCATCGCGCCAAAGCTCATTTTCATATTTTCAATTTCCAGTGAGCCAACGCGATTGTACCGCGTTGCACCGAGCTTTCGGTCCCAACCAAAGTGGCAACGTGATACCACCGCGTCGCGCCACCATGTATTTTCCCAGATGGCAATTTCCAAAGATACGACGCGAAAGCACTGTGTTACGCCAAGTGCCTATTTTAGAAAATTTCAACGGAAATTAAATGTTTTGTCCAAGGTTAAAACAGTCTTTTTCTATGATTTTAACAAGCCCAGATACGGGATTTAATCCCTAAAAGCATTTTAAATCATTACTTACTTAATTTATCCCCAAATTAAAAGCATTCTCTCTCAAAACTGCATACCCTAGCTTTAAAAAACCAAGAGCAATCTCAAAGGATTCACCAAGAACTTCAAGAAACTCACAAATTAAGGTATGTTAGGTGTTCATCTATGGGTTCCTTTCACCCATAGAGTCCGCGAATCCATTTTCAAACTACAAGATGGTTGAATTATGAACTTTCATGCTTAAATTGAATTGAATTCATGTTCATGTTATTGTTGAGTTTTAGTCCATGATTAAATTACATGCTTTTATGAAATTAATCATTGTATGTGTTGAATTACATGATCTTCATGATAAACCCTTCAATTTTCAAGTTGATTGATGTAGACATGATGAATATATGTTTTTATTATTGTATAACCTAAGCATGCTCCCCAAGTGTTTGCTAAAATGCCTATGGGAAGTAGATAGTGGAATCTTGACATGTCATTGTGTGGTCCCAAACATGTACAAGCTTATGCTCTACAAGTGTTTGATGAAATGCCTTTATGAATGAATTATGGACAAGTGCACATTATTGTGTATCTCAAGACCATGCTATGCTTTATTTTTCATGTTATCAAGTCTTGGGGGTATTTAATACCCAATTAGTAGAATCTAGTCAGTTAAAGAACTTAGTTGAACTCAGGAAAACTCAGTAAACTCAATATCAGTCCAGTCCAGTTCAGTATACTCAGTTTAGTGTCTTTCAGTTGGGAGTAGGATTCAGCACCGAGTGAACCCAAGGATAGGGGCTCACCTGCCAGTAAAGGGTGTGATCCTTAGAAGCAATCCTTCCATTCTATAACTATGTAGCCAGCGTAGGTGGAGACATCAAACCTTCCAGTTGAGGGTTGATGAGGTGTTTTAACCTGCCAGATAAGGGTTCCACCGTTCTTATTTAAGTACCTTCCAGATGAAAGTAACTCTTCAGTTTCTTTACTCGTGGCATGGTACTGACACCCTTCCAACTGGAGTAACTAATATTTGTGATTACTGATAACTGAATTACTGATACTGAGTGACTATTTCTGATAGTTCTAATTCAATAGAACTGAACTGAGTTCTATACTAAGGCTCAAACTGAAACTGTGGGAGGTAATCATCTAATCGATATGCCTCTCTATCAATGGATTGGGTTACAACCTGTAACCCCAGTTGGAAGAGTGTCAGGAATGTGCCACGGGTAAAGACAAGATGAAGAGTCACCCTTATCAAGTAGGTGACCTGAATGAGAATGGTGGTACCCTTAACTGGCAGGTAAAACACCTTATCAACCCTCAACTGGCAGGTTGATATCTCAACCTATGTTGGCTACATAAATTTAGAATTCAAGGACTGCCACTAAGGATCACACCCTCTACTATCAGGTGAGCCCCCATCCTTGGGTTCACTCGATGCTAAATCCTACTCCCAACTGAATGACATTGATTACTAGACTGAGCTGAACTGAACTAAGTTCCACTGAATTCTGTACTGACTGAATACTACTGTTCATGACATTACTAAGACTATTCTGTAACTACTGTATTCTAGTCAACGGCTAGATTTTTGGGTATTGAATACTCCCAAGGCTCGATAGCGTTGAAAGTAAAGCATAGCATGATCATAAAAGCATAACAATACTTGGTTGTTAACAATGCACTCATGTTGATATTTTGTCAAATACTTGTAAGGCATGAATTTGTACATGAATGGGACCACATAATGACATGTCATGATTTCACTATCAAACTCACATGAGCATTTTATCAAACACTTGGGAAGCTTGATTATTTCACATAATAAAACACATGAACATAATGGATATAATAATCAATTGTAAATTCAAGGGTTTAACATGCAAATCATGTAATTCACCACACATACTATTTTAACTTCATGAAACTTATAATTAATCATGGATTGAAACCCAAGTAATATCATAAGCATGAATACAATCAGTTTTAAGCATTGAATTCATAAATCTGAAAACTTGTATGCTTAAAAAAGGATTCTTGGACTCCATGGGTGAAAGGAATCCAGGAATGAACACCTAACATACCTAACAAATTAACCTCTTGGAGGTTCTTGGTGAAATTCTTGAGAATTGCTCTTGATTCTTGAAAGCTAGGGTTTTGCCTTTTGAGAGAGAATGATTTAATCTTGAGAGAAATTGAGTAAATAATGATATAATTAGGTTATTAGGGGTTAAATCTTGTGTTTAGGACTGATTAGGGACGTGGAAAAATACCCAATTACCCCAGGAAAGTTTTTAATTTTCGTCACTGAAAGTCCCGATTTTGGGCTTCACCATGATGCAGTGGCATCGCAGTGAGCCACTGGAAACCAGCTAGCACTGTTCAAAAGTGGACGAGCGTGAAATTGACCCTTGGCACGACGTGGCACTATCGTGGACTCTCACTGGATTTTGACGAGCGTGAAAATAGCCTTAGGCGCGATGAGGTGGGATCGCGGTCCCTCACTGAAAAATGATAATTGTGAACTGGAATATTGGCGTGACACACCATTATCGTAGATATTCACTGGAAACTGATGAATGTCGTTTGAACTATCTCCGCGGTGCGGTGCTGCACCAGGTAGCACACTATTTTACAAATATTGCTATAACTCTTTACCCAGGTATCAAATTTAGGCAAATTTTATGTCGTTGGAAAGCTGACTAAATTTCCTATGAAATGGAAGGTCTTAAACTTAAAAATTCTAAGTATTTTGAAAATTTTATATAGAGATACTCGTACACTGAGATTTAAACTGAGCTAGGGAAATATGGGGTATTACAGGACAAGCCCCCAACTAACTCTGGCTGACTGAACATAAGAAATACCGAAATAACTAAGATAAATAAATTATGTCCTCGGTGGATAAGGACTCACCACTACTGCTGTTGAGTAACAATGAGTTGTCTGAGAATTGTTGGGAAACTGAGCATCCGAACCTATGTTATAAGACAACATATAGCAAATAAAAGTATACGGTCAATACTTTGAATATACTGATATATGAGACGAGGAAGGGATGAAATATATAAACATGCAATACCTGAGAATGCAAGACCAAGCATAAATATGATACTGGAGTAATCTATAAACTGAAAGACTAAAATCTATAAAACTGAATAACTTACAACCTGTACGCTTGGTCAAGCAATCCTGAGCTGAGATACACTAAGACACTGACTGAAACTATGGAAATTATCATATATCCAACATGCCCCAATCTGAGCTAATCGAGGTCTAACCTGTAACCCCAGTTAGAAGAGTATTAGCACCGTACCATGGGTACTAACACTAGCTGTGTGGATCTACTAATTTGGTATCCTGAAAGACTAGGGAGTCAGTCCTAAACTGTTGGGTGGTATCTCATAATCCTACACTGGCTATTTAGTTTTAGAACTTAGGGACTGCTACTAAGGACCCAGTCCTAACTGACGGGTGAGCCAAATCCCTAGGTTCGCTCGGTGCTAAATCTTACTCTCAACTGAACTGACTCTGATACTAAGCTGAACTAAATTTAACTGAACATTACTTATGATAGTGCTCATCATAGTTATATCAACTGAGTAAAATAATAATAATATACAAGGTTTAACGAAATCATTACTTGAAAATCTGAAATAATGTAAAATACATAGGTATTGGGTATTCATAACCCTCCAATACTAAATGATCCAAAATACGATATCAAAGCTTAAAACTATAGTATGAAATCATAGTTCAAAGATCCAATACATAGACATTTCATCAAACATATAAGAATCATGAACTTGAACATGAGGATATCTTAAAACATGAGAAAACAACATGACGTCATGGCTAAATTCATATTTCAATATTATGATATGAAATTCAATTGAATACGACATGGGAAATCGAAACTTGAAACATGAGATAACCTAACTTTCCATGGAATCATACTAGGACATGAATTAAGTCAAACTACTAAGGAAAACATGAATTAAACTCATCTTGAACATATGTATCTTCGTAATAAATAAAAACTCATATTTTTAATCAAAGAAAGATTTTTGGGCTCCATGGGTGAAAGGGATCCATGGATGAACACCACACGTACCTTAATAACCGAATTCTAGTAGATTTTCTTGGATTGAAAACTTGAACTCTTGATTTATTAGGGAAAAAGCTTAAGTTTGTTCTTGAAAAAAGAGGAGAGTTTCTTGAGAGTAATTTGGAGTGAAACGGGCAAATAATGCCCTTTTGGAAGTCCCAAATAGTGTTAAGGATGAATTGGGTTGAGAAAAATGACTCAAATGCCCCTTGGGCACTTAAAACATATAATTATGCAGGACAGCGCCAAGCGCTGCGCCCTTCTCTCTAGAGAGAAAGCAATGCGACATGCAACTTACTTCTGGGGAGAAAGCCACACGTCTCGCACCACTCTACCTTGGGAGAGAGCAACGCGTCACGGTCTTATCGCATTGGCTCTTTGTTAGCCATCCAAACACTCTCCGATCCTCATCTGAAAATTTTAAAACTCTCCCGAAATGTACTTTTAACCTCCCTAAACATGAATCAACTTGGAAACCAATGTTTTGGGGCCAAAAAGGCCAAAATAAAAATCCGTAAGGTTTAGGGGTCTTGAAAATAACTAAGTCCTCAACACTGAGTGAAATTTTCAAGCCTTGGACCCCTTAAGCATGCAACAAAGAGCTAAATTGAGTTTAGAATATTACGGGGTATTACACTTACTTAATTGAAGAATGCTATTTTAGACTAATGGTGTTAAGGAGCTGGCCCGAATGGGCCAATTTTGAAAATGTTTAACCTGATGAATCTGGGTTCGAATTGGTTATCGGTTGGGGGATCGATTTAGACTGTGTTTATTTATATTAATATTAAAATATCTTATTCTAAATGAATATCTGAATAATTATACAATTCAAATAAAACTATCACTAATATAAAATAATAAAATAAATCTATTATTTGAACAATACGATAATAATAACATGGATGATATGGCCCCTCAAAATAAAATTTAAACAATATACTAGTAATATATATTATATCTATAATAAATTTAATGAAAATATTAATCTAATACAATAAGATCACTAACTAATAAAATATAAAATACATAGTTGACACTCCATACGTCCATTTTTACTTATCCATTATTGACTTAACACAAACTTAAAGAAACAATAAATAATAGAGATATTTTACTGTATCGCTCTTTGAATATAATGAATTTAGTGTTTTGAATAGTATTTGATAATAATGTTAAAATAGGAACAAAATGATAAATTATTCATTAATTTTTTAAATGAAATAAATATTATTGAACACCTATTTGTAATATACTGAACAAGTAAAAAATAAATAAAAGATATATATTATATCAAATAATGATATTCAAGCTATATGCTGGAATAAATATTGTAGATCATTACCACCTAGTGGACATTAAAGTCAACACCAAAGCTGGAGGCAGTATACAAGGCAATTCCTGCAATCATATATGAACCATATGGAAGAGAAGAAATGGAATAAAGAATGAAGGGAATGTTACTTTTAGGTGTGACAGATTCAGTACATGATAAAGAAGCTACTCAAAAGGCTATATAAACTTGTCATGTGGGTTGGGTCGATCCGTTCTAGCCCAGTTAACCCAGCTTATTTAAAGAGACCGACCTAGTATGGACTGGCTCGATGGCTACCCGATTCCAAGCGGGGCCGTCTGGGAAGGTCATCTTAGTGGACCGGCCCATTTATGAAATCAGACCAAGCCCACTGATTATTCGGCCTGGACCAACCCGATTAATAAAAAGTTTTTCATTTTTTAAATCAAAGAGGCTGGGGCGCAGGTCTAATTGGACCGTTGGCAGCCCAACGACTATAATTTTATTGGCTGGCCCAACGGCCAATTGGCCTGTTATTCTTTTAAAAATAAGAAAATTAATTCAAAGAATTTTCTATAAATACCCCAAATTCAAAATCATTTTTCACACAATCTTATCCTCTCATTCTCTCTCAAATATTCTAATTATCTCCTAAAGTGCTCAATTTTATTTTTTTATGTTGCAATTACAAATATCAAGTGGAAGTTTTCTGAAGTCGCAACTTTCGAATACTTTCAAAATTTGATATTGTCGTTCCATCTCTTACTTTTAATTTTTAATTAGTGTATTATTTGTTGAATATTTATTTTTATTATTTTTATTTATTTTGAATATTTTTTAGTTTAATTTATAATATGAATAAATTAAGAAACATCGGTAAAGTGTTTAAAAATTATTTTGAAAGTGGTAGTGGTAGTAAAAAATGAATTGGTGGTGGTTTCGGTAGAGGTAGTTCAAGTACTAGATATATCCGTATGCCTCCGGTACCAATTAGTCAACCTTTTAGAGGATGAAAACGTGTAGGTGCTCACGATATGAATTATTTAGAAGCTCGAAAAAATTATGGTATAGAAAAAAAGAATGAAGTAGACGCGGTTGATTTAAATATTGATGATGAAAATATTGGTGTGACACCCGAAGTCGGTAATGCTAATGCTAGATCTGAATTGGTTAATCTTCCTTTCCGTCCTCCCCGTTCCCCTGTAAGATCTCGTAGAAGAACTAGTATTGTATGAAAAAATTGAAAATAGAAGAAGAAACTAAGGTCCAATGCAAAATCTGTGAATTGGTTTATGAGCATAAAATCGGAGTGAGATATTTAAGAGAAAAACACTCAGTATAGCTAAGTCTTGCACAAGGTGGTGAGGTTGTTGGTAGGCCAACACAAAGTAGATTGAACCAACAACAGGTCAATTAGTTAAGAATGATAATAAAACAAAGGATCGGAAAGAAATAGCTAAAATGATAGTTGTGAGTTGTTTGCCTCTCTGTTTTGCTTCTTCAGATGCTTTTATTCATTATATTCAAGAAATTTATAATCCCATGTTTATAGGTATTCTTAGAAGTATTTGTTGAGCCAATATTTTTAGATTCCATGCGCAATATGTTTATTATTTATCTGTATTATTAAAAATTATTTCATGTAGAGTTGCTCGAACTTCTGATCTTGGTCTTCCTGTTAATAAAATTAATTATCTAACAATTACTTGTCACTAGATAGATAGTAATTTTGTTATGCAAAAATGTATTCTAGCATTTTTGTATGATGAAGATCGTAGACACACTAAAAAATTTATTTCAAAATCTATTTTTAAAGTTGCAAAATATTATGGTATTGAAAGAAAAGTTTTATGTATATCTTTTAATAATGCATCTAACAACAAGACTGTTGTTGACTTGTTAAAAGTCGAACTTTCTCTGCCGTTACCCAAATATTTCATGTTAAGTGTGCTTGTCATATATATATATAATATAATTGTAAGATATGGTCTTGAATTTTTTTAGGCTTGATATTGAAAAGATAAGACTTGTTGTTGGGTTTATTCAAGAAAATAATTAAAAAATTAGAATAAAAAAATTTAAAATTAAATGTGAACAAAATGAACTTAGATAAATATTACAGAGGCGGAGCCAGAATTTCCACGAAGAGGGTTCATATTTGAAGAAAATAAATCGAAGGGGTTCGACATCTATTATATATATAAAAATAATAGAATCTTAGTGATGTATAATTAGTATAATTTTCTGCCAAAGAGGATTCGATGAACCCCCATTATAAAGGCTAGCTCTGCCCCTAGATATTCATGCCTGAAGAATGTAATACTAGATGGAATGCTGCTTATAATTATTTACGAACTTGTCTTACTTATAAAGTTTCTATTACAATGACTTTTAATCAATTTTTTTCATGAGTATATGCTATATGATTCTGATTGGGCTGCAATTGATGATCTTGTTAAATTTTTTAAAAAAATTTATATAGCTATGATTGAATTTTGTGGTGCTTATTATCCTATTGTTTGTAATATTTTAGCTTATTCAACCGACATTTCTTGCTTGCTTAAATAATATAAGAATAAAAAAGGTTACAAAGAAGCTATTACTGATATGATTGCTAAATTTAAAAAAGTATTTTTATTCGCTTCCCCCAATTTACTTGATTGGTGCTATAATAAATTCATGTATGAAATATAATACTATGTTCTAATTAGTTTTATTATTTATAATGCTTTAGAGATAAAGCCTGAAGAAGAACCTTCTTTGTTTATAACTATGAGTGATGCGAACAGTTACATAGAAGAAATATATAACCATTATGTCGATTTACTTGATGAAGCCGTACCGGCAAATATCACTCCAATTGTCGCTCCTCAAGCTCCTGGGGAGCCATCATCTTCTAAAAGGCAGACACATAGTAGTTATCCTGATTACTTTTTTGACTTAAATGTTTGGAACAGGGTGCAACCTTCATCACACAGAACACATTCTTGGGAGGAGCTTTAAGTATCTTCGACAGCCGATGGAGGATCGTAGAGTAAGGATCAACGCACTGGATTGGTGGAAGAATAATGAAAGAAAATATCATGTGCTTTCAAGATTATCTAGAGATATATTGAATGTTCCAATGTTAACCATTGCATCAGAGAGAGTTTTTAGTCAGGTATGACAATAACTTGGAGACAATCGACACTCATTGGAAGGCAATGCTATGAATGTTTTAGTTTGCCTTAGAGATTAGATTAGAGCGAAATGAAGAAATCAAGGAATGGAGGTGGAGCCGACAGACGAACAGAATCTTGAATAAATTATGACTTCAAGGGAGAACTCAGCACAATCAAGTCCAATGCATGATTTTGCCCCATTGATTTTGACTGTTCTATGGCAGTTTCCGTTAATATTAATATGCATGAGTTGGAAAAAATAATGCGAAATTTGTAGATTTCTCAATCATGTAACTTATAAGTTTTGGATCATTTTGCAATCAATAAAATACAAGATTCATTCACTCCTTACATATTTTTTCATTTAAATTGAATGTCTAAATTGAATTAAATACTTTTAATATATTACTATCAAAATTTACACAAAGTCATAAACATAACAAAAATATATACATATAATAAAAAAATAAAAATAACGTTAGCAAATATTACTTAAACTACTAGTATTGACATACAGAAATACTATATAAGTTTATCTTTTAAGTAGTGTATGCAAATTTTTGAATATATGTTCAAGACTTCAAGTATATTATATTAAGTAGTATACATTGTATCTATATATGTGTATATTTTCTAAAGGACTATAACATGTAATGTCTATATGTTTCAACTTTTAAGTGGTATTTTAAGTAGTATATATTTTCTATAGACTAAAGTCTAAAGTAGTATATATTTATGTATACAAGTGTATATGCTTCTAAAGTAGTATATATGTAATGTATATATGTTATATGTTTATTGTTTCAACTAGTATTTTAAGTAGTATATATATTATATTGTATGTATATATGTGAAAAGTAGTATATATGTAATGTATATATGTTGTATGTATATTGTTTCATGTAGTTTGTTAAGTAGCATATACATTATATTGTATGTATACATATTTTCTATAGACTAAAGTCTATAGTAGTATATATTTAGAATATACATGTGTATATATTTTCTAAAGTAGTGTAATATGTAATGTATATATGTTATACGTTTATTTTTTAATATATTTAAAATGTATATATGTGAGTATATATAGTATATAATTTGATTTAATTTTTTTTACATAAAGGACCGGTAACAAACCCATTTCTCGAACTGGGTCGGGCTGAACCGGTTCAGACCGATAAAAACTAGCTCTACACTATGTGGACCTATCACGGACTGTTTGGGGATTTTTACTGTTGGGACCGGCCCGAACCGGCCCACAGACCGGTAACATTTAATGGATCGGTGCCGATTTGAATCATACCGGCCCTATTAACAGGTATAAACCTATATATTTTGCTCAAGATAAGAAAGGAGAACTGGCCTCACATTGGGCAGAAGTTAAAGGGATACAGACCAAAATTACACTTAGTGTTGCTTGGAGATTCCCTGAGAAACACAAATTTAAATGCAACATTAATGGTGTATGTCAGGGTAATTCAGGAGTCAACACATTAGCTTTCTACATTCAAGATGATAAGGGGGATCTATTCTTTACTAGATGGCCACAAATACAGAAGCAGAAACCAGGACTATTCAGGAGGCTTTGGAGTTTTGTCAGGAGGAACTAAAGAGAGTGATAACTGAAACAGACTCCTTAACTCTAAAGAACATGATTAACAGGCAGTGAAAAGTACCTTTGGAACTGATTAAGCAAATAGAGAATATAAGGTGCAGAGTGAAAGCAACATAATCACAAATTAACCATACATTCAGAGAAGGCAACACAGTAGCAGGTGTTTTAGCAAATAAGGTAATTGATACACGTCAAAAAGGATTACCACAATTTTAATGAGCTACCAATATCAATAAGGAAACATATAAGCATGGATAAATCCCAAATTCCCAATTTGAGGATCAGGACACTGAAAATAAACATTCAATGAAGAATAGAGTAAACATGCAAAGAAAGAAGAGACATTCACATAATAAAGCAAAGGCTACAACGAGTCCCATTAATTACATTTCCATGGGATCAAAGATAAATTATCAGCACATAAATATTAATTTTTGTGATAAAGGTGACAAAGAATCTGTGCTAAACCTACCTAAATGCTCTAGCTGCGAAAAAACTTCACTAAAAAAGAGGTAGATGGAGCCTCCCACCACAACAAATCAGTCTTAACAGTTTCATGAAGGATCACGAAGATGAGACAACAACACTTGAAGAAGAGCAAGTAGAGCATCAGGAATAGAAGAAAAATGATGTGATGAAAGAGGACAAAGCCATGAAATACTTACGGAACATAAAGAATCTAAGCTTATGCATTCCTGTACTTCAGTCTCTTAGGGATAAACCCCAACAACTTGAAAAAATAAAGAAAAACTTAGATCCAAGTGTTGAAAGCAAATGGAAATAGAAGATTCGTAGCTCACCAAATGCAAGTGAAGATGATAGAAAGATCATGACCAATGAGAGAAGGGGTTAGAGCTTGAAGATAACCTAGAGGAGGAACTGTAATGACCTTCATATTGAAACTTAGAAATTTCAGTGTTTTGACCATTTCTCCTTTCCCATGATTGCTTAATTTAATTTACGAGTTGTGGGGATGGTTGACACATTTCTCAATGCATCCTAAAGTCTTTTACACAAGATTGTGGTTCTGAACATTCTTGAAAGAGACTAGTTTGACTTTGATCAATGTTTTGTGCTCCGAGTCTCGAGTGATGATTCTGATAGTTCCATTAGCTTCAGAATATCAATTTTGAACTAGTATCATTGTTAGTTGGGTCCCAAGTCTTTACTTTATATTTCGACCCGCTATTTGAAAAATTAGTAAAATTTGGCCTAGAGGGGGTTCCGGAGGTTAATTTATTGAAAATAATCTTTTTTTAAAAGAAAATTCGACGTTTCCATTATTTTTGAAAATTGAATAAGCCTCGCAGCATATATGAATTATTTTCGTGGGATTTCGATCAAATTTTATGGGTGTGATCGCAGCTTGGTAGGCTTGCATCAAAATCAACAATTGTTGATGTCTGGTGAAGCCACTTAAGCGACCAAGGTTAGCTTAAGCAGCAGCTGCTTTAGAGGTCCAAAACCATCGTTTAAGCGGCAACTGTTGTATATAAGCCCATTTTCATAAGTTTTCATCATTTTTAGACTTTGAGCTTTGAATTCATGCAATTTTTAGAGTTTTGGTCACCATTTGAACTTAGGTTAGCTTGAAAACCTTAATTTCTTTACTTTTCATTGATTTACAGCATCAAAAATATTCTTTAATCTTAATTTCAAAATGATTTTCGAGATTTTTTTTTTGAACAAGCTTAAAAATAATATTCTTTGATTTGGACCATGTTTTAAACTCATTTTTATGTGGGTTTTCGACTGTAGACTCTTATAACCTTGAAAATTTTATTTCTAAAAGAAAATTCAAGTTTTACCCCTCTTGTTTTGATATTATTTTTTGCACCCGTTTTGAACCCTTCTTAAATTGGATCAATATTGATATCATTAGCTTCTTTTTGACATGTAGATGTCATTTTTGAGTAGATTGGATGTGCTTGATGTCGATTCGAGGAAGTCGAGCTTCTAAATGAGGTTTTGGATGATGTTTGGACTTGCAAATCTAGGTAATTAATTTGCTTTTTAAAGTCACTTTCATGCTTTGACTTATGCCTGTCAAGTGGGCCGGACTGGGCCAACCCGGAACTAGCCCTATAAAATTAATCGGGTTGTGAGCCGGGTCGGGTCCGGGTTGGGGGTTAAGTGGGCTGGGCCGGGCTCAACAGTAAAAATTTCAAAAACCAAACCGGCCCACTTAACCCAATCCGGTCAAACCCACCTAAATCCGGTCAAACTCGGTTAAAAATCCGGTCAAACCCGGTCAAAAATTAAAAAAAAAAACTTTTTTTCAATATACACAATATATACCCACCTATATACATTTTAAATACGTTAAACAATATATATATATATACACTATATATATAGTATATACTACATTAGAATTTCAAAAATATATACATATATACACAATTACACATATATATGCACCATTTAATATATACGACTAAACGTACTACTTTAAATAAAATATATACTACAAAATATATATACTACAATATATATAAATATATATATATATATATATATTATAGAGTTATATACTAACTTACAAAACATATACACATGTATACATTAAATATACACGTCTATAGAAGATATATACACAAATATACGCACCATTCAATATATATATACTAGTTTAAGTAAAACATATACTACAATATATGTATATACTATAATATATATATATATATATATAGCTATATACTAATTTACAAAACATATACACATGTATACATTAAATATACACGTCTATAGAAGATATATACACAAATATACGCACCATTCAGTATATATGTACTACTTTAAATAGACATACAAACAATATATATATATATATATATATATATATAGTTATATAGTTATATAGTTATATAGTTATATAGTTATATGCTAATTTATATAACATATACATATGTATACATTAAATATATACGTCTATAGAAGATATATATACACATGTATACTACAATATATAGAGTTATATACTAATTTATAAAATATATACACATGTATACATTAAATATACACGTCAATAGAAGATATATACACAAATATATGCACCATTCAATATATATGTACTAGTTTAAGTAAAACATATACTACAATTTATGTATATACTACAATATATATATAGTTATATACTCATTTAGATAACATATACACATGTATACATTAAATATACACATCTATAGAAGATATATACACAAATATACGCACCATTCAATATATATGTACTATTTTAAGTAAAACATATACTACAATATATGTATATACTACAATATACATATAGTTATATACTAATTTACATAACATATACACATGTATACATTAAATATGTACGCCTATAGAAGACATATACACATATATACTACAATATATATAGTTATATACTAATTTATAAAACATACACACATGTATACATTAAATATACACGTCTATAGGAGATATATACACAAATATACGCACCATTCAATATATATGTACTAGTTTAAGTAAAAAATATACTACAATTTATGTATATACTACAATATATATATATAGTTGTATACTAATTTATAAAACATATACACATGTATACGTTAAATATGCACGTCAATAGAAGATATATACACAAATATACACACCATTCAATATATACTAGTTTAAGTAAAACATATACTACAATATATGTATATACTACAAATATATAGTTATATACTAATTTATAAAATATATACACATTTATACGTTAAATATACACGTCAATAGAAGATATATACACAAATATACGCACCATTCAATATATATGTACTACTTTAAGTAAAACATATACTACAATATATGTATATACTACAATATATAGAGAGTTATATACTAATTTATAAAACATATACACATGTATACGTTAAATATACATGTCAATAGAAGATATATACACAAATATACAAAACATATGCTACTTAATATAATAAATTACTAATAATACTTGGTAGTAAATTAATAAAATATTAGAAGTAAGTTTTAAATTTAAACTAGAAATTCAATTTAAATCATTAAATGAAAAAAATTATAAAGTAAGGACTAAGGAGGAGTGAATGAATGTTGAATTTAATTGATTGCGATTTGCGAAATGATTCAAATTTTATAATTTACATGAATGAAAATCTACAAATTATGCATCATTTTTTCCAACTCATTCATGTTAATATTAACAAAAACTTGCATAGGATAGTCAAAGTTAACGGGGGTAAAACCATGCATTGGACTTGATTCTGCTGAGTTCTCCCGTGAAGACATAATTTCTTCAAGTTTTAGCTCATCGCTCAGCTCCGGTTCCATTCCTTGGTTTCTTCTTTCCACTTTGAACCAATCTCTGAGGAAAACTAGAACATTCATTGCATTGCTTCCCAATGAGTGTCGGTTGTCTCCAAGCTGCTTTCGTCCCTGGCTAAAGACGCTCTCTGATGCAACGGTTGACATTGGAACATTCAAGATATCTCTAGATAATCTTGAAAGCACGGGATATTGTGTTTCATTAGTCTTCCACAAATCCAGCGTGTTGATTCGTCGTCTGCAATCCTCTGGCGGAAATCGAAGATAATATTTCAGCTCTTCCCGATAAGTTGAGGTGTAAGTTCTCTCATCAATACTGTTCCAATAAGGTAAATCATAAAAGGAATTAGGAAAACCACTATGTGTCGTCCTTTTAGAAGATGATGGCTCCTCGGGAGGATGAGGAGCGATAGTTGGAGTAATATTTGTAGGTACGACTAAGTCAAATAAATCAGCATAGTGATTATATAATTTTTTTATGTATTCATTCGCATCACTCATAGCCGTCCACAAACCAGGTCCTACTTTTTCAGATTCAGAATCATTATTAGTATTTATTTCTAAGTTACCATAAATAATAGTACTAAAGTGTCACATTGTATTATATTTAATGCACGGATTTAACATAGCACCAACCAAGTAAAGAGGGAGAATTGGGAAAAAATATTTTTTAAATTTAGTAAACATGGCATCAACAACTTCTTTATAACCATCTTTATTTTTATATTCTTTAAGTAAACCAGAAATATCAGCTATATATCCCAAAATATTACAAATAGTAGGATAATACGCACCGAAAAATTCAACCGTAGCTAAATAAATTTTTTCTAAAAACTTAACAAGATCATTAATTACAACCCAATCAGAATCATGTAGCATGCAATCAGCAGAATCAGTAAATGAACCGCAATGTTGGTTAAAAGCTAGTGTAATAGGAACTCTATATTTATAACAAGTTTTTAAAAAATCATATGTAGAATTCCATCTAATATCAAATTCCTCAGGCATCAATATCGGTGCAAGTCCATTTTCTTGAAATTTAATTTTAAATTGTCTAATTCTTTTTCTCCGATTATTTCTTTGAATAAAACCAACAGCAAGACAAATTTTTTTAATATAAAGCTCAAAAAATTCAAGACCATCTTTTACAATTAAATTATATATATGACATGCACACTTAATATGAAAAATTTTAGGCAACGGTGGAGATAACATAGATTTTAATTTTTTTATAGCAGTCTTGTGTTAGAAGCATTATCAAAAGCAATACATAATATTTTATTTTCGATACCATAAAATCTGGCAACTTTAACAATAGAATCAACAATAAAATGTCCAGTATGTTTATGGTTTTCATCATATAAAAAAGCAAGAATACATTTTTGCATCACAAAATTACTATACATTCAGTGACAAGTAACAATTAAATAATCATTTTTATTTACAGAATGATCAAGATCAGAAATTAGGGACAATCTACATTGAATAATTTTTAACAATGTTGATAAATAAAAATAATATTGTGAATGAAGTTTAAAAATATCAGATCGACAAGTATTTTTAGGAACACCATTAAACATAGAATTATAAATAGTTTGAATGTAATGAATAAAGGCCTCAGAAGAAGGAAAACTAAAAGGCAAATAACCCACAACTATCATTTTAGCTATTTTTTTCCGGTCCCTCCATTTATTATACTTCTTCGTTACCTGACCGGTTGCTGGATCCATTCTAGTTTGCGTTAGCCCATCAATATCCCTACCACCTCGTGCAATTTCTAACTCTCTTTTGTGTGCATCATCTATATGTCTCGTTAACGTACCCGTACCCCCTTGCTTACCTCCGCTTTTATGCTTATATATTTGTTGACAAATATTGCATTGCACCTCAGTATCTGATATACGTTCAAAAATTTGCCATGCAATACTAGTTGTTTTACGAGGTCTTAGGGCACGGGGAGGACGGGGAGGGAGATTAACCGATTTAGATCTAACGTTAGCATTTCCTACTGCGAGTGCCTCATCAATATTTTCATCATCTTCGTCTAAATTAACCGCATCTACTTTATTTTCTTCTTCTATACCGTAATTTTTCTGAGCTTCTACATAATCCATATCGTGAGCACCTACACCTATTTCTTCCTCAAAAGCTGTACCAAGCGGTACCGGAGGCGAAGGCAAATGGGTATATCTACTATTTAAAGTACCTCTACCACTAGTAATTCGCTTTTTACTACCATTATCGCTTCCAGGACAAAAACTTTTAATACCTTTAGTAGAGAGGTTTCTTAATTTATCTATAGTATAAATTAAATTAAACTAAAAGAATTCAAAATACACAAATATAATAAAATTAAATATTCAACTATTAATATAATAAATAAAAATTAAACGTCAGAGATGGAACGGCAATACCAAATTTTGGAAGTATCCGAAGGTTGCGAATTTAGAAACTTCCACTCGTACTTTGTAAACGAAAAATTGAAAATTTAAGAATGAGATTTGAGAGAGTGAAAAATTGTGTGAAAAATGATTTGGAGAGAGTGAAAAATTGTGTGAAAAATGATTTGAAGGTGTAGGGTATTTATAGAATGTTTTTTGAGATTAAAAAATTATTTTAAAAGCAACACGTTAAACTTTAGGAACGTACGTCGGATGTTTCTTTAATTAAACTCAATGAAAAGACTTATTAGCAATTAATCAAGGGAAAATTAGACAAAATAGCCATTGGGTAGACTTATTTACACAAAAAATAGCCCCTTTATTCATGTTTTCCAAAAATAGCGATGCGACCTATGTTGTTTCCCAAAATAGCCGCTGGGCCAATGTTGTTACCCAAAATAGATGACTTCTTCTTCTGCTCCTTCTTCTCCTTTCTTTTTCTTCTTCAAAATCTGAAGTGCCACAAACATGAACCGTTTTGAGTGAAATATATACCCAAAGACTCGAAATGTTGAGAGGAGCTCATATCTAGAATTTGAGACTGTTTAGAGCAGATTTTGAGTTGGTCGGGATTGAAAGAAATTACCAACCATGTTTTCTAATGCTTTTGCACTTGAACTTGCAAATCAAGTTCTTATT
This sequence comes from Capsicum annuum, assembly GCF_002878395.1. Classification (NCBI taxonomy): domain Eukaryota; kingdom Viridiplantae; phylum Streptophyta; class Magnoliopsida; order Solanales; family Solanaceae; genus Capsicum; species Capsicum annuum. Next base: position 18,587,299 of record NC_061119.1, on the reverse strand, counting down.
TTCTCATATTTTATTTGTGATAATCAATCTATTTCTATCATTATAAAGTTTGTTGCAAATAATGATATATTTAAAATCCTCATCTACTATTCTCGTGTCTCGGAGGTCGTAACATCAACATAATTAAAGAAAGTAATAGTTCAAGCTTCATGATTTTTTATGCAAAGCAATGTTCTAAAACTAGAATAACTAAGGAATGTTCTCACTCCAATAGGACATTCACTCCCAATCTGTTGTTACAAATGATGCACTTACAACAAGTCATCTTATCACAAGAAGCCTACAACTCTAATCAAGAATACAACCTCATAAAGATGTAATTCTATGATTTTAATGTCATATACAAGTGCAAATCACATAAACACATCATGTGTAAGTTGGCAGTGGTGTGGAGTAATCAGTACAATAATGTACAAACACTTTGAATACAACAATCCTTGCAAAAACTAATACTAGTTCCTTTCTAGCAGGAGTATCTCCAGAACCCACATTCAGATACTTACTTTATGCAATATCGATATGCGTTTATACACTATTTATACATTATTGATACAATACATCTTTTATAAAGTATTGATACACATTTATACACCACTTATATATTATCAATAAACGTTTATTCATCATATATACAATATTGATGCACGTTTATACATCATTTATACAATTGCATAATTTTTATACTATATCGATACACGTTTTTTCACCTTTTATACCATTTTGATAAAGGTTTATACACTACATAATTATTTGTACGTCATATATTCATGTTTATACACCATTATATAATATTGTTACATAAAAAAAGTTGCACGAAAAGCTTTTTTTTTTTAAGAAAAAAAGTTAATAAGTTTTTTTATTAAATAAACCCAGCAAAAAAAAAAAAAACGTCTTTTTTAGAAAAAAAATTTGCCACCGAACAAAAAGGAAGAAAATAGCCTAATGGTCATTTTAAGTAATAAATAAAAATTTGACTATTTATATTGTGAACATTTTATTTTTTAATATATAAATGATTTTTTTTCCAATTATATTGATATTGTATGGGGTAAAAGTCGGCCTAGTTGCATGGCCGAATTGGGGAGATACATATGGAGGAGGTGATAAGTCAGGTTTCATTCATCCGCGATGAAACAGCAAACATATATTCAGTTGTGTGACCGCTGACCGGAGAAGGTAGCCTTTGCTCCCAAGTATCTCAAACACATGACACGTGTTTAGTATTAGCTAGCATTTGATCATAGATTTTTAAATATTTTTGATAAGTTTTTTTTTTTGGAAGAAAATTTGAGTGAAGTTTCATCATGTGTTTCGCCATAATATTAGAGAAACATATTTCACTTTCAAAAATTCACAAAGAAATGAAATTTGACTCAAATACTAGAATTTAGAAATCTGAATTATTTGGCACATAATTTTTTCCCCAAAACTGCTTAAAAATCTATGACCAAATAGGTCCTTAGCTTCGGAGTACGAAACTATTATCAACCTAGTCCACATTAAATAAGTTAGATTATCTAAAATTATGCATTCTTGATCATTTCAATTGTATTTGTGTGTCCTTGAACCACATCGAATTTTAATTTTATCTTTTCAAAATTATGCATTCTTGATCATTTCAATTGTATTTGTGTGTCCTTGAACCACATCGAATTTTAATTTTATCTTTTCAAGGGTAAACAGATGTAACCATGAAGTATTTTACACCATTGGCCAATTACTTACATATGTTTCAAACTATAGTGCGATATAAAGGACTACAATATTTTAACGAAATTAATATACAAGGATCCCAACTGACATTGATCAAGTTAGTTGCAAAATAGGCATTAATCCTAAATTTCAATTTATATGACTTATTTTTTTAAAATTAGTTCAAAAAAGAATGATATATTTTTATATTTAGTACTCAATTTAATTTTAAAATACACATTTTATCCTTAATGAAATGATTTATCTATATCTATATCTATAATTTATAATCTATACTATATTAAAACTGTGAAGGGCCTTAGAAATATTGTTTGAACTTTTTGCCCTTCACTAAAAGCCTTTGTTTTAGACAAAATTGTTATAAAATAATAAAGAATAAAGAACAAGAGTAGAGAGAGAAGAGAGAGTAATTGTTATTTCTCTTGATGGATAAATTACAATGAAGAAAAAGCTCTTTATTTATAAGGGAAAACTAACCTTAGGGTTTGTAACTTTTCCATAAATAGACATACACAATATATGGTAAACTAGGTATTCACTATATATGGTAAAGTAGACATTCACTATATATGGTACATTTATAACACTCTCCCTTGAATGTCTAATTGATAGATAATGTGTTTCGTTAAAACCTTACTAGAAAAATCCAGTAGGAAAAAAATCTAGTGAAAGAAAAAGAGTGCACATCTCTAACAATACACATATAAGCGGCCTCATTAAAAACCTTACAAGGAAAATTCAGTGGGACAAAACCTCATAAGGGAAAAAGAGTACAGTTCCCCCTAATGAGAACATCCTTGAACCTTTGTATCTTGATCTTGTGCACCATCTTCTTGAAAGTTGCAATTGAAGGAGACTTGATAAATAAATTAGTCACATTGTCACTTGAACGAATCTATTGCACGTTAATATCACCATTCTTTTAGAGCTCATGTATGTAGAAGAGCTTTGATGAAGTGTGCTTCGTTCTATCTCCTTTTATGAATACTCCCTTAAATTGTGTTATGCATGTTACATTATCTTCGTATAAAATTGTGGGTACATTGTTACATTTCACACCACATTTTTCTCGAATGAGATGTATCCTAGATCTCAATCATACTCATTCTCAGCTTGCTTCATGAATAACTATTATCTCAGCATGATTTGATAAAGTGGCTAGATAGACTGCTTTGTATATCTCTAAGATATGACAATATCTCCACATATGAACTCATAGCTTATTTGAGATCGAGTTTTATACGGGTCAGATAAGTACCCAACATCAGCATAACCAACAAGATCGAGACTACAATCTTTCGAATAAAATATGCCCATATGTTTGATCTCATTTCGATGTCTCCTAGTAGGAGCAGAACTATATCTTGCTAATAAATTGACCGAAAAGGCTATGTCATACCTTGTAATATTTTCAAGATACATTAGTGCATCAATTGCACTAAGATATGGTACTTCATAACAAAGGAGTTCCTCATTTTTTTTCTTGAGGTCGGAATAAATCCTTATTCAATTATACATGTTTCTCATTTAAGCAAATATTCAATTGCTTTTTAAAACTCTCCAAGAGTCTCAATAATTTTCAAGATATAAGCTTAAATAATATAACGATTCTAAATAAGTTTCCTAGAAACTTTTATATGCTTCAAACATTTTGAACCCTTAGAAAGTTTTCATTTAAATTTTGTCAAGTGACAATATTTCATATTTCATATGTGACATCTTCAAGTGTCTGGTGTGCAAATCAAATAAGTTTTACACTTACCAAGATGCATCTTTTCATGTCACTTGATAAATATTTCTACGTCAGCATGCTTAAATAAACGTAGAATTTAGATCCTCATAATCTTTTGCAATATTGTGTCAATATTGTATTAAAGATATCGTCAAAGGTTTCTCATTTTATATCGGTTTGCAATGTGACATAACATTTTGAGATCTCATCACTTCATTATTTTCTGGTACTTGAACCTTTCATAAGGTTTCATGAAGTGTTATATCATAGGCTCTTCAAGAGCACATTGCCTTCTTATTATGATTATTTGCTCCTTATCCTTTTAAAGAATTATTTCATTGGGAACCTATTAGTCTACCACACTTCATGCATGCCTAGAATTTGTCCTTTAAGAAAGCAAAATAGGAGCATTTGTAGCTTAAATATGATACTAAATTTGAGTCAACAGATGCTTTCGGCATTTGACTTGAATTATCTTTTGAATGAGGATCTGATGATAATTCCTAATATATTTCATAGCTACTTATAATCTCCCCCTTATGTTAGAAAAATTAACATTTATCCTCCATTTTCATTGAGGAATCCATCTTTGTGCATCATGGTATATTATTAATTGTATACTGCACATCAAAACTATTAGATGGAATAATTGGTTCTTGACCTTGAACCATTTGAGAGAGAAGAAATAATCATAATTTATTGATCTAATGCATACAAGTATTATTGTATGCAACATATCATATTTCAGACCAACACATGAATCTTTGTTCTCATTAGCAATGGTTTAGCTATTTATCGAAGGCATTCAATGCTAAACCATCATCATCAAGATTGTCTTGATTACACAATCTAAAAGTTATGCTTTTAACTCAATTTTATTAAGCAAACAACTTTATGAATGTCAAACTATAGGTTGAAAATGAATGTACATGTGATCATCTTATATCAATGCATCATAATAGATCATATGACAGGTGAACGGACCCATATTCACCTTTTATATTTTTCAGATTTTGAGGGATCCAATCCAATAATTAGTTGATCCAACCAACTTATCATGAGAACAAAAAACATGAATAATTCTTGAAGAATTTTCTAATTCTTCATTACATGTTCAATACTCAATATGCACATCTTTAGGATGACATAGTAAAACTTTTATTCTACTTTTGAAACAGCCTCTGTACTTTGGGATGTCAACAATGCATCTTAATAGATCACATGACTGGTGAATGGGCCCATATTCACCTTTTATATTTTTCAGATTTTGAGGGATCCAATCCAATAATTAGTTTGTCCAATCAACTTATCATGAGAACAAACAACATGAATAATTCTTGAAGAATTTTCTAATTCTTTATTACATGTCCAATACTCAATATGCACATCTTTGGAATTTCATAGTAGAACTTTTATTCTACTTTTGAAAAGTCTCTCTACTTCTTCGGAGTAGCGGTATGGACTGCGTACATCTTACCCTCCCCAGACCCCACTTTGTGGGAACACACTGGGTTTGTTGTTGTTGTTATTGTTGTTGTGAACTCCAAGTTTACCATGACATATACCTTTTTACTTTAGTAAATTTCAGATTTACTATTACATGAATAAATTTTAGATTTACTACTTTAGAAGTAGATTTCAAAATAACTCTTCTTGATTATTTTGCCTCATTCGGAGGTGAGTTATGAAGTCATCACAATCAAGTTTACGTTTGTTGATAAGCTTCACTAAGTATCATCACATTCACCGAGGGAATAGATCTATGTTTATAACAATTAAAATTCTCATTCTCATGAATGAAATATAATCATGTTTTAAGCCTATCAAATTGATAACTTATAACCTCTTTTATGATATTGCTACTTCAGGAGCAAATCGAGACATACATATGATCTAGAGAATTTTTCTCTAACATATCTTATGATCATAATACACGTGTGAAAATATCATCAGTTTTGATGATCATTATCATATTGTCCCTCCACGCGTATATTCGTGTATTCAATCACTTGTCTTCTTTCAGACATATTTGCACTACCATTATATACACTTCAAGAATGAAGTAAGTTGTCATATTTTACACTTATCATATATTGCTACCACATTCACTTCATGGAATGAAGCATATTCAATAGGACATATTTCATGACTTTTTATTAAAAACACATTATTTTGCCTTAGCTATCATAATATCATCAATATAGTGCATTGAGATTCAAACTCAACGTTTTATCCATATAAAGACATCTTAGGCATAAATTGACGGGACTTAAACCCAACATATTATCATCCCTTTTGATAATATTGTTCTTGAGGAATAAATTTTAAACTTAAATGGTTCCAAACCAATCATTTTTCTTAAATCCAACAATAATTATATTATTAGTAACAAAAGAAAGATAACATAAGGAATTACTAACCTTGAAATTACCTTTAGATTTATAATCTCATCTTTTTTGGTAGAGTCTCATGCTGATAACATGTTATAAAATAATAAAAAATAAAGAACAAGAGTAGAGAGAGAGAATAATTGTTATTTCTCTTGATGGATGAATTACAATGAAGAAAAACCCCTTTATTTATAGGAAAAAACTAACATTAGGGTTTGTAACTTTTCTATAAATAGACATACACAATATATAGTAAAGTAGGTATTCACTATATATGGTAAAGTAGACATTCACTATATATGATACATTTATAACAAAAATCGTCTTTTCACTATTTTTTTCTAATATTTAAGAGTTGAAAATACATAAAATATACTTATTATAAACCTATCATCAGAATTAATGACTTTTAATAAGGAAAGGTTATTACGTATGACATGTAATGTAAAAATAATTATAATTTTACCAGTTAAGGAAGATTGAAGTTACTAATAAATGAAAAAAAAGGATTTTTTTTAAGCATAATAAACATATAATGTGGAAATAATTATGATTTTACCAATTAAGGAAGATTAGCTATGCCAATAAACATTTGTCTATTTCACATTTGTAACTTGAATTGACCATATTTCATAAATCTTAATTATTATATATTTACATTCCTTAGTTTGGTTAGATTTGATATAGCATATATGTGTTGAACACGTACTTACATTTAACTAAAAAGTTACAAAAAGAAAGCAAAAACAAAAATTATCATATGAAATTTTTAATTTGAATATTCCCCACTATTTGGTAAGAAAATAGATAAGGTTTAACGAAGTCATAAGCTATATGATAAAAAAAAAATCATAATATTTAATAATTTTAAATTAATTAAAATTTTGTCTTATCTATAATCTATAAATTATATTTATAATAATAATAATAATAATAATAATAATAATAATAATAATAATAATTAACCCTGAATATCAATAACCAAATGCATACTACCATAAATAATTTGATACATTATTGTTTTACTTTTAGCAACAGAATAATTTAAAATTTTTATATTTAGGTAATTTTTTTTTGGAGAAATTTTTTTTTGGGATTCTATAAATTGAGTTTTCCCCTACAACAATGTAATAACATCAGGTATATTATTATAACTACTTTTTCGATGAGTGTTGAAGGTGTCGTATATATCATATTATTCTATTGTCTCAATTATCATATTATTTATTTTAATTTCTATCCCGTTTAAGTTTATATTATTGATAATAAATGTTCGGTCGAACTTTAAGAAATTTTTTGTGTTAATGAGGTTTAATAATATCGTTCTATTATTTCAATTATTGTAGGTTTTGTTTTGTTACTATCTGCAGTTTTCCTGCTTAATACAGGTGGTAGATGAACGCTTAGTCAGGCTTTGATGAATTTTTTGTAAAGATTAGAATTTAATAATATTGTTTTATTGTAGACTACGATCTATTATAATCTACTATTTATGTTATTATCTGTTTTGTGATAGTTCATGTATGTCTGGATGCATAAAGCTGTCTATCTTCGATCTTTAAAGTTAATTGCGATTTTTCAATAAATTACTTTTTTATATATATTATATCGATTGATGGCTTGACATGAAGCACACATGCAATGCACATACACTTGACTAGTAATAACATAAACATAGACTTATTTTAAATCACAAATTTAAAAAATCTATCTTTCATAAACTTTATGTCAAATCAAACTAACTCACACAAATTAAGAAGATGGGAGTAATATTTTCGTACTGTAGTATTGATGAGTGAAATCTATTGGAAAACAAGGGAAAGATGCAACAACAAATGTTACTATTTATTTAAGGTAAAATAAAAAATGTTTTGAGTTGTGCTAGACATTAAGAATACTGCAATAATGAATGTTTTTTCTGAATTAAATAAGCTTACCTTCACGAGAGAGATCTAAGTTAGAACGAGGGTGAGTATGATGGACTGATGATTATACAAATAATTTTTATTCAAAAAAATGATAAAGTCAGAATGAGATATATATAGACTTATGAAATGAACATGCGATATATGTCACGCTGCAAGAAGTGTGGTACTTGTCGCATTAGTGAATGTGTCATAATAAAGATAATTGAATATCAAATAACGAAGGATAAAATGAGATTTTCAGAACGAAGATAGGTCAACACATACATACACAAAACATAGCGGAAGTCTAAAAATACATATCTGTCTCTACAAATCAAAATAAAGACATAAATAAGGTAGATGAGGTCCGGGAAACTGCTCTAAACTCTAGAGCGTGCCAGTACCTTGGAAGATCACCAACTCGATAGCATGAACTCAGCCTCCGCGTGTCGTAGTCGTACTAAGATCTGCACCAAAGAAAACCAAAAGAAATGAAGTATGATCCACTTGTACTCAGTAGGTACCATAAGCCGACTGAGCAAAATAAAAAATAATTTTAGTAAAGAAAAATATAAGCGCGTCATCTGCAGGCAGAAAATCTCAAACGGTAGCTCACACCATCTCATTAACAGTTTCAATATTTATACAGAAAAAAAAATGACATAGATATACACAAAGAATATGTGAAGCTAAACACAAGTAAAAAAAAAAAACTAAAGAAATTATGAAAGATGTACATGCAATACTATGAAAATGAGATGAATAGTGAAAGTCATCGCATGACTTTCTATATACAACTACTGGGTTTGCAGCTCCCAAGGTAGGACCCATGGGGACTCACAACCCATACACTATAACTCATATCTGAAATCTCAACCCACCTCTTTGATTCGGGTTCACGAAGAGGGTTTTATAAAAAAAATTCCCATTTTCTTTCAAAAGCAGTATTCCTCAATGGTATCGGTTTCTCATGGATGTATATGTATGGAATAAGAATGTAACTCACAATCAAATCAGTATGAAGATATTCAATCTGTTCAACACATATATAAGTTATCCATGAATCCACCCAATATGTCCATAATTCATGACTATCAACTCTTCTTGGGCATCATTGAATTAAATATGCATATAAGATACTACAAATATCATATCAACTCCTAACTCAGGCATTTCTATCAGGATAAAGGCAATCATTGCTCAATAAGGTCTATAATAATAATTCAAGCTGCTACACAGGCATTATACCTAGAATAAAGACATTTAGACGCACAGATAAGTCCAAAGATGTCAAATAAAGCCCTCACATGATAACACCCAATATCAAATATCACAAGTCAAGAACAACAAAATATAAGCCCCCACTCAATAATACAATAGTAATAACAATCTCAAAAATAAACCCCATAGTTATTTTCCTCAACCCATATCATGTTTTGCTTATTTATAAACTACTCAGCTCAATATAAACGAAGTTCATAACCTATCTCAAAATGACCATCCAAACCTAAGTGCCTAAGTACAGAGCTTTTTCTTTTTGAATCACCTCAGAATAAACTACAACATTCAAATATTGCATCTACGTGTTAAAAGAAATTTAATGATACTCATATTTTCCATATTTGAGTCGAGTTTAGAGCAGGTTTGCAAAATAAATTAAAAAATGAAAGGGACAATATCAAAATTTTATTTTAAAAATATGTTATCCAAGGTTATAGGAGTCTACAATTGTAAATTCACGCTAAAACGATTAAAAACGATGATCAAAACAAAAAAATTATTTTTAAACTTTACCGATAAAAATCTCAAAATTTTATTTCATAATTATGATTAAAATGTATTTTAGAAGATGTAATCAATGAGAAATAATGGGGATATGTGTTTAGAGGTTATCCACATGAAACACCATGAGGAAACCATCAAAAATTGTCTTTTCCAAACTTTGAAGGTCCAAAAATAGAGTTAAATTACAAAACTAAGGCTTATATACTATTCTATGAATAGTACCTCACGAACATGGTCAACTCTTTGCGTTCACAATGGTCAACTTTGACCAGGCCAACTAATTGGTCTCCGCATTCGAGGCTAAGACTTCGCGTTTGATAAGGTCCACAATCTGGACCACCGTATTTGCGACAATTTTATCACGTTATGAGGGAAAAGATTCTTCTTTGTGTTCACAGCTAGAGACCTACATTCACGAAGAAGGATCTGGCTAGCACCAGATATCAACAAAAATGTTAATTTTGCATGATTTTGAATCCTCCAAATGGATCCTTGAAATTCGTTCAGGACCCGACAGACACAAATCAAATATGCTACCAAGCTATTTTTGATGTTCTGGATTCAATGGTGATATCAAATTTAAAAAAAACGATTGTTTTGAATAACATAACCGCTAGGACCCCCTTTTTGGTAGTTTTTCAAATAAATGATCAAAATGCAAAATAAAGATTTCAAATCCAAATCAGCCCTGTTACTAATCAAAATTCAGCATTCTGGATCTGATGGAACTATTCAAATTATCATCCGACACTCAAAATATCAAATATTGATCGAGGTCAATTATATAACTTTTAAAGCCTCTAAAAATCACAAACTCATAAAAGATATTTTCGATCGCACCAAAAATTATGCCAATCATCTCCACACCCTAAAATTAATATGGGTAAAACAGTCAAAAGACATCAAAAAGTAAAAAAAAATCACAAAGTAGGTCATTAAAAAATATTCCCTTGAAATACTTAGGCATTTTTACCAGTTGTATTACCACTCATTATTGATAAAGGTGTTGGGATCAAAATCATCAGGACACCATGTGAAAGATAAAGTTTCAAACGATTGTAAAGATAAATCAGATGACAAAAAAAAGTATATTAAAAAAGCATATTATTGATATATTTTCATCAATAGATCACCTACATATTATGAAAGCTAATATTATTAAAAATACAAAAACTGTTGAGGAAATTTTTTTTCTCTAAATAAGGCTCTCTTAATGACTACATTGTGATGTTATTATGTTATGATATGAGAAGACGAATCTTTAATTTATAAAAGTCTAAATTTTTTCTCTAAGAAAGAAGTAAGCCAAATGTAGAAGAGTTTTATATTTTTCTTTTTTAAAAAGTAAAGTATCGTATGACTTTGACTTTTCTTCTAGAAAAAGTAAACCTCAAATTTTATAAGAAAATCAGGGAAAAACTCTAACAAATCTCCTCTTTTTGACTTAGTTTTCTTGACAAAACTTGATCCGCCTTCTTCAAATGTATGATATTCAATTTTTATATAATCTTCATCACTGCTGCTTGTCATGATTAAAAATAATATTAAATATTATGATTAAAAGTTAATATTTTATTTTTATATTTAAAGAAACAACAACATAAATTTTGACAATATGTTTAAAAGTTAAATTCATCTCCATATGTAGCAATTAGATAAACATCTTTATTATCATCAAGTTAGTTACAACTTTTTGAACTCGTCTTGAACATGTCTTTCGACCATTAGACTATTGAACCATAGATTTTGATATCACTTGTTAGGATCAAAATCACCAGGGCATCATGCGAAAGCTAATAGTTGCAAACCATTATGACAATAAATCAGATGACAAAGAAAAAACATACTGAAAAATATTATTGATATATTTTGGTCAACAAACCTATATATTATGAAAACTATATTTTTAAAAATATAAAAAACATTGAGGAAAAATCTCTCCCTAAACAAGACTCTCTAAACGACTATATTATAGTGTTATTGTGTTGTGGTATGAGAAGGGGGATCTTCAATTTATTAAGGTCTACACTTTTCCTCCGAATATGAAATTTTTTTATATTTTTCTTTTATGTAATTATTATTAAGGTCAAAAGTTATGACTATTTAAGTGAGACACTGTCCAGGGTTCGAGTTGGGTTCGCAAGGCAAACCTCCAGCTTTGCTTTTGGTCCGCGACGGGGCTGCGTCACGGAGCCCCTCCCGAGCATCAAAAGTTGTTTCGTTTTGATTTTTTTAAGGGAATTAAGGTCTTTTACCATCCCTAAACCGCCCCTAATCCTTTTTGGATGAATATAAGGTCTAAAACACGTTATTTCACCTCTGCAAAATCCCTAATCATCTTTCATTAAGCAAGAGAGGGGAAACTACCAAGGGTTGAGGATTTTAAGCTTTCGGGTTCAATTTTCCCAATGTTCTCTTTGATTTTTCTCCATCAAAGGTATGTGGGACTATCCTAAATCTCATGGGCGTAAGTTTATAGTTTTAACAAGCTTTAAAGTATATAACTACGTATATGTAATGAGTTTTGAGAAATCATTTAAAGATCATGCATCATGAATCCAATTTAATGATAATATGTAATTATCATGGGGTTTTTCCATAAGTTTGATTTATAATCATGTGCATTTATGATATGAGATTCAAAAAGTGATTTATGAGTATGATTCATGAAATTTCCTTTCCCATGATGAAATTTTATGGTCTTAACATGTTATGAATAGTGAAATGAATTTTAGAGCATGAATTATAAATCTTCTTTTTTATCATGAGATTTGCGTATAACTAATGTTGGGGTTGTTTTATGAATGAGGAGAACTCTTGAATTATAAATGCCTCTTGATTTATTATGCATGGTTGTTTTACATGTTTTTCAAAGAGGTGATTATTATTCTAATTTCTATTGTTTCCTAATGAATAATTGCATGTGTTTTATGTAATATTTGGCCACCACATGTTAAAGTATTGAAAAGAGAGCGTTTTGCATATGTTTCATGTGCTATTTGAAATAAGAACTCTCATGTGTTATGATAAATCTTTTGGTGATCATTAATATATTTTAAATGAGAAGGGCTATAGATATGATATGATATGATACGACTTACAAGTCTAGGCATGATGGTACCTATTATGAAATGCCCTTAAAATAAAAGAAATGAATGTTTTGAGTATGAAGCATGGTTTTAAGGGTTAAAATTGAGCTTAAGATAGATAAATAGTTACCCGAAGAAGGCATTTGAGTGAAGGAGCTCCTTGATGGAAACCTGATTTTATCGATGCGGGTATTATCCTGAAAGGGGGATAATTTGGACATCATGAAAGGGTGATGCCTATAGTATGCCTAAAAGAGGGTATTCCCAATTTATGGAAACTCTAATTTTGAGGTAAATTTGGATTGGAGGCTTGGTCACCGAGTTAAGGGCGTACCCATATAGCCTGTGGGTAATCAGAATTATAGGGTGTACCATCTAACTCAGAAGTAAAGCAAAGAGTCAAGTCAAAGTTCTACAAGTATGAATTGAAGTTCTTTAAATTTTGCCCATGTGTTTTTATAAATATATTATGATAAATTATTTTCGCAATTCTCTCAAATATGTTACATGAAATATATGTTATTTTTGGTTTGTTGTACATACCAATACTTTTCAAGTATTGAATCCCCCCCTCCTATAGTAAAGGTTCTAAGGCACGGTCTCGCGATCCATCACATCAGTAGAACATTAGGGATAATAACAGAGTTAGTGAACCATCCATATTTCGGAAGGTACTTATTCATATGTTGACTTCTTTTAGTTTATGGTCCAGCTGGGGCCCTTGTCCTGACTGGATTATGTTTATGATGATATGCTAAGGGATCTCTCGGGACTTCGCAGTTTGGGGTACCTATTGCGGCCAGGTCTTCGGCTCGGGCCATAACAATTATGATCTATATATATTATTTACCATTTTGATTTATTAAAAGGTGATATTTTGAGATAGGTCAATATTCCTGGTAGATTGGATGACAATAATATATACTGGTAAAATAATAAGTTAGTTAATGAAATCCATGTCTCAGTATAGAGATTGATGATTTTAACACCTCGAGACTACCCTTGGACGTCACATAGTGGTTAGAACCATAAGTGATCCTCACATAACCCATGATACTTGCATAACTCATGAGCAACTGAATATGTTACATAAATCTGAAAGAAATAAGCAGAAGAGATTTCTTTACTAAATGTGTACAGTACAAAACTGAAATCAAATACATCAACTCTGCTGACTGTCTACTAAGCCTCTAATAATACTGACTATAGGTATCCGAGATATGACCCCCAGCTATCTCTAATCAATATGGCTGAATTAAAAAAAATGCTACTAGAACTAAAGTTGACTCGAGTTCTCAAATCAAAAGAACTCTTCACCTGCTAACTGGAAGCTGCGAACTGTCTGATTATGATTTGCCATAACTGGTACCTATGTTATGAGATAATGTAGCACATAGACATATATGTGGGTCAGTACTTCTGGAATGTATTGAGTATGTGGGGGTGAATACACAAGTAAAACAATAACTGAATATTCATAAAAACTTTCAAATAATGCATACTAAGTGTAAATGACTCACCTTGAGCTTGAATAAAACAAAGACTGTAAAATCATAAACATGATTGATGAAGCATAAGGATAAACTTTGTTAGCCATAGCCCTTAGTTTCTAAAGGCCTTACTTTTTATTCTTTATTTTGGGAGATTCTTCTAACCGACATAAACCACTTAAGCTATCATAGAGTCCAACGTCTTACCCACGTTGGGGAGAGCCATCCTACTCTTGCCATCGGAATAGAACCTTAACTTAGTAATCACTGAACTTAACCCATATTGGGACTTAAAACTATGGTGGCTTGTAGTATCTAGGAATTAAGGGTACACTTATCCGTATTCCTTTCTCAGTGCTAAATACTTCTTCCATATTACTTATATGCTCATACTTTAGGAAATCCACTTTCAAATAGCATAAGGGTTAGTATACTAGAAACCAATTATACTTTTCTTTGCTTTAAAATATAAGAATGGCAAATAATTGTGGATTTCAAGCTTAATCATGGAATCAAAAGATCAAACTTTTCTTGTAAACTTAGTGCTCAAACTTGAGCCTTGAATCTAATACTTTCTTTCATATAACTTGTAATACAATATCATGCTTAAAACTCAATTGAAAATCTTTAACCAATGTTTCAAATCAAACTCATGGTATTCAAATCAGAATAGAGAATCTTTAAGTCAAGAAATAATTAGATGAAAACAAGTATGCACTTTAATACTTCAATCCCATAGTAATTTCATAAACTCAAAACAAGATAACTTGGGTATGAACCCTAATTGCAAGTCATATAGCTTTAACTTTAAAAGAAGTTTTGGGCAAAAGGATGAAAGAATATCCTTTTTCATAAACCCCACATACCTTAACTGAACAAATTCTTTAAGACGCTTGAAATTGGAACTTGAATCCTTGAATTCTTGAGGAAGAAAGCTTGAATGTCTTGTTCTTAGGAAGGGAGTCTTGAATTTTGGTTGAGGAACCCTAATCTTGATGTTCTTGATATTCTTGAATTTGAATCTTGGGACTTAAAGGATGAATTTTTGGGTGAGGAACCCTAATCTTAATGTTCTTGCTATTCTTGATGATGGGAGGAGGAAAAACATGTTAAGTGATTGAGGATGGGGGAAAAATAATGCCTCCTTATGTTTTTAAGTCATGGGGATAGGGTTTGAAGTGAATAAAATACGAAAATACCCTTAGGAAAACAAAATAAAAATTACCGAATTTTTTTAGTTGATGACTTAGTTGATAGCCAACTAGCTTGTCAACTAGTTGACGGCTTGTCAACATAGTCGTTACCTTCTCTTCATGATCTGGTTAAGATTGACGACTTAGTTGATAGCCTGTCAACTAGTTGATAGCTTGTCAACCTAGTCGTTACCTTTCCTTAAGTGATGCAGAGTATTTCTGGTTAAGGCTGAGACAAGGTTGATAGCTTGTCACTTAGTTTACGGCTTATCACCTCAAGTCGTCACCTTATTGATAGACCGACACTCTGAATTAAAATGAGCATAACTTTCTTCTCCAGTATTGGATTAATGTGAAATTGGATATGTTGGAAAGAAGACTCAAGGATCTTTCATTTGATATATATTATGACACCTGAATCCTTATATTCTAGGATATACACTTATTTAAAATGGAACCTAGTTAGAGTATCTGTTAAAACTCTATCGATAGAAAAGTCCTCAACTCGTCTTTGAATTAGGAGATTTTTATGACCTTGATTCACATACAAAGATATTCACAAACTATATAATTGATAATTACACATATATAGACATAGAATCATTGAATTTAGTATGAATACATGGTACCAACGGTTTGAATTCTAGCTCAAAAAATGTCGGGTGTTACATTATCTCCCCCTTGGAATTATTCATTCTCGAATGATGGGAAGGATTTTATTGAAGATTTAGAAGTATGGATTAACATAGACTTGACATGTTTGCTAATGAAGGATATAGCTAAGCTGAAATATTAAAACTCTATCATGAAACTGATTCTAAGATGACTTGACTTTATTGACTATAAGGAGCTAATTCATGCTGAGAGTTTAGAATTCACTTGAAATGATCATGATATGATCATACAAATAGAACTGTGAAGTGATAACTGATGCAATAAAAATTCTAAGAGATACTAAGGATGAAATAAGGTATGTAACTTCTCATTTAGGATTGTCACTCAACAAAACACGTATATAAATCAAATGGAAAAGGGCTTCATGGCATCGCCAAGTACATTATGTAAGAACGAATCATGAGATAACGAGCCTTAGGTCGTACAAGGGGTATTACAATGTCGAGCTGAAATACTTGGAAAATTGAGATCATGCTCTAAACACTTATGAACTGAATCATGATTAAATAGTTGAATATGAAACATGATGCATGGACTGAATGAATTACCTTATAGACTAGCAATATTCATGAAACTTCGGATAGTAAGACTATATGGAAAGATGGGAAACTATAGGAGCTTATTTGTCTGATTGCTAAACTGAATTACTGGTTATACGTACTGACTCTTACTGGAAGTTTATACTCAATTGGAATATGTTTTCAACACTCTTGCTAAGAAGTTAATAACATTAGAGAGCAAAGAATTCTTGGGCATGATCTGAATACGATATCTGAATAAGGAATCTCAATATGGTTATAACTCTATAATCATGGACTAAAGGCCTATAAAACATAATCTAGGATAGAATCACTTTTCCTTGGGCAATACAACTACTAACTTTCAAGCTTAGACACATTTCTCAAATACTCCCTCAACTATACTTATCCTCTTAAATACCATGCTCATTTGATTCACCTTACACTTCTCACATGGGTACATATAACTACTCTAGCCAAAATTTGAGTTGAACTACATGCTCTCGCCATGTTCAAACCTAACTCAAAA
Organism: Capsicum annuum; assembly: GCF_002878395.1. NCBI lineage: Eukaryota > Viridiplantae > Streptophyta > Magnoliopsida > Solanales > Solanaceae > Capsicum > Capsicum annuum. The sequence goes on along the minus strand of NC_061119.1, from coordinate 18,570,278 downwards.
TCACAAGGTACTACACATAACACCATAATACTAGTCTGAACCGTGAATTCAATACCCCATGCATTTTCACAGCTCTCATCTTATGAATAATTCTTCTTACCACTTCAAAAACTAAATTGAACCTCTTACAAGGAATTTACTAACACACAATGCACCCATCCACTAATGTACCAACATGAAATTCAAGCCTATCATTAAAACCACACATGAACTTCTAGGCAAAAAACCCACTAAAATATCTTTCCCATATTAGATAATACTTCTATCAATAACAACTTCCTTACACTATCCCCAAGAAGATACACACGAATTTTTTTCAACTTACCATGACGTATACCAAAAGCTTGGCCTCAATCATCCTTCAAACTTATAGCCTTAGATAAAAAAAGAATAAAACAATCTCTCCCCAACGAGAAATATTTACTCTCTCCTATCTAGATAATTATTTATCACCACTATCATCTCTCCCTTAGATTAAAGCCAACCTTCTAAACTTATGGAGTTATTTCATATCTCTAGGACTGAGCCATAATTTCTTCACTCTAGTATTTTACAGAGAAATGCTCAACTCACGTGCATGAACTATATTTAAAACATACTAACTTCATTCTTGGACAATCCCTCTATATATATACCACCTTAACTTTCTCTATCTTCAATTATTATTATGATAGACTTACACTCTCCCCTGCCAACATACCTGCCTCAATAAACACATAATCTATATCACATTTCTAAACTTACATTTTCCCCTAAACCATGAGACTCAAAATCATACCAAAGCACTCAATGTCATCTATCCATAACTCCTTAACTTAGCTATTAAGAACACCATATACTCTATAACTAGTCTTCTTCCCATTTTACAACTCAAGAGTACTACTAACCACACACAACCTTTAGTAATCTTGGAAAATAATGTAACCCTATATCACCTTGGGTACACTTCTAAATCATACCTACAACATCATACTTAATTGGAAAAAATGAACTCAAACTCTTGCATACACTGTCCTAGACTACTAGATCACTTCCATATAACTAGCATCACTAACCAAGCAATCATTATTTCCACCTTGATAATCATCCACTGTTCAAACTTATTGTCTAGTGCTAGGCATAATTAACAACACACCTCACATACTATTCTTTCTTGAAAGCTATAGTATAAAACACCAAGAAAGACTAGTCCACTAGAACCTCATAATAATAATAATCAATCATGATCATATGGTATATCTTATTAAAACCTGCTAGAACTTCCTCCTTCTACACATTACTACTATTTACCCATCAATACACCTAAATTACTTTCACAGCTCTATAAGTTTCAACTAAACTTCCTTTTTATCGCAACCTCACAGGAAGCCTAAATTAACAATACTCAACCACCAAATACTTTTGTTAAAAACCTATAATTTTCTAAAAAAATAAATACCATCACTAACTCCTTTTCTACTTCAAGTAAACAACAATTCACCTTAATTAATAACTCCTTCTCTATCTTCTACTATAACACCCCAAATCTGGTACCCGAAATGCTACACAGTGCTCATGACCCCGAAGGACCACAAGCTAACCCATGATGATATCTATACCTGCAAAATGCATCAAATACTTTATAATTTGGAAACATGAACTGAAAGGCCATAAGGCTCAATAATGAACATGATCTGAATGATATAATATCTGTGTGGGGTAATAGAATACCCAAAACAAAACTGATCGTACTAAAGTCTGAAACATGATAGTCTAGAAAGACTTTAACTGACTGAACTATCTGAGTAAGGATTTGATGGGACATGTCCCAAAATAACTCCAACTAATAAACTGATTAATGAGATAATAGGGAAATAATCATGTCCTCGAAAGATAAGGAATCACTTCTAACTCTGTCTGTGGATATCTGGAATCTACTATTGCTGTGGAGTTTGTGTCTCTGAACCTATGGTATAAGACACCATAGCACAAATGCATTAGTACTTTGAATATACTGAAATATATGTGAGGTAGGCTAAATGCATGAGGTTCTTATGCTTGAACAGTACTGGCTAACTGACTAATATAAACGTGAGAATACATGTATGCATACATAGTAACTATATATGAAATTATGATAACATAAGTATGCTGATGACTAACATGACTAATGATTGAATTTTGATAACTGATAACATGAGTAACTGTATCTGACAGTCCTGATCTAATGGAACTAGCTGAGTTCCATACTATATCTGAGTTGACTGTATCTGATAGTCCTGAATTCTAAAGAACTATCTGAGTTCTTTTACTAAGACTGATACTGAGATTGTGGGAGGTAGTAATCTAACCGACATGCCCCAAATAATGCATTATAGCTGAATTGGGGTCCAATCTATGCCTTTATTGGAAGTGTGTCAATACTGCACCACTGGTAAGGACAACATATGAGTGACCCTAATATAACATATAACTCTAGTGAGAACGGTGGGAACCCTCATATAGCAGGCTAAGCCACCTCATTTACCCTCATATAGAAGGTTATGATGTCTCAACCTATGCTGGCTACATAGTTTTGGAATGCAAGGATTGCTTCTAAGAATCACTCCCTCATATAACAGGTGAGTTCCCATCCTTGGGTTCTCTCGGTGCTAATTTCTACTCCCATCTGAATAGACACTGAACATGATTTACTGAACTGAACATGGACTGAGTTACTAAATTCTGTTGACTGACGGAATACTACTGATATCTAAAAACTGACTGAGTTTATGAGATCATAGAGATTTCCTAAGTCATAAAACTATCTGAAGTCTAAGGATCATAGCTTGACTGAGAATATCGTGAAAACATGACATGGCTCTAGGTACATAGCTAATGTTTCAGGTACAAGTACCCCTAGGACTCGATAGAAGGGAACTGATAAAGCATGACTTTATCAAGTACAATACCCATATCAACAATACATAATTTAATAAGTTATGAATTTTATGAAGTACATGGGTATCATACTGTCTAACATGGACAAGAATGCTGATAATCATATCATAATCTCATATTCTAATATCATGGCCATTCCGACAATATACACATTTCACAATGATAGCATGGAAACTATTTAAACATAAGAGGATGACATGCATGTCACATTTAGATTATGTCTTGAGCTATAAAGCATGATTTCTACCTTTTAGAGTATTTTATCAACCACCTTGCATGTACAACTTAGGGCATAAGTCAATTCATCAAATTACACATCATAAGCAACTAAATTCATGTATTTTATCTTGCATGGTAACATAATATCATGATAAACACAAAGATCCCAACTTTGAAATCAATCAATGTCAACAACATGATTACAAATAACCCACATTATAAAGACCATGATTTACTGATAAAACAAGGTTCTTTAGCTTCATGGATGGAAGGAATCCATGAATGAACACAACGTATACCTTAGTTCGTGATTTCGTGAAGATTAACGGTGAAAATTTCTTGAAATTGGATCTTCTATGAAAACCTTAGCATGTTCTTGAGATAAACTTGAGAGAAACTAGTATATTTTGGGTGAAAAGTGGCTGAATCATGTGTTAAAGGGCTTAAATAGGGGTGGGAAGTTGACCCTTTTAATCTTGGACACGTCATTTAATTTTAATAAAAAATTCCCGAATTCAACCCCTAGCGTGACTTGGTGCTATCGCGCCGTATCACTGGAATTTGAAAATTGAGAAATTGAGGGATGGCGCGATGCGGGGCCATCACATTTTCACTTCTTTTATGACCTGGAACTTTGGCGCGATGCGGGAAAAATCACGCTGAGACACTGGGAAGTGCACAATTCTAAATTTGGGCCCTGGCGTGACGCGCCATAATCGTGGACCCCTAATGGAATTTGCCAAATGCCATTTCCTCTTTTGGCACGGCGTACCACTGACTAATGTGGCACTGTTTTATGATGGGAACTTGAAATAGTCGTAACTTTTGACCCAATTATCGAATTTGTATGAATCTTATATCGATGGAAAGCTTATTGAATTTACCACATAAAAAAAAGGGGAAATCTTGAAAATTCCTCATGGAATAACCATCATTCAATTTAGAAGATAATACTAGACATTCTTGAGATGAAATTAGCTAGGAAAAAGTCTCTCCCTTGAGAACATTCATCCTTGAATGAGACTGACTGAGAGGGAAAAAAAAACAACTAACGTACATACTGAACATGAATAACTGGAACATGATCTCATGACTGACATGACTGACAAGCTGAACATATAATACTGAATATGCATATCTGATGCATATGTAACTGATTCATAAATGGATGACTAAGTGTTCTGAAGAACTAAGTTTCTCACAATGAGAATGCATGTCTGATACATGATTACATAACTGAATTGATACATGAGTGCATGATTGAATATGCAATGGTACTTGAAACCAAGTTTCTAATGGAAATATGAGCATGAAATTGCATACCAAGTTTGTGATGAACACTAAACATGAAGCTGAGTAAGCTTAAGGTGAACTGCTACCTTGAGCTTGATTTGAGTTGGTGAAGAAGAGGTGAGGATACTTAGTACGCATTTCTGCCTCTACTTCCCAAGTAGCTCCCTCGATGGACTAATTTTGCCAAAGAACTTTAACTAGAGGGACTTCTTTGTTCCTCAATCTATGAGTCCAATAGTCTTGGATTTCTATTGGAATCTTCTCATAAGAGAGACTATTCTGAACATCAACGCTCTAAATAGGGACTATAACTGCTAGGTCACCTATGCACTTCTTGAACAAAGAGACATGGATGATTGAATGAACTGAGGCTAGATCTTAAGGCAATTCAAGCTCATAAGCTATCTTACCGAATCGACTGAGAATCTTGAAGGGATCGACATATTGGGGACTGAGTTTCCCTTTATTGCCGAACCACTTCACTTCTTTCATGGGAGAGATCTTTAGATAGACATAGTCACCAATCTCAAACTCAAGATCTTTTCTACAAATATTTGCATAAGACTTCTGTTGGCTCTAAGCAGCCCAGAGTATTTCTCTAATCAACTGGACTTTTTCTAAGGCATCGAATACTAAGTCAGGCCCTATGATTGAGGCCTTACTAACTTTAAACCAACCAATTAGAGATCTACAACTCCTATCATAGAGAGCATCGAATGGAGCCATGTAAATACTGGATGATAGCTGTTGTTGTATGCAAACTCAATCAAAGGCAAGCGGTCATCCCAACTACCCTTGAAATCAATTACACACGCCCTTAGCATATCTTATAGAGTCTGAATGGTCTTTTCTGCTTGACCATCTATCTGAGGGTGAAAGGCTGTACTGAGATAAACTAGGGTACCAAGACCCTTTTGGAACACTTTCCAAAAATAAGAGATGAACTGGGTATTTCTGTCTGAGATAATAGATAGAGGAACACCGTGAAATCTGAATAACTCCCTGATGTAGAGTTTGGCATAATCCTCAGCTGAATAAGAGGTATGGACTGGAAGAAAATGGGCTAATTTGGTCATTCTGTCTATAATGTCCCAGACTGAATCATATTGATGAAGAGTTCGAGGCAAACCCATCACGAAGTCTATGTTCACTTGTTCCCACTTCTAAGAAGGAATAATGAACTCCTACATAGGAACACTAAGCTTCTGATGCTCTGTCTTAACCTGCTGACATGTAGAGTACTTAACCACTGTAATACCTCGCATGTTTCTAAGCTAGGAAGTGAATAAGTATTTCTACGTATGAAATATCCTATCCTGTGATTCATACTTGAGTACATGACTTACAATGAATATCCTAGTGATAGGATAGCTTATGATGCATTAAGCATGTTCATATGAGTCACTTAAGGTAATACAGGCTAAGAGTTTTTGAATCCATCTAGTTTTAGTTTTTGATTTTGCAAGGGTCATCTTTGAATGAGTATAACTTGATGTTAATGTGGTATTTTGGCTGATTTAGACCCATCAAAGTGTGGAGAATCGAATTATCTTTCCAATGATACCAATTTTGCTTTAATCCAATACCCGAACGAAAAGTTATGCCCATTTTTGTGAGAGACAGTAAGAATAGGCTATTGGTTAGGCGCCGCCCAACCAAACATAGGCGATTGGTTAGGCGCCGCTCAACCTAGCTTAGGAAATCACTTGGGCGCTGCCTAAGTCAGTTCCAGGTGCCAAAAACACTCCGTTTTGAGTTATTTTAAGGGCAATTAAGTCTTTTAACAATCCTTACACGTCCCTAAACTTAACCCTACAAAATATATAGCTTCTAGACATATTACAACCCTATTATCATCACAAAGCTCATCATCCAAGAGCACTAAAAGAGAAAAACAACTAGGGTTGCGTAACTAAGCTTGAAGATCCGATTTCAAGGAAATTCCTCCGTCAATCATCAAGAATCTTCCTTCTAAGGTATGCGTGAATTGATTTATGGACTTCTTTTATCCATGAAGCTCAAGAACCATCTTCTAAATTTTGTATCTTGATGTTAATGTTGTTGGTGGTTGATGTTCATATGGTTGGAGTTTGATGATGCCTAAGATGGGACCTTTGTATGTTTATTGGGAGGATATGGTGGTATTTAACGTATAAATATGTAAAATTGGTGGTTGAATATTTGTAATATTGATGAATCCACCTATGCCTAAGATGTGCATGTAAGGTGTTTGTGAAAATACCTAAGGGAATAGAAATCATGCTTTTATGACATAATAAGTCCTACATGACTATTCCATGTTCTAAGTTTATGTTCAACGTTATCCCCGTGCTATTGTCTTGAATTGAAGAAGTTATACGAGATGCTCATGATATTGTTGCAATAGGGAATGACCATGTTATTGAAGCCATGCAAGTACATACATGTTGTGTGCATTCCCGATCATGGGATAGTTTGTTGAGAATCATTCTTATTATGAAAGACTTACTTATGATATTGTGAATTATGGACTCAAATTTTGTGTTCAAGTCATATCATGTGTGTCAGTTTCCTCCTATCGAGTCTTGGGGGTACTTGTACCCAAAAACTATAGCTATGTGCCTAGAGCCATGTCATGTTTCACGATATTCAAACTCAAGCTATGATTCCATAGACTTCAGTCAGTCATGTGACTCAGGAAAACCTCATGATCTTAGTCAGTTGTTAGATATAAGTAACATTCTGCCAGTCAATGAAATTTAGTAAGATTAAGTCATGCACAGTCAGTTATTCATGTCCAGTCCCTCCAGATGGGAGTAGAGGTTAGAACTGAGTGAACCCAAGGATGGGAACTCACCCGCCAGTTCAGGGTGTGATTCTTAGTAGTCATCCTTGTGTTCCAAAACTATGTAGTAAGCGTAGGTTGAGACATCTTAGACCGTCAGATTAGGGTTGATGAGGTGGCTTAACCCATCAGTTTAGGGTTACCACCATTCTCATTAAGTACCCGCCAGATAAGGGTCACTCACAGGCTGTCCTTACTCGTGGCATGGTATTGACACCCCTCCAGTCGGGGCAGAGATTGGACTCCAGCTTAGCCATTACGGCATACATGGGGCATGTCGGTTAAACACTACTTCCCACAGTTTTAGTATCAGTCTCAATAAAAGAACTTAGGGCGTTCTTCAGATTTTAGTATATACAGGACTGTCAGATACAATTGTCCATGTTATCAGTTTCAGTATCAGTCATGACAGTTATCAGTAAACCATGTATTAGCTTACAGGTCATATTATCACGTATTCACGGTCCCAGTTTCTATATATATGTGTTTGCACTCCCACATTCATATTACTCAGTCAGTGTTGTTCATGCATAAAACCCTTTATGTTCAGCCTACCTTCCTCGTATACTCAGTACTCTAGTTTTACTGACGCATTTTTGCTATGGTGCTTTCTTTTCATGTTACACCATAGGTTCCGAGACACGAGCTCCAGCTCAGCAGTAGCAGTAGCATTCCAGTCGCAGAGATATTGTGAGTCCTTATTAATTTGAGGACAATATGATTTGATATATTTATTTATTTCTTCAGTTCAGTTTTACGGAGTTAGTTGGAGACATGTTCCTTCAACTCCTTATTTAGATAGTTTAGAGGCTTTCAGATTTACGTTCAGACTTAGCTTTCAGATTGAGTTGTTTTGGGTATTTTCACCCACATGATTGTATTCATTTGAACCTTATGGCCTTATAGTTCTATGTGTTCCACATTATTATATCATAATTTGCAGTATATAGGTACAAATATCAGTAATGGGTTAGCTTGTGGTCCCTTGGGGTCATGAGCATCGTGTAGCATTTCGGTTCAGCGAATCGGCGTGTTACAAACTTGTTATCAAAGCCTAACATTCAATAGAGTCTTAGGAAGTCTGAAAGCCGCATCTAGTAGAGTCTTATACATGGTATGTTGCACGCCATATTTATGTGCGGTAGGCTATAAGATATTTTAAGAATAGTCCCCTTTCTTCATTATTCATGTCATGCTAGTGAGCATAATCACAAGTTAAACTCTTAGTCTAATCATTCTTCTCTTATTCTAGACCATGGCCCCAAAGAGAAGAAACCAGCCAGCTCCTCAGCCCGAAGATGCTTTGGGAGAACATGTTTCCCATGCGGAGTTTAGAGCCGTAGTTACCACACTTGCTCAGTCCATGGCTGCACAGAATAAATGGCCACCAGTCATTCAAGCTAATCCAGTGGCCAATTCCAAAGTAGCTAGGGTTTGGGACTTCACCCGAATGAACCCTCCATCTTTCCATGGGTCTAAGTCTGATGAGGACCCTCAGGAGTTCATTGACCAAGTCCAGAAGATCATTGATATCATGGGTGTTACTTCTATTAAGAGTGCTGAGTTAGCCACCTACCAGTTATAGGATATTGCTCATGATTGGTACAAACAGTGAAAGTCTGAGAGGTTAGATGATACAGGCCCTATCAAGTGAGAGGAATTTATCACGACCTTCTTAGACAGATTCTTTCTCCAAGAGCTGAGGAAAGCCAAAGTTCTTGAGTTCATCAACCTCAGGCAGGGGAATATGATGGTTAGGGAGTATTCTCTCAGATTTACTCAGCTAGCCAGGTATGCTCCTCATGTGGTTGCAGACAATAGAGCTAAGATGAGCAAGTTCGTGTTAGGGGTCAATTTGTTTCCTACCTTCGGGAAAGGAAAATGATTTCTAAGGGGTGTGTGTATCATCTCGTGCATGTTAAAGATTCCAGTTCTGAATCTCCCATCCTCAAAATAGTCCCTGTTGTTAATGAATACTCAGATGTCTTTCTTAAAGATCTTCTAGGCATTCCTCTCGAAAGGGAAATAGACTTCGGCATAGACCTTCTTTCGGATACTCAACCTATTCTATTCTGCCATACAAAATGGCACCAGCAGAGCTCAAGGAACTGAAAGATCAGCTGAAGAATCTCTTAGATAAGGGATTTATCAGACCCAACGTTTCCCTATAGGGTGCGCCAATATTATTCGTGCTCAAGAAAGATGGTTCTCTCAGGATATGTATGATTATCGTCTACTCAACAAGGTCATGGTCAAGAATAGATATCCTCTTACCAGGATTGATGATCTATTCGACCAACTTTAGGGTGCCAGTTACTTCTCCAAGATAGACCTCAGATCAGGCTATCATCAGCTCAGAGTTAGAGAATGTGACATTTTGAAGACAGCTTTCTATACTCGGTATGGTCACTTAGAATTTTTAGTCATGTCATTTGGTCTTACCAATGCCGCTGCAGATTTTATGGACTTGATGAACCGTGTGTTCAAGCAGTACTTGGACATGTTTGTCATAGTCTTTATAGATGATATTCTGGTCTATTCTCGCACAGAGCATGATCATGCAGACCATCTCAGGATTGTTCTTCAGACTCTCAGGGATCACTAGTTATTCGCTAAGTTTAGCAAGTGTGAAATTTGGCTAAGATTAGTAAAATTACTTGGAAATATTGTTTTTGGTGATAGCATTAGAGTAGATCCTCAGAAAACCAAGGCTGTAAAAAACTGGCCCAGACCCGTATCTTCATTAGATATTAGGAGTTTCTTGGGTTTGGCTGGCTATTACAGATAGTTTGTTGAGGGATTTTGTTCTATTGCATCTCCCATGTACAGATTGAATCAGAAGAAGATTAAGTTTCAGTGGTCAGATTTATGTGAGAAGAGCTTTCAAAAGTTGAAGACTCGACTCACCTCAGCTCCAGTTCTAGCTATTCTAGATGGTTCAGACGGTTTTGTAGTCTATTGTGATGAATCCAGAGTGGGGTTAGGTTGTGTCCTCATGCTGCATAGTAAGGTCATAGCCTACGCCTCCAGACAGTTAAAGCCACATGAGAAGAATTATCCTACTCATGATCTTGAGTTAGCAGCGGTAGTTTTTCCCTTGAAGATTTGGAGGCATTATCTCTATAGAGTTCATGTAGATGTCTTCACAGACCATAAAAACCTCCAGTATGTCTTTTCCCAGAAAGATTTCAACCTTCACCAAAGAAAGTGGTTAGAGCTCTTGAAGGATTACGACATGAGTGTTGTTTATCATCTGGGCAAGGCCAATATTGTGGACGACGCTCTCAGTCGACTCTCCATGGGTAGTATTTCTCACGTTGAGGATAGTAAGAAAAAAATAGCTCAGGAGATCCATCAGCTTGCCACACTAGGCGTTCGCTTAGTCGATTCTTCAGAGGGTGGTGTATGTGTTCATAGTAGTTCAGAGTCATCTCTAGTTTCTGAGGTGAAAGAGAAACAAGACAGGGATCCTAGCATTGTCAAGATCAAAGAGTCAGTTCAGAATCAAAAAGTCGAGGTTTTCTCCTAAGGGGGAGATAGTGTTCTTCATTGTCAGGGTCGTTTATGTGTTCCAGGTGTAGATGAATTGAGGCAGCAAATTCTTGCAGAAGCGTCTGGTGCGCGATACTTTATTCATCCAGGGGCCACTAAGATGTACCGCAATATATGGGAGATCTATTATTGGAGTGGGATGAAGAGAGATATTGCAGAGTTTATGGCTAAGTGCTCTACATGTCAGCAGGTTAAGATAGAGCATCAAAAACCTAGTGGTTCCATGCAAGAGTTCACCATTCCTACTTGGAAGTGGGAAGAAGTTAACATGAACTTCGTGACGGGTTTGCCTAGAACTCATCATCAGCATGATTCAGTCTGGGTCATTATAGATAGAATAACCAAGTCAGCTCATTTCCTTCCTATTCATACTTCTTATTCCACCGAGGATTATGCCAAACTCTATATCAGGGAGTTAGTCAGGTTACACGGTGTTTCACTATCTATCATCTCAGAAAGAGGTACCTTGTTCACTTCTCACTTTTGGAAAGCATTACAAAAGGGTCTCAGTACCTAAGTCCATCTCAGCACAACATTTCATCCTCAGACAGTAGACTCTTGAAGATATTCTAAGGGCGTGTGCAATTGACTTCAAGGGAAGTTGGGATGACCACTTGCCTTTGATTGAGTTTGCATACAACAATAGCTATCATTCTAGTATTTAGATGGCTCCATTCGAAGCTCTTTATGGTAGGAGATGTAGATCTCCGGTTGGTTGGTTCGAATTTAGTGAGGCCTCAATTATAGGTCCTGACTTAGTATTCGACGCCTTAGAGAAAGTTCAGTTGATTAGAGAAAGACTCCGGGCTACTCAGAGCCGACAGAAGTCCTATACAAATATTCGTAGAAAGGATCTCGAGTTCGAGGTCAATGACTATGTCTATCTTAATATCTCTCCCATGAAGGGAGTGAAGAGGTTCGGCAAGAAAGGGAAACTCATTCCCTGGTATGTTGGTCCCTTTAGAATTCTTTGTTGCTTCGGAAAGGTAGCTTATGATCTTGAGTTGCCTTCAGATCTAGCCTCAGTCCATCTAGTCTTCCATGTCTCTTTGCTAAAGAATTGCATAGGTGAACCAGTAGTTATTGTCCCTATTTAGAGCATCGACATTCAGAACAGCCTCTCTTATGAAAAGATTCTAGTTGAAATCTTAGATTATTAGACTCGTAGATTGAGGAACAAATAATTCCCTCTAGTCAAGGTTCTTTGGCGAAATTGTCTCGTGAGGGAGCTACTTGGGAAGCAGAAGCAGATATGCGTACCAAGTATCCTCACCTCTTCCCCGCCAATTCAGATCAAGCTCAAGGTAACAGTTCTCCTTAATCTTATTCAGTTTCACATTCATGTTTCCAGTATAAACTTGGTACCTATTAACCGTTTCATACTCAGTCATGCATTCATGTATCAGTTGTCCATGCATTAGATATGCACGAGTTCAGTATGTCTAGCATGTCAGTCATGAGATCACGTTGCAGTTCTTTATGTTCAGTTCAGGTTCTTTTATCTTGTATCCCTTCTCAGTAAATTCTCATTCGAGGATGAATGTTCCCAAGGGGGAGATATTGCAATACCCCGCATGTTTCTAAGCTAGGAAGTGAAGAAGTATTCCTATGTATGAAATTTCCTATCCTATGATTCATACTTGAGTACATGACTTACAATGAATATCCTAGTGATAGGATAGCTTATGATGCATTAAGCATGTTCATATGAGTCACTTAAGGTAATACAAGCTAAGGGTTTTTGAATCCATCAAGTTTTAGTGTTCGATTTTACAAGGGTCATCTTTGAATGAGTCTAACTCGATGTTAATGTGGTATTTTGGCTGATTTAGACCCACCAAATTGTAGAGAATCGAATTAGCTTTCCAATGATATCAATTTTGCTTTAATCCAATACCCGAGCGAAAAGTTATGCCCATTTTTGTGAGAGACAATAAGGATAGGCGATTGGTTAGGCGCTGCCCAACCTAACATAGGCGATTGGTTAGGCGCCGCCCAACCTAGCTTAGGCAATCACTTGGGCGCTGCCTAAGTCAGTTCCAGGTGCCAAAAACACTCCATTTTGAGTTATTTTAAGGGTAATTAAGTCTTTTATCACTCCTTACATGTCCCTAAACTTAACCCTACGAAACATATAGCTTATAAATATATTACAACCCTATTATCATCTCAAAGCTCATCATCCAAGAGCACTAAAAGAGAAAAACAACTAGGGTTGCATAACTAAGCTTGAAGATCCGATTTCAAGGAAATTCCTCCGTCAATCATCAAGAATCTTCCTTCTAAGGTATGCGTGAGTTTATTCATGGACTCCTTTCATCCATGAAGCTCAAGAACCATCTTATAAATTTTGTATCATGATGTTTACATTGTTGGAATTTGATGATGCCTAATATGGGATATTTGTATGTTTATTGTGAGGATGTGGTGGTATTTAACGTATAAATATGTGAAATTGGTGGTTGAATTTTTGTAATCTTGATGAATCCACCTATGCCTAAGATGTGCGTGTAAGGTGTTTGTGAAAATATCTAAGGGAATAGAAATCATGCTTTTCTGACATAATAAGTCCTAAATGACTATTCCATGTTCTAAATTTATTTTCAACGTGATCCCTGTGCTATTGTCTTGAATTGAAGAAGTTGTACGAGATGCTCATGATATTGTTGTGATATGGAACGACCATGTTATTGAAGCCATGCAAGTATATACATGTTCTGTGCATTCCCGATCATGTGATAGTTTGTTGAGAATCATTCTTATTATGAAAGCCTTACTTATGATATTGTGAATTGTGGACTCAAATCTTGTGATCAAGTCATGTCATGTGTGTCAGTTTCCTCCTATTGAGTCCTGGGGGTACTTGTACCCGAAAACTATAGCTGTGTGCCTAGAGCCATGTCATGTTTCACGATATCTGAACTCAAGCTATGATTCCATAGACTTCAGTCAGTCATGTGACTCAGGAAAACCTCATGATCTTAGTCAGTTGTCAGATATAAGTAACATTCCGCTAGTCAACGGAATTCAGTAAAATTAAGTCATGCACAGTCAGTTATTCATGTCCAGTCCCTCCAGATGGGAGTAGAGGTTAGCACCGAGTGAACCCAAGGATGGGAACTCACCCGCCAGTTCAGGGTATGATTCTTAGTAGTCATCCTTGTGATCCAGAACTACGTATCCAGCGTAGGTTGAGACATCTTAACCCATCAGATTAGGATTGATGAGGTGGCTTAACCCGTCAGTCTAGGGTTCCTACCGTTCTTCTTGAGTACCCGCCAGATAAGGGTCACTTACAGGCTGTCCTTACCCGTGGCATGGTATTGACACCCCTCCAGTCAGGGCAGAGATTGGACTCCAGCTTAGCCATAATGCCATACATGGGGCATGTCGGTTAAATACTACTTCCCACAGTTTCAATATCAGTCTCAATAAAAGAACTCAGGGCGTTCTTCAGATTTTAGTATATACAGGACTGTCAGATATAATCGTCCATGTTATCAGTTTCAGTATCAGTCATGACAGTTATTAGTAAACTATGTATTAGCTTACAGGTCATGCTATCACGTATTCACGGTCCTAGTTTCTATATATGTGTGTTTGTACTTCCACGTTCATATTATTCAGTCAGTGTTGTTCATGCATGAAACCCTTTATGTTCAGCCTACCTTCCTCGTATACTCAGTACTCCAATTGTACTGACGCATTTGCGCTATGGTGGTTTATTTTCATGTTACACCATAGGTTCTGAGACATGAGCTCCAACCCAACAGTAGCGGTAGCATTCCAGTCGCAGAGACACAGTGAGTCCTCATTGATTTGAGGACAATATAATTTGATATATTTATTTATTTCTTCAGTTAAGTTTTACGGAGTTAGTTGGAGACATGTTCTTTCAACTCCTTATTTAGATAGTTTAGAGGCTTTCAGATTTACATTCAGACTTAACTTTCATATTGAGTTGTTTTGGGTATTTTCACCCACATGATTGTATTCATTTGAACCTTATGGCCTTATAGTTCTATGTATTCCGCATTATTATATCATAATTTGTAGTATATAGGTACAGATATCATTCATGGGTTAGCTTGTGGTCACTTGGGGTCATGAGCACCGTGTAACATTCCGGTTCAGTGAATTGGGGTGTTACAAACTTATTATCAAAGCCTAACATTCAATAGAGTCCTAGGAAGTCTGAAAGCCGCATCTAGTAGAGTCTTATACATGGGTGTGTTGCACGCCACATTTATGTGCGGTAGGCTATAAGATGTTTTAGGAACAATCCCCTTTCTTCATTATTCATGTCATGCTAGTGAGCATAATCACAAGTTAAACTCTCAGTCTAATCATTCTTCTCTTATTCTAGACCATGGCCCCAAAGAGAAGAAACCAGCCAGCTCCTCAACTCGAAGATGGTTTGGGAGAACATATTTCCCATGTGGAGTTTAGAGCCGCATTTACCACACTTGCTCAGTCCATGGCTGGACAGAATAAATGGCCACCAGTTATTTCGGTTAATCCAGTGGCCAATCCTAAAGTAGCTAGGGTTTGGGACTTCACCCAGATGAACCTTCCATCTTTCCATGGGTCTAGGTCTGATGAAGACCCTCAGGAGTTTATTGACAAAGTCCAGAAGATCATTGACATCATAGGTGTTACTTCTATTGAGAGTGATAAGTTAGCCACCTACCAGTTATAGGATGTTGCTAATGATTGGTACAAACAGTAGAAGTCTGAGAGGATAGATGATATAGGCCCTATCGAGTGGGAGGAATTTGTCACGGCTTTCTTAGACAGATTCTTTCCCCAAGAGCTGAGGGAAGCCAAATTTCTTGGGTTCATCAACCTCAGGCAGGGGAATATGACGGTTAGGGAGTATTCTCTCTGATTTACTCAGCTAGCCAGGTATACTCCTCATGTGGTTGCAGACAATAGAGCTAAGATGAGCAAGTTCGTGTCAGGGGTCAATTTGTTTCCTACCTTCGGGCAAGGAGAATGATTTCTAAGGGGTGTGTGTATCATCTCGTGCATGTTAAAGATACCAGTTCTGAATCTCCCATCCTCGAAACAGTCCCTGTTGTTAATGAATACTCAGATGTCTTTCTCAAAGATCTTCCAGGCATTCCTCCCAAAAGGGAAATAGACTTCGGCATAGACCTTCTTTTAGATACTCAACCTATTCTATTCCGCCATGTTCTTTGAGTTCTGCTGGTACCATTCTGTATGGCAGAATAGATAGGCTGAGTATCCGGATGAAGATCAATACCGAAGTCTATTTCCCTTTTGGGAGGAATTTCGGGAAGATCTTCGGGAAAGACATCTGAATATTAACTACAACTGGAACTGATTCAAGGCTGGGAGTTTTGGAACTAGTGTCCTTAACTCAAACAAGATGATAGACATATCCTTTAGATATCATTTTCCGTGCCCCAAGGTAGGAAATAAGCTGACCTCTGAAAGTGGATACACTACCCTTCCACTCTAGGATGGGTATATTCGAAAATTGAAATTGGACTATTCTATTTCTGCAGTCGACTATGGCATAGCAGGAATGAAGCCAATCCATGCCGAGAATGACATTAAAATCAGTCATCTCTAAATTTACTAAGTATGCTAAGGTGACTTTCTGAGATATCATAACCGGGCAGTTCCTGTATACCCACTGGGCTATGATGGTTTTACCCACTGGGTTAGAGACAGAAAAAGGTCTACTAGAATTTCGAGACTGACTCCAAAATCGACTGTTATATAAGGAGTGACAAAAGACAAAGAAGCTCCTGGATCTATCAAAGCGTAAACATGCATATGAAATCTCTGTAACGTATAGGTTACCAGATCAGGAGAATTTTCCTGTAACACCCTGATTTTTTGAATCGGAATGCTACACAATGCTCATGACCCTAAGGGACCACAAGCTAACCCATGATTGATATCTATACCTGTACATTGCTTAACATACATGTAATATGCAGAAAACATGAACATGTAGGCCATAAGGTTCAACTGAATAAAGAATTTGGTAAAATAATATCCATATGGGTGAAAGATACCTAAAACAACTAAAAACTGAATCAAATCTAAACTAAATTTGAACTGTATGTGAAAGCCTCGAATTACTGACTGAATAAGGAGTTGAAGGAACATGTCTCTAACTAACTTCGTAAAATAAAAACTAACTGAAATAATAAATGAATCGAATCATATCGGCGTAGAATGAAGAGGACTCACTGCAGCTCTGTATACTGGAATGCGACTGAAACTGCTGGTCTGGAACTCGTGTCTCTGAACCTATGGTGTAACATAAAGAGAAATCACCATAGCACAAATGCGTCAGTACAACTGGAGTACTGAGTATACGAGTGAGGTAGGATAAATACTTCTAACTGACTGATATGAATGTGAGAGTGCAAACATGCATACATAGAAACTAAGATCGCGAATGCGTGATAGCTAAATCTATACGCTAATATATAGTTTACTGATAACTGATCATGACTGATACTATAGTTCTAATACATGGCTGACTGTGCCTGACAGTCCTGCATCTGATGGAACTATCTGAGTTCCATACTATAATTAAATTTGACTGTATCTGGCAGTCCTTATAAACTGACATCTGAAGAACTATCTGAGTTCTTTTACTGAGACTGAGCCTAAAATTATGGGAGATAGTTGTTTAACCAACATGCCCCAATAATGCATATAGCTAAGTTAGGGTCCAATCTCTGCCCCGACTGGAGGGGTGTCAATACCGTGCCACTGGTAAGGACAGTTGTGAGTGACCCTCAACTGGCAGGTACTCAAATGAGAATGGTGGAAACCCTAAATTGACAGGTTAAGCCACCTCATCAACCCTAGTCTGACAGGTTAAGTCTCAACCTACACTGGCTACGTAGTTCTGGAACACAAGGATGACTACTAATAATCACACCCTAAACTGGCAGGTGAGTTCCCATCCTTGGGTTCACTCGGTGCTAACTTCTACTCCCATCTGAAGAGACTGAACATAATTTAACTAACTGTACATGGACTGAATAACTAACATCCGTTGACTGACGAATGAGATTTTGGAGGTTTCCTGAGTAACATGACTGACTGAGTTCTATAGATCATGGCTTGACTGAGATTATCAGGATAACATGACTTGGCTCTAGGAACACAACTATATTTTTGGGTACGAATACCCCCAGGACTCGATGAAAGAAAACTGACACACATGACATGACTTGATCACAAGATTTGAGTCTACAATTCATAATATCGTACATAAGGGATTTCATACTAAGCATGGTTATCAATAATGTATTGCATAGAAAGGATTTCATGTCACATAGAAGTACTTGCACAACCTTAATATCATGTTCATTACATAATCATACTAGCAACACATATCAATAGCATGGAAGTTCATGTGGAATCATCTTAAGAGTTGACATAGCTTGTCATTTAAATACTATGGGGTCATGGGAACATGATTTTTAGCATTCTAGGCATTTCAACAAACACCTTGCATGCACACTTTGGGGCATAGGTTTTCTCAACAATTTTAATAATCTTGAACCACCCAAATTCATGGGTTTTAACTGCAAGCATGCATACATCATGGAAGTCAACTTAAATTAATATCTTGAAGCTTAAAAAATGATCATTAACATGAACAACATCACATAAATACAAGAAAATCAACGTTTCTCATTTAAAAGCATGGTTCTTGAACTCTATGAACGAAAGAGGTCCACAGATGAACACTACGTATACCTGACTCAAGGGTCTTGATGTTTTTGAACTTGAAGGATTTGAAATCCTTTGATTCTTGAAGAAGATTGGATCTTGTTCTTGGGGATTAAATTCAAAGAGAAACCCTAGTTTTTGTTTGTGAAATAATAATGAGCATAATGACTGAATTTGGACTTATCTGGGTATATATGTAGGAGAGTGGTAAGTGACCAAAATATCCCTGTTAAAATGACCTAGAAATAAACTAAACGTGGCGTGTGACGGTCTGACTAATGGTCCGTCAGACACTTGATGGTTCGTCACTTAGACCAGCAGACGTGGACCAGAAATGAGGTTCATTGGATAAGAGTTGACGGCCTGGATGACGGTCTGTCACAACTTTGACGATCCATCAACTCGTATCTCAGTCCTTATCCAGTACGTGGCTCAACTGCCTTGGCTGTGACAGTCAAAGAGGCGGTCCATCACTTATGTGGTGGTCCATCAACTTGGCCGCCATACCTGGGCATTTCTGACAGTTCCAAGTAAAACGTCCATAACTTCCTCGTCTAATGTCGGATTTGGAAAAAATTGGTACCGTTGGAAAGCTAACTCAATTTTCCACCTGATAGAAAGTGAAAATATCAAAAATACCATGTGTACAAATATAGGTTTGCATTTTAAAGTAAGTCTTAACATCCTTGATATGATTTCTAGCTAGGAAAAAGGCACGGGTATTACATTTCCTGATCTTGTCGAGATCGAAGAGCATAGAGACGATTTGGGAGTTGGCCATTATTAGCATTGGAGGTGTCACCCTGCTGATTTGGGTGACCTGACTGAGCTGAGGAGTGATTCTGTTGACCTTAAGGACCTCGCTGAGGACAGTCTCTGAATCTATTGCCTGGTTTGCCACATTCGAAACAAATACTAATGCTAGCTCTGCAAATACCCTGATGGTGCTTGCCATATGTCTGGCAAAAAGGATAGGTGCAAGCACTGCTAACACTGCCCTGGGACTTAGAGACTGGCGCTCTATCTTTTTACCCTCTCTAAACTTAGGAACTGGAGAAATGGCTGAAGAAGGAGCTGTAACTGATGACTTAGGATGAAACTGAGAATGGTTTCCTCCTTCTAACTTAGGCTGAGCAAAGTTAAAACTACTTATCTTTGTTCTCTTATTCTGTTTCTCCCTCATCTTAATCTTTGGCTCCTCTACCTGCTGAGCATGAGTCATGAGCCTGGCTAAAGTCATGTCACTATTTAGTATGGTGGATCTACACTCATTAACCACGCTATCATTCACCCCTGAAATGAACTTACTCATCTTTTCCCTTCTATCTGCAACTACATAAGGGGCATATCTAGCTAATTGAGTATAGTTAAGAGAATACTCTTTCACTGTCATATTGCCCTGCCTGAGGTTGATGAATTTTAGCACCTTAGCTTCTCTAAGCTCTAGGGAAAATAATCTATCAAGGAACGCTGAAAAAAACTCCTCCCACTTAACTGACCCTGTATCGTCTGCCCTCTCTGACTTCCACTGCTTGAACCAAGTGTGAGCAACATCCTATAACTGATATACAGCTAGATTAGCACTCTCACTAGACGTAACCCCCATTATTTTTGTAACCTTCGGCACCTGATCTAGGAATTTCTGAGGGTTCTCGTCTGTCTTAGACCCAAGAAAGGATGGAGGATTCATTCGGGTAAAGTCCTAAATCCTGGCTGCGGCTGAATTAGCCACTGGGTTGGCTGAAATAATTGCTGGTCATTTATTTTGAGCAGCAACTGACTGAGCAAGAGTAATGAATGCAACCTTGAACTCTGCATGAGAAACGTGTTTGCCCAAAGTTTCTTCGGAGAGAGGGGCTGGCTGATTTCTATTTATTCTTTTAGAAGGCATGTTCTGTAGAAAATATAGAGAAATATATTAGACTGAGAGATTGACTTGAGATTATGCTCACTAGCACGACATGAATACTGAAAGAAGGGAAACTATTCCTAAAACATCTTATAGCCTTATTCATATAAATATGGCGTGCAACACACCCATGTACAAGACTGTACTAGATGCGGCTTTCAGACTTCCTAGGAATCTATTGAATGTTAGTCTCTGATACCAAGTTTGTAATATCCGAAATCTAGTACGCAAAATGCTACACGATGATCATGACCTCAAAGGACCACAAGCTAATCCATGACTGATATTTGTACCTGCATACTACATAAAATACTTTATAATGTAGAAACATGGACTGAAAGGAGATAAGGTTCAATACTGAACATGATCTGAATCATATAACATCTGTGTGGAGTAATAGAATACCTAAAAAAAACTAAACATACTGAAGTCTGAAACATGATAGTCTAGAAAGCCTCTAACTAATTGAACTGTCTAGTAAGGAGTTGATGAGACATGTCCCCAACTAACTCCAACTAATAAACTAATTAATGAGATAATAGGGAAATAATCATGTCCTTGAAAGATGAGGACTTATTTCTAACTCTGTCTGCAGATATCTGAAATCTACTGTTGCTCTGGAGCTCGTGTCTTTGAACCTATGGTATAAGACACCATAGTAAAAATGCGTCAGTACTTTGAATGTACTGGTATGCATGTGAGGTAGGCTAAATGCATGGGGTTCTTATGCATGAACAGTACTGTCCGACTTACTAATATGAACATGAGAATAGATGTATGCATACATAGTAACTATATCTGAAATCGTGATAACATGAGTATGATGATGATTAATATAACTAATGACTGAATTCTGATAACTGATAACATGAGTGACTATATCTGACAGTCCTAAATCTGATGGAACTAGCTGAGTTCTGTATTGTATCTGAGTTGACTATATCTGACAGTCCTGAATTCTAAAGAATTATCTGAGTTCTTTTACTGAGATTGTGGGAGGTAGTCATCTAACCGACATGCCCCAAATAATGCATTATAGCTGAATTGGGGTACAATCTATGCCTTGATTAGAAGGGTGTCAATACTGCGCCACTGGTAAGAACAACATGTGAGTGACCCTAATATAGCAGGTAACTCTAGTGAGAATGGTAGGAACCCTCATATTGCAGGCTAAGCCACCTCATCTACCCTCAAATAGCAGGCTATGTTGTCTCAACCTATGCTGTCTATATAGTTCTGGAAAGCAAGGATTGCTTCTAAGAATCACATCCTCATTTAACAGGTGAGTTCCCATCTCTGGGTTCGCTCGGTGCTAATTTCTACTCCCATCTAAATGACACTGAACATGATTTACTGAACTAAATATGGACTAAGTTACTGAATTCCATTGACTGATGGAATACTACTGATATCTGACAACTGACTATGTTCATGAGATCATAGAGATTTCTTGAGTTATAAGATTGTCTGGAGTCTAAGGATCATAGCTTGACTGAGAGTATCGTGAAAACATGACATGACTCTAGACACACAACTAATGTTTTGGATACAAGTACCCCCAAGACTCGATAGAAGGGAACTGACGAAGCGTGACTTTATCAAGTACAAGACCCACATCAATAATACATAATTTAATAAGTTGTATATTTGACGAAGTACAGGGTTATCATACTATCTAACATGGACGAGAATGATGATAATCATATTATAATCTCATATTCTAGTATCATGGACATTCCGACAGCATACACATTTCACAATGATAGAATGGAAACTATTTAAATATAAGAGGATGACAAACATGTCACATTTAGCTTATGTCTTGAGCTATAAAGCATGATTTCTACTTTTTTCAAGCATTTTGTCAACCACCTTGCATGCACAGCTTAGGGCATAAGTGAATTCATCAAATTACACATTATAAGCAACTAAATTCATGGATTATATCTTGCATGGTAACATAATATCATGATAAACACACAAAGATTCCAACTTTGAAATCAATCAACGTCAACAACATGATTACAAATAACCCACAACATAAAGATCATGATTTATAGATAAAACAAGGTTCTTGAGCTTTATTGATGGAAGGAATTCATGAATGAACACAACGTATACCTTAGTTCGTGATTTCATGAAGATTGACGGTGAAACTTTCTTGAAATTGGATCTTTTATGAAAACCCTAGCTTGTTCTTGAGAGAAACTTGAGAGAAACTAGTATATTTTGGGTGAAAAGTGGCTGAATCACGTGTTAAAGGGCTTAAATAGGGGTGGGAAGTTGACCCTTTTAACCCTGGATGCGTTATTTAATTTCAGTAAAAATTTCCCAAATTGAACCCCTGGTGCGACGAAGCACTATCGCGACGTGTCACTGGAATTTGATAATTGAGAAACTGAGGGATGGAGTGACGTGGGGCCATTGCATTGTCACTTCCTTTGTGACCTGGAACTTTAGTGTAACACAGGGAAAATTGCGCTGAGACACTGGAAAATGGACAATTCTAAATTTAGGCCCTGGCGTGATACACCATAATCGCGGACCCCTATTAGAATTTTTGAAATGCCATTTCCTCTTGTGGCATGGTACGCCACTGACTAATATGGCGCTGTTTTACGACGGGAACTTGAAATAGTTGTAACTTCTGACCTGGTTATCAGATTTGGATGAATCTTATATCAATGGAAAGATTATTGAATTTTTCACATAACAAAAAGGAAAAATCTTGAAAATTACTCATGGAATAACCATCATTCAATTTAGAAGCTAATTCTAGACATTCTTGAGATAAAATTAGCTAGGAAAAAGTATAGGGTATTACATCTACTAAGGAACCTGTACCATATTCATAACCGCTAAGCTAATATGCAAGGACATATAACCTCACTACTAACTTGATAGTACGCAAAAGTTCATCTATATACATTCGATTAATCACTATTACCTTCTTTCTTGTCACTACACTTCTAAACTCATACTCCTAACTATAATAAGGTTCTACTACTTATGAATCATAACACTCAAGGTCATAATATCTCTCAAATAGAAACTCTATTAAAAAATTTGGGTTCATAATATCTCCTCTCATAATCACTATTTGGATTAAATGGGTTAATGAGGAATCTAAATACATAACATAATTGATCTTAATTGAACAACTCATATGGATGAGGACACAAGCTTTCAACTTAAGGGACTTATAACACACTAGTGAGCTTCTCTCAAGCCCCTTGTGTGACTTCTAAAGTTATTGATAGTAAATTTGAGAACATCATCTTGGGAGAAATTGGAATCTGGTACTCAAGTTATCTCGGAAAGTCATAGATGGAGAATTATGGAGTAACACATGAATCGATAGAAGTTTCTAAAAGAACAACTTTACTGTACAATCTAAAGTATGAAAGAAAGGAGACATTTTCTAAATGCCCTGTATCCTCTCAAAGAAAATTACAGACATCTTCGTACCATTCCACAAGACTCTACTAGACACGGCTTCATAGACACCCTAGGACACATGAACTCTGTGCTCTGATACCAAGTTTGTAACGCTCTGAGACTACCCCTTGGATGTCACACAGTGCTTAGAACCACAAGTGATCCTAAGAAAACCCATGATACTTGCATAACTCTTGAACAACTGAAATGTTACATAAATCAGAAAGAAATGAGCGGAAGAGATTTCTTGACTGAATATATACAATACAAAACTGAAATCAAATATATTAACTCTATTGATAGGCTATAAAGCCTCTACTATTACTGACTATAGGTAGCCAAGACATGAACCCCATCTATCCCTAATCAATACGACTGAACAAAAAATGCAACTAGAACTAGAGTTGATTCGACTCCTCAAATCAAAAGAACTCTTCACCTAATAACTAGAAGTTGTAAATTATCTGATTATGATATGCTGTAACTGGTACCTACATTATGAGATAATATAACATATAAACATATATGTGGGTCAGTACTAAGTATGTGGGGGTGAATGCACAAGTAAAATAATAACTGAGTATTCATATAAACTTTCAAATAATGCATGCTAACTGTAAATGACTCACCATTAGCTTGAATAAAACAATGACTGCAAAATCATAAACATGAGTAATGAATCATAAGGATAAACTTTGTGAGCCATAATACTTAGTTTCTAAAGGCTTTACTTTTTATTCTTTCTTTTTGGGAGGTTCTTCTAACCGACATAAACCATGTGAGCTATCATGGATTCCAACATCTTACCCATGTTGGAGAGAGCTGTTCTACTCTTGCTGTTGGAATAAAATCTTAACTTAGTGATCACTGAACTTAATCCATATTGGGACTTAAACCTACGGAGGCTCGTAGTAGCTAGGAATTAAGGATACATTCCCTTCTTGGTTCTAAATACTACTCCCATAATCCCCCTTAAAATAGAACAAGGGTTAGTGAACTAGAAACTACATATGTTTTTCTTTGCTTTAGATCATAAGCATAGTAAATAATTATGGATTTCAAGATTTATCATTGAATCTAAAGATGAAACATTTATAGTAATCTTAGTGCTCAAACTTGAGCCATAAATCTTATACTTTCTTTCATATAACTTATAACACAATATCATGCTTAAAACTTAATTCGAAATCTTTAACCAATGTTTCAAATCAAACTTATGGTATTCAAATCATAATAGAGAATCTTTAAGTCAAGACATAGTTAGATGAAAACAAGTATGCACTTTAATAGTTCAATCCCATAATAATTTTATAAACTAAAAGCAAGATAACTTGGGTATGAACCCTATTTGTAAATCATATAACTTTAACTTTAAAATAAGTTTTTTGAAAAAGAATGAAAGAATATCCTTGTTCATAAACCCCACATACCTTAACTGAATGGATTCTTTAAGAAGCTTAAAATTGGAACTTGAATCCTTAAATTCTTGAGGAATAAAGCTTGAATATCTTGTTCTTGAGAAGGGAGACTTGAATTTTGGATGAGGAACCCTAATCTTAATGTTCTTGATATTCTTTAATTTGAATCTTGGGACTAGAAGGATGAATTTTTGGGTGAGGAACCCTAATCTTGATGTTCTTGATATTCTTGATGATGGGAGGAGGAAAAACATGTTAAGTGATTGAGGATGGAGAAAAAATAACACCTCCTTATGTTTTTAATTTGTAGGGGGAGGGTTTGTGGTGATAAAAAAATCAAAACACCCCCAGGGAAACAAAATAAAAATTGAAGAATTTTTTCAGTTGATGACTTAGTTGATAGCTTGTCAACTAGTTAATGACTTGTCAACCTAGTTGTCACCTTATCTTCATGATCTGGTTATGGTTGACGACTTAGTTGATAGCCTGTCAACTAGCTGATGGCTTATCAACCTAGTCGCCACCCTTCCTTAAGTGATACAGGGTGTTTCTGGTTAAGGTTGATGACGAGGTTGATAGCTCATCACTTTGTTAATGACTTATCACCTTAAGTCATTACCTTATTGACAGACGAATACTCTGAATAAAAATGAGCAAAACTTTCTACTCCGATATCGGATTAATGTGAAATAAGATGCGTTGGAAAGAAGACTCGAAGATATTTTATTTGATGTATAGTAGGAAACTTGAATATTTATATTCTAGGATATACACTCATTTAAAGTGGACCCTAGTTGAAGCATCCGTTAAAACTTTATCGATAGAAAAGTCCACAACTCATCTTTCAGTTAGGAGATTTTGATGACCTCGATTCACATACAAAGATATTCCCACATTATAGAATTGATAATTACACATATATAGACATGTAATCATTGGGTTCAGGTCTGAATTCATGGGAACATCAGTTTGAACTCTAGCCTAAAAAATATGGGGTATTATAATGATACACCTTTTACGAGAAACTTATAAGTTTTCATGTGTAAATTCGGATTTTTTGAATCTGACATATGAATTAAGTTAAGCATTGATCTAAATGAAATTAATCATTATACTAAATATATCAGTAATTTAATTTATTAATTAGTATCTGTAATCTTAATATGAGGAATTTCATATGTGTTTAATGGAGAATTTAAAAATAAAAATAGAGGAGTGCAATTACATTTTAGTACA
Organism: Capsicum annuum; assembly: GCF_002878395.1. Taxonomy (NCBI): domain Eukaryota; kingdom Viridiplantae; phylum Streptophyta; class Magnoliopsida; order Solanales; family Solanaceae; genus Capsicum; species Capsicum annuum. The sequence continues at coordinate 18,543,739 of NC_061119.1, read as the reverse complement.
ATGATTTGTAATTTATCATGGTAAGAATAATTAAATTAATATTTTGAATTTTTTTCAGAGTAGGGAGACTTAATAATTAATTAAGTGGTCCCTATGGTACCCATATTAAATTGGAACTCGAATTTTATTTTCTATCAAAAAAAGAGAAGTCACTGCCTTTTCTTTGTTCAACTAGAAACAAGTGTGTGTTTTTCTTCCCTCCTTGGACTGAAAAAGTATCTCTATAAATAGGGATTCCCCTAACCTAAAAATTAAAGTTCTATTTAGTACTTTTCATATTATGTTTATGTGATTATTATGTCTTTCAATAGAGAAAAGCAAAAGTTGCATCACATGTCTTTTAACAGAGTAAAGTGAAAACTTGCATCTGTTAGATTTGTTTGACGTTGCTGGCTATCCAAGTGTGCGTCTATTCACTATGGTTGAAAAGGAAATGTTCCAGGGTTGGAAAATTGTATATTAATTATTTTTTAATTTTTTTCTAATTTAGGAGGATATTTTAGTAATTTCAAAAAAGCGTGTGTTTTTCTCCCCTCCTTGGACTAACAAAGTATCTCTATAAATAGGGATTCCTCTCGCCTAAAAATTAAATTTTCTATTTAGTACTTCCCATATTATGTTTATGTGATTATTATGTCTTTCAACAGAGAAATCCGAAAAGTTGCATCACATGTCTTTTAATAGAGTAAAGTAATAACTTCCATCTGTTAGATTTGTTTGACGTTGGTGTCTATCCAATGTGTACGTCTATTCACTACGGATGAAAAGGCAATGTTCCAGGGTTGAAAAATTGTATATTAATTTTTTTTAAAAGTATTTTTTTAATTTAGGGAGATATTTTAGTAATTTCACTTTAAATTTTTAGAGTTCATGCTTTTAAGATAGTATATATATAAGTATATATATATATGTGTGTGTGTGCATATATATATGTATGTGTGTATATATATGTGTGTGTGTATATATATACATATATATATATATGTTCATATGTGTATATATATGTGTATGTATATATATGTATGTCTATCTATGTGTGTGGTCGAAATTCGGCGATTGAGACACAGAGAGATCAGAAGATACTGTAAGGAATGATGAAGAAACTTACCAAGGTATATAATATATTGTGGTAAGTGACAGTTGCTAAAGGGAAAATAGAAATTGGATGAATTCATGACTCTTATATTAAGTTGGAAGAAAATATTGGAAATTTGGAAAGAAGATCTCCCATATTCTCAAACTTATCACGGAAAGAAAAATTTCAAGTCTTTTTATTAATGGAAAGTAGTGTTTAGGTGGTTTCGGAGGTCGTCTTAATGACAGAGCATTGGAAAAATGCCTTTTGGCTTATGTGTGGGACATAGTTATATAAAACTTATGTCCTAAGTGTCCGAATATACGCCTTAAGCACTTCTAACACCCAACACTTGGGACTCGCCTAACACTTCATATATAAATTATTTGTCAAATTTCTTGGTTAACACCGTTGGTCCTCATAATTGTTTATAATCTATCATCTCTCTTTTATTACTATTCTTAAACCTTTTTCTAATAATTCTCAGCTCCACAATTTCAAAATTCAATTAAAAATAGACAAGGCAACTTGCAATGCTAATGGAAAGATTTGGATGTTTTGGACTCATGATATTAACTGTGATATTGTAGAATCTAATGAGCAACAAATCACTTGTGTTATCACTCATGTGGGGTTGAGTCAAACCTACATAATGACTTTTGTACATGCAAAATGCCAAGACAGTTTGAGAAGGCCTCTTGGGGATAGAATGCTGCATTTTTCTTCTCTTAATATGCCTTGGTATGCTGTAGGTGATTTCCCAATAATCACTACTGTAGATAAAAAATTGGGGGGTTTTCCCTATAATATGTGAAAAAGTTTTGATTTTATAGCGGTTATTGAAGCTTGTGGTCTCTCAAACATTTGTTTTAGTGGATAAAAGTTCACCTGGTCCAATCTGAGAGGTATAAATTTTAGAATTTGAAAGAGATTGGATAGAGCTTTAGTCATAAATGATTGTCTAGAGAAGATGCCCCTCACTACCAATACTCATCTCTCTTCTGTGGGTTCAGATCATTGGCCTATTTTGTTGGAAATATAGGATAAACAGGAAAATCACATCAAACTGTTGAGAATTGCTGGAACAAGCCTTGTGAGGGAGATCCTATGTGGTCTTTCTATCAGAAAATTAAAAGGCTAGCCAACACTCTTAGTCATTGGTCCAAGAAGGAATTTAGTGACATTTATGCTAAAGTCAGTGAGTATAAGGAGAAGGTTAAAAAAGTAGAAGCTGAACTAATTTTTAATAGTACTAACAAGAATAGATCAATTTGCATCATTTAAGTGCTGAATACATCAAATTTCTAAAACTTAAAGAGTCCATTCTCAAGCAAAAAGCTCAACTTCAATAGTTTAATGATGGTGACGCTAATTTTAGAAACTTCCATGCTTTAATCAGAGGAAGAAAGAGGAAGGTATTTATATATAAAGTCAAGAATGATGAAGGTGAAAGGGTACAAGGTGATAGTGATATAGCTACTACAGCGTGTGACCATTTTCAAGGGATTTTTACGGGAAAAAAGGAGGTTATTCTAGAAGAATTCCTCAATTGTATCCCCAGGTTGGTGACTGATGATTAGAATGACATGCTCCAATAATACCCTACCTTAGAAGAGCTTAAGATAGTCGTATTCTCTATGAGCCCTCATTCTGCAGCAGGTCCAAATGGCATGAACGACAAATTTTTTCAAACTTACTGGCATATTATTAAGCATAACTTGCTACAAGTAGTCCGGTCTTTCTTTTATGGTCACATTATGCCTAAGTACTTTTCTCATGCTTGTTTGGTCTTACTCCCAAAAGTCGATAATACTAATAAATTATCCGAGTTTAGACCCATAAGTTTGAGTAACTTCACTAATAAGATTATTTCCAAGCTTATTAGTCTTAGACTAGCCCCCATTCTGCCCACCTTGATTTCTGCCAACTAATCCGATTTTGTTAAGGGCAGAAATATCTCAAAAAATATTATGCTTACATAAGAGATCATACATAGTATTAAGAAGCCTAATTAAGGGAGTAATGTTGTGATTAAACTAGACATGGCAAAGGCTTACAACAGAGTTTCTTGGTCCTTTATTTGCTTGGTGCTCAGAAGAATGGGTTTTGGTGAGAGCATTATTGATATGATTTGGAGAACCATGTCCAAATCCTGGTATTCTTTGATAGTCAATGGAATAAGACATGGATTTTTCCACTCTTCTAAAGGCTTAAAGTAAGGTGACCCCCTCTCCCCAACTTTATTTATCTTGGGAGCTGAAGTTCTTTTAAGAATACTGAACAATTTACACTATCATTAGTTGTATCATGGTTTCACTATGGAGAATAAAGGTCCTCAAATTAATCATCTAAGTTTTGCAGATGATGTAATAATCTTCACATCCGGGAAAAGAGCTAGTTTGAGACTTATTATGCAGGTAATTACTGATTATGAGCAGGTTTTTGGTCAGCTTATTAACAAAGACAAAAGTCACTTCATGCTGCACTCAAGTGAATTTCTAAGTACCATCAATATAATCAAGCAAGAAACTAGTTTCAACCAGAAGATGAGTCCAATTACTTACCTAGGATGCCCCATCTACACAGGCAGATAAAGAATCATTTATTACTCTGGTTTGGTTTCTAAAATAGTGGCAAATATTAGTGGTTGGCAGTCTAAAATTCTCAGCTATGGGGGTAGAGCAACTCTTATTAAGTATGTGCTTCTGTCTCTTCCTATTCACATTCTATCGATAGTAGTCCAACTAGTACCACTCTTAAACAAATTTTGAGCTTGTTTGCTGATTTCTTTTGGGGGTCTTTTAAAAAAAAGAAATATCACTGGTCCTCGTAGAGAAATCTTAGTTATCCTACTGAATAAGGGGGTATTGGTACTAGACACCTCAATGATGTTTGTGTTGCTCTTTAATTTAATCAGTAGTGGATTTTACATCTAAAGATACCTTGTGGGGTGACTTTCTCAGAGCTAAGTATTGTCAAAGAGCTCATCCAGTTATCAAGAAATGGCATAGTGGTAACTCACTGGTTTGGAAACAGATGATGCGCAATAAACAAATTGTTGAAAATCACATTCATTGGAGAATGAAATCTGCTACTTATTCCTTTTGGTCTGATGATTGGCTAGGTGTTGGTCCACTTCATTACTAAATAGGAGAGTCTATTAGATCTAATAACATTAAAGTCAATCAGCTATGGGTGCAAAGTAAATGGGATACTGAAAGACTCAATTAGCTTCTACCTCTAATTATAATTTATCAGATCATGGAAACGCAATTTCATTTTCAAGAAGAGGTTACTGACTAGCCTATTTGGACGCCTACTACTAGTGGTAAGTTCACTGTTTCTTCAGCCTGGGACCTTATATATAACACCCCGCATTTTTGGGCTAGAACATAAACTGTCATTCCTATGCGTAGATGTTCCAAAATGCCATAAATATAATTAAGATTTTGTATGTTAATCATTAATATAGTGTGGGAATCTAGTTGAGCATGAGTCAAGATCATAGAGGTCCCTTACCTCAAAGACTAGTTGAAAGCTTTCCTATCGTTCAAGTTTTAGCGAGCGTCAAAACTTGGGTCAACTTCAATTGACCATAACTCATTTTATATGGAAAATTGGATGGCCAAATATATAAAAAATGAAATCTCTTCGACTTATCTTTCCAACGATACTAATTTCATCCAAATTTGATATTGGAGCAAAAAGTTATACCCGTTTTACTACACCATATCAACCTGGAAACTGTCTGATGACATATCTGATGGCTTATCACATTTCTGATGCCTTATCAGAAAATGTCGTCAGCCTTAGGCAGAAAATCATAAATTTCAGCTCCCAGGTGATGACCTGGGCTGACGGGCTATCACAGATCTGACGGCTTATCAGCCTTGGTCGTCAGCTGAAAATTTCAGCAACTGAGAAGTGATTTCAAAGGAGTATTTTGGTCTTTCCCTCACTCTAAAAACCTTCTCCCCGAATATAAATTGAACCCTAAGCATTATAATCTATATATTATCAATTTTACAATATCTTAATCCTCTCTACTCTCAAGAAAAAGATGGAAACTAGGGTTTCCTCCAAGATCAAGAAATCAAGAAAATCAATCCTTAAGTTCAAGATCTCCAAGAAAAAAAATCAAGATTCAAGTTTCCTTCCCTTCCATAGATCAAGAATTCATCTTTCTAAGTGAAGATATTCAAGAAACGGATCAAGATCTGGGTTTCATCTATCTAGATCCGGGTTTCATCTTTCAGATCTTATAATTTAAGGTACGCGGGGTTTTCCTAAAATCTCATGGGCATAGAAATCATGTTTTTAGGAAAAGGGTTTCTGACTTATGAACATATTCATGTTTTAGAAGCATTGATGATATTGTTTTGGCCTTTAGGCCTTCTCCCAAATTGATTTAAAGTGATATATCTATATATGTATGTGTTTTAAGGTTGATGATTGAATTGAGAGCATGATTCATGTAAAATCCCTCTATGGTTATGATTTTTTCTTTACTTATGACATGTTATGGATTATTCCGAATGTGTTTCGAAAAGATTGATAGGAAAGATCTTGAATAACATCATGTTCGGATTATGATTTTGATTTCAAAAGAAAGTGGGTAGTTTATGTTGATAAATGTGAAAATATTTAGATAATGAAAGAGTGCATGATTTTTCCAAAAGCACATGACCACCATAAGTTTGAGGAATTCTTGCATAGTTTTGACTTATGTTTCGGAACGTGAAATCTCTAAACTATTTGCATGTTTGGTGGTCTGAATTGAGTTTTCATGAAAGAATCACGCATGACACATTATGTCTCAGAAAATAAGACTTGCAAGTCTTGGAGTGATGACACCAACTCAGATAATGCCATGGTAATTCGGAACCAAATAGAACACATGGTTGAAATCAGATTTTCATATGTTGAAACTAGAAAAAAAATGCAAGATTCAGAACAGGATAAAATTAGGCATAAAGAGAGCTTAGGTAGTTCTCCGAAGAAGACATGAATTCAGATAACTTATTGCCCAAAACCGTGATTTACCGATCCGGATACATTATATTACGCTGGCGTAGTGTCGTGTGGTGTATGAGAATCAGAAACTCCAACCCTTGCGGCACACTCAGGTTGGGGGCTTCCCCGTCGAGTCAATGGCAGATTTCATACAGCCTGTGGAATATCAGAATTGTAGGATAGTGCCAGCTAACTCAAAAGCAATACAAAGATCAGAAACTGCATTGACATAAAGTTTTATGATTTATCAAAAATTCCCATGCAACTTGAATTCATATCATACATGATGTTTTATGACTAGCTCTCAACTATTTTATTTATATAAAAGCATTATTTTAGATTGCTTTGCATCCCAGTACATCTGTATTGACCCCCTCCCCTACCTCTCAGGTTTTGAGGCTCAGTCTAGGGGTCCAAATAAGCAGTAGATAATTCGAATAGCTGATCAGATTTTGCAGTGGTGAGCCATCTCTGTTCTAGAAGGCCTGTCCTTTTAGACTATGTTGTTTATTTCAGTTTTGGTCTACTGGGGGCCTTGTCTCAGTTTCCAGATAGTTGTCAGATTTTCATGTAGTAGAGATTTCGTAGACGATTTCAGACGATGTTTAGTTGATATTGGATTTTATTCCTTAATGTTAAACTAAATCTAGAATATGACCATGTTTCCATAGCAGATTTTATTTTTTGCATTTCCTATTTATATATATGAATGGTGTATATGAATATAAGTTAGAAGGGCTCTCGGGCCATTATGGTTTGGGATATCCATCACGACCAGGGCCTTAGTTCGAGTCGTGACATTATAAGACCTCACAGAAGTAAGATGAAGACAAACAGGTATACTTGGCATAAGTATGTTCCTTTTAAGTGTTCTTTTATTTTATGGAGAGCACTAAAAGGAAAATTACCTACTGATGAGAAGTAAACTTCTTTCAGACATGAGTCATTAGATTGCCATTATTGTTATAATCTAGGACCTGATATAGTTGAGCATATAATGGTTAGTGGTTATTTTGCAAGAAATATTTGGCAATTTTTCTCTAACTCCTTGGGGGTTAATCACACCACAATGCCTCTTAGAAATTTGATAATGAGATAGTAGATCCTTGGACATAAAAATGAAGCTCATAAGCAAGTTCTTCAGGCTATCCCTATATTCATTTGCTGGAACTTTTGGAAGAATAGATGTGCGGTGAAATATAGAGGCAAGACATCAAACTTGACTAGAGTGAAATTTCTGATCTGTAAGAATATTTCCATGCTTTTAATCATCAATTTTCCCCTTACCTCTTGGCCTCAAAAATGGAAAGACATGGTGGTATTTTTGGAGGGGTGCTACCAGATGACTAGGGTACAAGAGATTGGTTGGGTCAAGCCTAATAATTTCATGGTGAAGTTGAATACAGATGGTAGTGTGCTTGACAACCCCAACAGGATTGGAGCCAGGGGTATAGTGAGAGATTATCAGGGAGATCTTATTTTTGCTTTTGCCAGCCCTCTTGGTTTCGGAACTAACAATCAAGTCGAAATAGAAGCAACTAGTATTGGTCTCAATTGGTGTTTACAAAATGGTTATACAAAGGTTATTTTAGAGGTCGATTCAAAATTCATTGTTAAGTGGATCAAGCAACATGCTACAGCTCTTTGGAAACTTCAAACTTATCTTGACAACATCAAAGGAATCATGGCATAGTTGGAGGAGGTTACTTGCAGGCATACTTACCGAAAAGCAAATTTTGTAGCCGATTCTCTGTCTAAAATCAGTCACAATTATGATACTTCTCAAAACTACTTCAATTTCTAGCAGTTACCAGAAGAAACAAGAGGACATTTCGTGCTTGACAAACTTAGTATGATCAATTTTAAAAGAAGAAAGATAAAGAGAATCAAAGAGCCACCGTGAAGTTTTGTGAATTTGTACTAGAGGAGTTGGCAACTCATTTGTAGTGCTTCTTTGCTGGTTTTACCATCAGTTTTTCCTTCTTCATCTAGGCTTCATTATGATAGGATTTTTTACGATCTTTTTGTATGACTTTTTTCCTTTACTTTGTAAGGGGAGAGTCTCCCTTATTTATGCTTTCCTAGATTATATTGTACTGAGAGAAATCGTTATATTGTACTAAGAGAAATCGTCTCTTTCAGGTGCCTAGATCTAAGTTTCATTTCTAGTATCGGTGATGAGTTGACCGACCTTAATAGAATAGTTGACTTTGAACCACCATAGGATCGGAGGTAAGGTCTATGTTCCCCTCCCTGTAATTTCTTTTATTTATTTATGATAAGGCTTGGGGGTGTGTGGCTCAACCTCTGACCACCACGGGAGGTGAGTGCACTGGATAAGGTCCTTTTATAAAAAAATAAAAATAAAAATAAATATGCTTCATAGTTTTTCATCTATAAATATAGAAAGATTGAGAATAACTCAAATTACAAGCTATATTATGTTATATTTAATTTACTATTTACAACTACTGTTAAGGTGAATAAAATTTCTTTTAAAAATATATGACCAATTTTACATCTTCACACTATCCCTGACCGAGCAGGAATTTCTTATTAGAAAAGGTAGGAAAAGCTCGAAGGTTACCGTCCCAATAAGAAGAGAGAACTGATGAGAGGAGTTGAAAGCCACTTGACGGTAAGGAAAGAGCCTGATAATCATACCACAACGGTAAATAAAGTGTGTTCCCTTTAGATAAAATGCACTAGAGGCCATCCTTGGCCTTCTTCATTTTCGAAGAAAAAATAAAATTTGATATCTGAAAGCGTTTTTCTTCCCCCACCTCACCTCCTTCCCTTTTTCGTGCTTTTAGTTTAATAGTTGTGGAACGCATTCCTTATCTGAACTTGACAGGCATTTCTTCCATCCTTAGTAGCGGATTTAGCTTGAACATAGGCTCGAAAAATCCTCAGAAAAATGAAAGTTGTTACTAGAGGAAGCCTCGTAGTGGCTAAAGGTGAAAATTGATTTGTGTGGTTTATGACTTTAAATGGAAATCACATATAGCGTGATACTAGCCCTCTAAATTGGGATTTAGGAAGCAAACTCATCACCCTATAATTAATAAAGATTTTTTATAGCACTTTAGAATTTGTGCATTACAAAAAGAGCTAAGCAAGGGAAGATCTTATTCTTGTCTAATTGAATGGAGTTCCCCTCTTTAAAGAATCAATTTCAAGCACCGATGAGATTTACAACTTTGCAATCTTGGAAGTTGAAATGCAACATTTTAAACCCCTCATGTTTCCACCCCTTCAAGGGGGTAAACGTGCCATAAATTGGATTGTAGTGGCTTTAAAAAGGTCTTTATGTTGTTGTCCTATGTTATTAAAATCATCATATATTTTATTATTTCTCTATTTGAAAGTAATTTTATTTTTGTCATGAAGGAGTGATATTTTAATCATGGTCTTGGTAATGATAACTTATTTTATTTTTAATGAAGTAAATTTCATACTATGATAGTAATATATTTCAGGAAATTATAATTTTTTTTGTTTGAAAGCTCAGATGTTAAGAGTTGATTGAAAGGTGAAGCAACACAATAAATATAAATGTAACTAAAGAAGTTTAAAATTACCAATTGTAAGGTTTTAGAGAGTAAAGAAGTTTGAATATCAATCCCTACTTTTCCAAATTATGGCTATTGCATCTTGGATCATTATGCTCCAAATTATCAGCCAGATTGAGTCGCAAGACAATATTCATTGATTTGAGCTCCTGCACAACAACAATGCATAACTTTACAATCATGAAGATGTAAAAGTAAACAAGACAATAATAATAGGATACATTCCACAGATCAATACAAAATTAGATTGAATTTAGATGATCAATAACCAATACAAAATTAGATCTTGCATTGCTAATGTAACAATTCGAGCCGGGGCCCTGACCGCGACGGGTATCCCGAATCACGAAGGCCCGAGAGACCCCTTACTTACTATCATAAATATAATCCATACATAAATCAAAATACGAAAGATATAATGAAATTCAAGTTGATCCAATGATCAATATATTTCAATAATCTTATGAAGATAAAGTAATCAAAACTCGTCAAGAGTTATCATCAATCATAAAACAACCCCAACATTAGACACACATAAATCTCATGATTAAAAAGAAGACTTATCATTCATGCTCTCAAATTCATTTCACAATTCATAATATATTAAGAAAATGAATTTCATCATGCAAGGGGGATTTCACAGATCACGCTATTAAATCACTTTTTGAAACTCATAACATATGAACACATGACTACAATTCAAGTTCATGGAAAACTCCCCTATTAATTTCATAATTTCATCAAACATGGGTTCATGATGCATGCTTTTCAAACGATTTTCAAAACCCATTACATATACATACATACATATATATATATATATACATACATACATATATATATATATATATACATACACACACACACACACACACACACACACACACATATATATATATATATATCTTTAAAGCTTGTTAAAACGGTGTTTTATCCCTTTTCGAATTTTAATTTTAAAGAAAATGGTTTTGACCTTTTCAAACTATTCAAAATAGTTTCGAAAAAATTTACAGAGTCGCCACTTGATTTTTTATGAAAAACATCAAGAAAAACTTTAAAGAGGTTTCAAAGATTTAAAAACAGGAATAGATCTTTGAAATCAGAGAAAGTAAGTAAGGGTTCGGTTAATGCCCTAAGAAGGTTTTTACGGCACTTAGGAGCATCCGTTTTAAAATGGTTCACCAAAAGACTTATTTTTGAATAACTTTAAAAGGGGAATAATTTTTGCAAAAGGGTGATTGTATAGAAATATAACCCTTAACTCAACAAATTATTTATTTACTGGTTTGTGAAGATTTAAATGATATTTATTCGACCAAGCAAAAACTTGATCTTGTCTAACTTGAGAAAATTTTCTGTAAAGAAGGTTGAGGTAAAACCCATTTCCTTTATAAATTATTATTATTTATTTATTTTTTCAATAAAAGGGAGATAGAAAGTGATTTTTTGAACCTCATTTTTTCTAACAAAAATATCTATATTCAAAAAAAAAAAAGTATCAATTTAAACAATTATGAACTTTGACTAATTAGTGAAAATATTTTTTAACTTTCACAAAGAAAAATTGATTTTAGGTTGATGAGAATTCTTTTAATTTAAATAAATTATTTTAACATATTGATAAAATAAAATGTCATTTTGATTTTTTTTAAAAGTTCACTCTAAGGAGCAAGATATATTTTTTATTAATTTAGAATATTACGCTATGTGATAAAATACTTAAAAGAAAAATCCATAGACAAACAAAAATGGCAATTCAAAGAGGATCTATTAAGGTTAACCAATTTTAAGAAATTAATACAAACACATAATCAAATTCAATTTACATGAAATGTATAAGAAAGGTTAAAACCTGAGCCCTGTTAGCCCATTTCAAAGCTGGCCAACCTTTGGGCCTATTTCCTATGGACTTTGGGCCCTTTTTCTGTATTTGTATACCAGCTGTATACTGAGCGTATATCATCCATATTTCCAGCGTTGTTTTTGTATATACGCTGTATATCAGTGTATAAACACCCGTTTATTCGCTATCTACTCTATTTCATCATGGTTGACGTATATTAGCCGCCTTCAACTTGAAAAATATCCGTATATATGTTGTATACAAGTGTATACCAGACTTTTTTCTTGTCTTTGGTTCATTTTGAAACTTTTATGTGGAGTTTGACTCGACTGATATGCAAGGGGGAAGTCCGTTTGGACTCATTGGGGTGCCGTATGCGAAAAAAAAGGTGAAATATTAGTATATAGGTCATGATAAGAAATCATCAAATAAAGCAAAACATAAAAAAAGAAACTAGTCACGAAGTTGTAGCACATTTTAATGGTGGATCAATTTAAGTAAGATGTAACGGCAAGAGCGATTAAGAGAGCAAGTGAATGTACGCGATACTTGATCAACTTCGAGCACATTTTTGTAATCGAATCATTCATAGCCTTCATGATTTTAAGAGACTGCCATATTGATCCTTAACCAAGGTCCAAACATGACCTTGGTTTCACATATCCTAGGCCACAAGGAAGGAAAAGAGAAAGAGACGTGCAGTAGTTGAAAATAAAAAAGGACACGAAATAACAAAGTTCTACTCTCCACATATGGATCACTTTGCTTAAAGGCATAAAAAAACAAAATTCTTAGGCCAAGTGACCTGTAGCCACAATGAAACAAAATTCTTAGGCCGAATACCCTTAAAATGAAAGAAATGAACGTTTTGAGTATGAAGCATGGTTTTAAGAGGTTAAAATTGGGCTAAAAGATAGATAAATGGTTACTCGAAGAAGGAATTTGAGTGAAAGGACTCATTGCTGGAAACCTTATGATACGGGTATTATCCTAAAGGGGGATAATTAGGACATCATGAAAGGGTGATGCCTATAGTATGCTTGAAAGGGTGTATTACCAATTTATGAAAACTCTAATTTTGCAGCAAATTTGGATTGGAAGCATGGTTATCGAGTTAAGGGAGGACCCATATAGCCCGTGGGTAATCAGAATTGTAGGGTGTACCATCTAGCTAAGAAGTATGTTAAAGTTCTACATTTATGAATTGAAGTTCTTTAAATTTTGCCCATGTGTTTTATAAATATATTATGATAAATTATTTTCGCAATGCTCTCAATTATGTTACATGAAATATATGTTATTTTTGGTTTGTTCTACATACCAATACTTTCCAAGTATTGACTCCCCCCTCCCATAGTATAGGTTCTAAGGCACGGTCTCGTGATCTATCACATTAGTAGAACATCGAGGATAATAACAGATTTGGTGAACCATCCATTTTTTGGAAGGCACTTATTCATATGTTGACTTCTTTCAGTTTATGGTCCAGCCGGGGGCCTTGTTCCGACAGGATTATGCTTATAATGATATGCTAAGAGGTCTCTTGGGTCTTCGCGGTTTGGGATACCCACTGCGGCCAGGGCCTCGGCTCGGGTCATAACAATTATGATCTATATATATTATTTATCATTTTGATTTATTAAAATGTGATATTTTGAGATAGGTCAATATTCCTGGTAGATTAAATAGCAATAATATATACTAGTAAAATAATAAGCTAGTTAATGAAATCCATGTCTCAGCATAGAGATTGATGATTGTAACACCCGAGACTACCCCTGGACGTCACACGGTGGTTAGAACCACACGTGATACTCAGCTAACCCATGATACTTGCATAACTAGTGAGCAACTGAATATGTTACATAAATCTGAAAGAACTAAAGGAAGAGATTTCTTTACTAAATGTGTACAATACAAAACTGAAATCAAATACATCAACTCTACTGACTGTCTATTAGGCCTCTACTAATAATGACTATAGGTAGCAGGGACATGGCCCCCAGCTATCCCTAATCAATACGGCTAAATTCAAAAAAATGCTACTAGAACTAGAGTTAACTCGAGTTCTCAAATCAAAAGAACTCTCCACTTGCTAACTGGAAGCTACGAACTGTCTGATTATGATGTGCCACAACTAGTACCTACATTATGAGACAATATAACACATATACATATATGTAATTCAGTACTTCTGGAATGTACTGAGTATGAGGGGGTGAATGCACAAGTAAAACAATAACTGAATATTCATATAAACTTGCAAATGATGCATACTAAGTGTAAATGACTCACCTTGAGCTTGAATAAAATAAAGACTGCAAAATCATAAGCATGATTAATGAAGAATAAGGATAAACTTTGTTAGCCATAACACTTAGTTTGTAAAGGCTTTACTTTTTATTCTTTCTTTTAAGAGGTTCTTCTAACCAACATAAATCACGTAAGCTATCATGGGGTCCAATATCTTACCCACGTTGGGGAGAGTTGTCCTACTCTTTCCATCGGAATAGAACCTTAACTTAGTTATCATTGAACTTAACCCATATTGGGACTTAAAACCTATGGTGGCTCGTAGTATCTAGGAATAAAGGATACACTCATCTGCATTCCCTTCTCATTTCTAACTACTTCTCCAATATTACTTATATACTCATACTTTTAAGAAATTCACCTTAAAATAGCATAAGGGTTAATATACTACTAACCAATTATGCTTTTCTTTGCTTTAAATTATAAGAATGGTAAATAATTATAGATTTCAAGCTTTATCATTGAATCAAAAGATCAAACTTTTCTTGTAAAATTAGTGCTCAAACTTTAGCCTTGAATCTTATGCTTTCTTTCATATAACTTGTAAAACAATATCATGCTTAAAACTCAATTGAAAATCTTTAATCAATTTTTCAAATCAAACTCATGGTATTCAAATCATAATAGAGAATCATTAAGTCAAGACATAGTTAGATGAAAACAATTATGTACTTTAATACTTCAATCCCATAATAATTTCATAAACTCAAAACAAGATAACTTGGGTATGAACCTTAATTGCAAGTCATGTAACTTTAACTTTAAAACAAGTTTTGGGAAAAGGATGAAAGAATATCCTTGTTCATAAACCCCACATACCTTAATTGAACGAATTCTATAAGAAGCTTGAAATTGGAACTTGAATCCTTGAATTCTTAAGGAAGAAATCTTGAATGTCTTGTTCTTGGGAAGAGAGTCTTGAATTTTGGGCGAGGAACCCTAATCTTGATGTTCTTGATATTCTTGAATTTGAATCTTGGGAACCGAAGGATGAATTTTTTGGTGAGGAACCCTAATCTTGATGTTCTTGATATTCTTGATGATGGGAGGAGGAAAAACATGTGAAGTGATTGAGGATGGGGGAAAAATAACGCCGCCTTATGTTTTTAAGTCTTGGGGGTGGGGTTTGAGGTGAAGAAAAGATCAAAATACCCCTAGGAAAACAAAATAAAAATTGCAGAATTTTTTCAGTTGATGACTTAGTTGATAGCTTGTCAACTAGTTGACGACTTGTCAACATAGTCATTACCTTCTCTTCATGATCTGGTTAAGGTTGACGACTTAGTTGATAGCCTGTAAACTAGTTGATGGCTTGTCAACCTAGTCGTCACCTTTCCTTAAGTGATGCTTGGTATTTTGGGTTAAGGATGAGACATGGTTGATAGCTCGTCACCTAGTTTATGGCTTATCACCTCAACTCGTCACCTTATTGACAGACCGACACTCCAAATTAAAATGAGCATAAAATTTTACTCCAATATTGGATTAATGTGAAATTAGA
Source organism: Capsicum annuum (assembly GCF_002878395.1). NCBI lineage: Eukaryota > Viridiplantae > Streptophyta > Magnoliopsida > Solanales > Solanaceae > Capsicum > Capsicum annuum. The sequence goes on along the minus strand of NC_061119.1, from coordinate 18,528,422 downwards.
TGCGTTAGAAATAAGACTCGAAGATCTTTCATTTGATATATAGTAGGACACCTGAATCCTTAATATCTAGGTTATACAATTATTTAAATTAGAACCTAGTTGAGCGTCTTTTAAAACTCTATCGATAGAAAAGTCCTCAACTTGTCTTTGAGTTAGGAGATTTTTATGATCTCGATTCACATACAAAGATCTTCTCACACTATATAATTGATAATTACACATATATAGACATAGAATGATTTGGTTCAGTCTGAATACATGGTAACAATGGTTTGAATTCTAGCCCAAAAATGTAGGGTGTTACATTATCTCCCCCTTAGAATCATTCGCCCTCGAATGATGGGAAGAATTTTATTGAAGATTTAGAAGTATGAATTAACATACACATGACATGTATGATAGTGAAGGATATAGCTAAGCTGAAATATTAAAACTCTATAATGAAACTGATTCTAAGCTGACTTGACTTTATTGACTATAAGGAGCTGATTCATGCTGAGAGTTTAGAACTCACTTAAAATGTTCATGATACAATCATACATATAGAACTGTGAAGTGATAACTGATGCAATAAAAATTCTAAGAGTTACTAAGGATGGAATAAGGTATGTTACTTCTCATTAGGGATTGTCCCTCAACAAAACATGTATAGAATCAAAGGAAAAAGGGGTTTATGGCATCGCCAAGTACATTATGGACTAGCAATATTCATGAATTACCTTATGGACTAGCAATAGTTGAAAATGAAACATGATGCATGGATTGAATGAATTACCTTATAGACTAGCAATATTCATGAAACTTCGGATAGTAAGACTATATGGAAAGATAGGAAACTATAGGAGCTTATCTGTCTGATTGCTAAACTGAATTGTTGGTTATACGTACTGACTCTTACCGGAAGTTTATACTCAATTGGAATATTTCTTCAAAACTCTTGCTAAGATGTTAATAATATTAGAAAGCAAAGAATTCTTGGGCATGATCTGAATACGATGTCTGAATAAGGAATCTCAATATGGTTATAACTCTATAATCATGGACTAAAGGCCTATAAAATATTATCTAGGATAGAATCACTTTGCCTTAGGCAATACAACTGTTAACTTTCAAGCTTAGACACACTTCTTAAATACTCCCTCAACTATACTTATCCTCTTAAATACCATGCTCATTTTATTCACCTTATACTTCTCACACAGGTACATATAACCACTCTAGCCAAAGTTTGAGTTGAACTACATGCTCTTACCATGTTCAAGCCTAACTCAAAATCACAAGGTACTGCACATAATAACATAACACTAGTCTGAACCATGAATTCAATACCCCATACATTTTTATAGCTCTCATCTTAAGAATAATTCTTCTTACCACTTGAAAAACTAGATTGAACCTCTTACTAGAAATTCGCTAACGCACAATGTACCCATCTACTTATATACCAACATGACATTCAAGCCTATTATTATAACCACACATGAACTTCTAGGTAAACAACCCACCAAAGAATCTTTCCCATATTATCTAATACTTCTATCAATAACACTTCCATACACTATCCCCAGAAAGACACACAAATATTTTTTTAACTAACCATGACGTATACCAAAAGCTTGGCATTAATCATCCTTCAAACTTATAGCCACAGATAAAACAAGAATAAAACAATCTTTCCCCAACAAGAAATATTTACTCTCTCCCATCTAAATAATTATTCATCACCACTATCATCTCCCCCTTAAATTAAAGACAACCTTCTAATCTTCCGGATTCATTTCATATCTCTAGGACTGATCCATAATTTTTTCACTCTAATGTTCTACAGAGAAATGCTCAACTCATGTGAATGAACTATATTTAAAACATACTAACTTCATTCTTGGACAATCCTTCCATATATACCATGTTAACTTTCTCTATCTAAATTTATCATTGTGATAGACTTACACTCTCCCCCGCAAACATACTTTCCTCAATAAACACATAATCTATATCACACTTCTAAACTTATATTTTTCCCTAAACCATGAGAATCAAAATCATACAAAAGGATTCAATGTCATCTATCCATAACTCTAACACCCCAAAAATGGTCCCAAGATGTCACATGGTGCTTAGGACCACAAGTGATCCCAAGATAACCCATGAACTGGCATACTGCTAAACAACTAATTAAACATGTATAAAATAACTGAGTTTAATGTCTGGAAACATTATAATGATGAAATCTATAAAATTACAATAGTGAAACAATTTTACATTCTGATAAAGTATGAAAAACAGAACTGAAATTTACATGACTGACATCTATGAAGCCTCTACTATACTGACTATAGATAGCTGGGATGCGACTCCAACAACCACTAATCAATACATATGTGTAAGGAAGTAAAGTACATAAATAACATCTAACTAAAGTCCCCAATGTAGGAGGACTCATCATCTACTGGTTGGAGTTTGAAACTATCTGATTCTGATTGTACATACTACAACTTGTACCTATATTATGAGACAATGTAGCACATAGATATATATGTGGATCAGTACTTTGAGGATGTACTGAGTATATGAGGGTGAAATGCATACGTAAAACATAATATCAATCATCATCATAGTTTGTAAAACGATTGCTAAATGTAAATGACTCACATAAGCTGGAACATATGAAAGAAAACTAAAATCTGTTTTCATGAATAGAAAATCATACTTTATAAATCTAGTGAGTCAAAACATTTAGTTTTAAAAGTTGTACTAGCGCTCTGTCTTTAAATCATGTTGTCTAAGTGTAGAAAGGATCACATCTATATCTAAAATCTGAAAGCTGAAGTCTGTAACTAATATCTTATTGTAAAACATAATTTGAGTAAAGTTGTGAGCCTATACACTTAGTTTTCTAAAAGCTTTTCTGTTATTCTTTTCTATTAGTAGGAAAAACTGTTCTGCAAGGGGATACTTTTTCAAAAGCTTATCTGTAAGAGAGGTTCTTCTAACCGACATAAACCATGTGAGCTAACATGGAGTCCAATTCCTCGTTCCCCTATAGAGAAAACCTCACAATCGGGAGAGGTGTCATACTCTTGCCAAGGAGTATAACCTGAGCTAAGTGATCACATCTGTAACTGTCATCTACATAAAAGTGAGAATAATCTCATAATCTGTACCTACACTAGCTACGTAGTTCTGTGAAAGATAGGGCACACTAATCTCACACTTCCTGCTCGGTTCTAAATACTACTCCCTTTAAGCTGCACTCATTCTATTGGAAATCGACTTTAATATCTAGCATAAAGGTTTATTTTGAAACTAATTACGCATTTATCTGATTAAATTTGTAAATAGAGTTGTTCTGATTTTTGTAATCTGTAATAAATCTATAAAGTGGATTCCAAAACTTATCTAAGGATTAAAAAGATCAAAAATTTACTAAAAATCTATAATTAATCTGATCATTAGATGCTTAAAGCATCCTCTTTCTTGAAATATCAATATATAAACTTGGACTTATTAACCCATGCATCAAGTTCATGTCAAAACATCATAATAATCATGCTTGATAATGAAAACAATGATAATTCATCTTAAAATTTGAAAAATACTGCAATAGGCATGAAAATATAAAAATAGACAAGCAAATCATCTTCAAAATATCTCAAAAACTCATAATCTTGCAAATAGCAATAATGGGTACGAACCCTAATTCAAATCTCATGGATATTCATTCAAAATCATATGAATTTGAAATTAAAACTTATTTTTGGGAACAAGGATGGAAGAGGATCCTTGCTCATTAACCCCACTTATCTTGGTAGATGATTAGATGAAGAATCTTGAAATATTGATTCCTATTTGAGTTCTTGAAGATGAGTTCTTGATTATCTTGTCTTGGAAATCCTCAATTTTGAGCTTTCTTGGAGAAACAATGGAGGAATTTGATTTCTTGGAGAAGAAGCTTTTGAGTTCTTGGATTTTGCTTTGAGAGAGAATGGATGAAAATAAGCTTAAAGTGCTTTGAATAGGCTTCATTCCTTGTTTATGAAAAATTGGGTCCTTGGGGGTTGACCAAAGTACCCCTTTTAGACTTTTAATCAGAACTGGAATAAGTTATTTTTTTTAATTGACATGCGACCGCGATGCATCACTATCGCGGTGGCTTACTAGTTTTTGACAACTGGGAACTGGATATTCTCCACGACGTGGAGCTATCTTGGTGTGCCTTTGGAATGCCATTTAGGCCATCAATGCGATGCGGTACAATCATATTGGCAGACTGGAAATTACCAAATTTAGCTTCTCTGTGATGCGGGCAAATCACAGATTTCCACTAGAATTGACGATTGGCATTTGTACCTTCACCACAATGTGGTTCTCGCCCAGCTGGCATACCGCCTTACTAAAAATACCCTAACTTCTCAACCGAGTATTGGATTTGGGCAAAATTGATATCGATGGAAAGCTTATTCAATTTTCTACACCATGGAGGGTCTAAATCTGGAAAATTTCACATTTAATGAAAAATTATTCATTTTTGAAGATAAACTTTGACATTCTAGGAGAAAAATTAAGCTAGGAAAAGTATTGGGTATTACAATATCTCTCTCTTGGGAATATTCATCCTCGAATATGGCTAATTGAGTTGAAAGTACTGAGGAATCTGAGGCTATAATCTATCATGCACAACTGACATAAACTTTATGACTGAATCTCAATTATAGACTGGTGTGTGAGTGTACGAGTTTACATAAAAATAGCTATATAGCTGAATCTGAGTTCGTAGAGAAGAGATGAGGATACTTGGTACGCATGCATTCTTCTGTTTCCCAAGTAGCACCGTCAACGGATTGGTTAGAATGAGAGTTCTGAACTAAGGAACTAATATTACTTATTGAATATTTACATCTGGGAATATACTTACATGACTAAGTATGGAACATTAGAAACCTCTATCATGAAACTAATTTTAGAGATGACTTGTCTTTACCTATTATAAGGAGCTAATTCATGCTGAGAGTTTAAAATTTGGTTTATGTGCTCATGGGGTGATCGTACCTATAGAACTACATAGTGATAGTTTATGCAGGCATGAATCATGAGACAACGAGGCTAAGATCATGCAATGCATACTACACTGTCTGAACTGGAATACTTGGAAAACTAAGATCATTTGCTGAACACTTATGAACTGAATCGTAACTGGATATATTAATCTGAAACTAATGTATAATGCCTGGATTGTACTGAACTCAAAATTTGCACAAATGCAAATATTTCACCTCATGGAATGACCTTACTCGCGAAACCTTAAGTAGTACGACTAGATGGAAAGTGAGAAATCTATAGGAGCTTATCTATTTGATTGCTAAACTGGATTGCAGGCTATATGGACTGGATCATACTGAATACATAAATAGGGTATTTCTTAAACACTCTTCTAAGAAATTATAATAATATTAGGGAGTAAAGAACTTTGGGCATAATCTGAACAAAACATCTTAATAAGAAATTACAATATTGCTACGACTCTATAGCATGGAACATAGACCTATAAATCATAAACTAGGTTAGAATTACTAGGTCTTAAGCTATGAAACTTCTTACTTTCAATCTTAGCAACACCTCGCAAATACTCCCTCAACTACTATCCCCTTTTTAAATACCATATTTACTTGATTCAACTCGTAATTCTCACATGGGCATTGATAAGTCCATCTACTAAAGTCTAAACTGAACTAAATCCTCTCATCATGGTCAAGCCTAACTCGGAATCATAAGGTACTACGCATAACATCCTAATACTGGTCTGAGCCATAGATTTAATACCCCAAGTTTTGTCATAACTACTCACTCTAGGATGATTTTTCTTATCACTTTAATAACTAAATTCAACCTCTTACTAGAAATTCATTAATTCACAACACACCTATCCTCTTATATACCAACATGACATTCAAGTGTATCTTCATAACCACATATTGTAAGACCCCACAAAATTCTTAGCTTAATTCAGTCCTTTAAGCTTCTTAAGGGGGTCCCAGACTTGGAAAGTTCTAGCTAAGTATTTAGACTTAGTGTTATTTTAGCCTTTGAAAGTTGGAAATATTATTTCGCTACCTTTACATCCATTAAATATCGATATTTGAGTTAATTCATGATCAGGAATGTTAATAGGCATTTTCGGATAAGTTTAAAATTTTTTGGACCTCGTTTAGATCATGTTTGAATGACGAAAATAGTGAGTCAATGCGATTTTGATGTGTTGCATCATCCATCGCGTCGACAGATAATTGTTTCCTAAGCTAAGTGCATTTCTAGTGAATCAATGTGAACTCGACGCGGCGCGTTGGCTATCGCATCAAAATGACACGACGCGTCGGCCTGCGCGTCGATGATTTAATTTTTTAGTAATTAAAATACCACTTCCTCAGGGTTAATTAAGTCTTTTTTCCATGACCTTCATCCCCCATAACACGAAATTTAGCCCTCTTTTAGCAAGTTATATTCATTCTTTCACAAATTGCTCAAGAACAAAATCCCTAGGTGAATTAAATTCAAATTCAAGGCTCAAGATTCCACCATTAATTTTCCAAAATTCCCCAACTAAGGTATGTGAAGTGTTCATCCAAGGGTTCCTTCCACCCTTGGAGTTCAAGAAGATCTTTTAAAGTTCATATAGAGTGATTTCATGATTTCAATGATTTGAATTAAAATGTATTCATGATTTATTACAAGATTCATGTAGAGTTAATTGATATATGTGATTTATCATGTAAATTCATGTTGAAACTCTTGGAATTATGCGATTGGAATTGAATCTCGATACCTATATGTTGTTTTTAGTATTATGTGCATATATTATACCCCACAAGTGTTTGATGAATTACCTATATAAGTGAAATAGAGAAATTATATCATGTTAGCATGTATGGAAGTTCATGTTATGCAAGTGTTTGCTTGAATGCCCAAATGAATGAATGATTATTAAGTAGTTAATTTCCACGTCTCAAGATTATACCATGTCTTTTAAGTTTATGCTATCCAGTCCTGGGGGTATTTAATACCCAACAACTTAGCTGCTTGTTTAGAGCCATAGTCAGTCACATAGTGGAATCAGTCATGTCTCGATCAATAGAACTCAATCAGTTACAGAACTTAGGAAAAACTCAGTGAACTCAGAATTAGTCCCGCTCAGTTAAGTAAAATTAGTTCAGTTCAGTTATACGGTATGATCAGTATTAATTCGGTCTAGCCTAGTATAGTTTAGAATTCAGTCTAGTGTCTAATTAGTTGGGAGTAAGATGCAGCATCAAGTGAACCCAAGGTTAGGGACTCACCTAGTAGTAGAAGGTGAAATCCATAGAAGCAGTCCTTGCGTTCCAGAACTACGTAGCCATTGTAGGTTGATACATCAACCTGCCAGTTGAGAGTTGATGAGGTAATCTACCTGCCAGTGGAGGGTTCTACCATTCTCATTTAGAGTACCTGCCAGATAAGGGTGAATCAGCACTTGTCCATACCCGTGGCACGATATTAACACCCTTCCAACTAGGTTACAGGTTGGACCCCAAATCAGTTAGAGAAGGGGCATGTCAGTTAGATGATTACTTTCCATAGTTTCAGTTTAAGATTCAGTCTCAGTATAGAACTCAGTTTAGTTCCACAGATTTAGGACTGTCAGATACAGTCACTCAGCTCAGTATAGAATTCAGTATAGTTCCACAGAATCAACACTGTCAGATATAGTCATTCAGTTACTAGTAATCCAGTAATTTGTGTTTTTACGATCTCAGTACAGTTTACATATTCATACATGTACTTTGATTTAGTCATACTGATGATATTCAGTTAGTATTATTCATTCATATGAACCCCTGCATTTCAGCTGTTATACTCCAGGAAATTTTTTGTTGAAATTTTGTGCGTAAACATGTTGGGTTCTATCTTCTAAAATGAATTATAAATTTTTCATGTGGAATATCTTAGATTATGACCTACCATTTCGTAGAGTATCGAATAATCTTTCCAACTATATATGGATCATCCAAAATGGACACCCGAGCAACGAGTTATGAACATTCCGATCGAACCGTGAATAGTAGTGAACAGTAAAACGTGCAGGAAAAAGTACTGAGGCCTGACGTATTTTTGCTCCAACTTTAAATGATCATAACTCTTTGTACATAATGATATGGGTGATTTACTATATATCAACGGAAAGCTTTGCGAGTCCTCTTTCCAATGAAATTGGTTTCATCCAATTTTTCTATCATAGCAAAAAGTTATGGTCGATCTACTTCAGACTATCAAAATAGTCCACCAAAGGACAAATTCGAGAATTATTTAATTTTTAGGGGTGTTTTGGTCATTCCTCCTCTCCCAAAATCCATCCAAACCCTATATTAAAGCCTATTAGAAGTATTATATGTTATATTTCATCAAATTCCCTAAAAAATAAAACCCTAAGCTCCTACATCCAACTTCAAGAACCTCCAAAGTTCACCATTAATTCTGCAAATTTATTCAAGATTCCAAGTTCATAGTTCAAGAACTCCAAGAACTATCATTCAAAGGCACGATTAACATCTCAAAAATAAGTATCGATCTAAAGTTCTTCATATAAGGTATGTGGGGTTTTTCAACAAGAACTCTCTTTCGTTCTTGTGCCCAAAAGTAATTTTCTTTACAAAGGCATATTTTTATTTGATTTTTACGAATTTGAAGCATGAACCCATATCTTATGATGATTATTATGAAATCTTGATATTTATGATTTTGAAAGATGAATTTACATGTGTGAAGATATAAAGCATGAATCTTGAACCATATTTATAATGATTTTGATATTTGGGTCATGAATACCCATTGGAAATTGTGTTTTTTTAGAAAGTGTGTGTTATAAGCACGTCGATGTTGAATATTTGAGATATTTTGAATGATTTGACCTTTTGGTCTTAATGGAGTTGTTTTGAACTCGAGTGTGAAAGAAATCCACAACGTGGTTGATTTTGATAGATGAGAAGCATGATGGCTCCCGATGTATATTTATATATTACTGAAATTATTTTGTTGTAGATTGTCTTTGAAATGATCTAAGCTAAGTTTGGGAGATATTTTTAGCACCGAGTGGGAGGTATAAAGCGACCTTACTTCCCTAGAACTACGTTCCCCCGTAGGAGTGAGCCTGAGGCTGATTTATATAGTGATCACTAGTTTGTGTGAATTTGATATCGATAGTCCTACTCCAATGGAAAGGATAGGACGGCTCTCCCCAATATGGGTTGTACGTTGGACTCCATGTAGCTCACATAGTTTATGTCGGTTATAGGATCTCTAAGTGTGTGTGTGTTTCCTTGTGTCTATGGTGAATGACGAAGTGATTTGAAAGTGGAATTGTGAAAGTTATTCTTTCTAAAGATTTAAATGATATTTACATTATAAAAATTAATATTCTTGATGAACTGAAAGTGATTGACAAATTATATGTTGACTCACATGTGTTATTGTATTTATTTCATCCTCTCATAACTATGGTGATTTTCTTCGGGCTATGTGAGTCTTTCATACATCCTGCATATTTCTTATAAATATTTATGATGATGATGTTTATACAACTGCATACACCCCCATATACTCGGTGCCTTTCCATGGTACTGACCTACATCTTAGGATGTGGGCTGTATTTTCTCAGAATGTAGGTTCAGGTGCTCAGTTCCAGGTTCGACAGTGATTCTTCGGGCACGCTGTTCTACATCCTTTATTGTGGTGAGTCCTTATGTTCTGAGGACGTGATGTCTGATGTTGGTTTCACGGAATTATTTACATTTGATAACTGAGTATGAGTCAGTTGGGGCATGTCTCAATGGCTCGCTAGTTTTATTGATTTTCTTAGAGGCTTGTCAGACTAGTATAGATGTTGGGAGTTGACTAATAAGTCATATTTTGGTATCTTTCTAAAATTCTTCTATTCTTGGATGATGATTACTCTATTGATATTTGATGGTTATTTATGGAGACCCCATTGATTTGTGTTGAACTGAATAAAATTGGATCAAAGGGTTAGCTTGAGGTTACTCGTAGCCTCAAGCACTGTGTGACGCTTCGGGACCCATTTTTTGGGGCATTACAAACTTTGTATTAGAGACTAAGGTTTTAAGATATCCTAAGGAGTCTGACAAGCCGCATTAAGTAGAGTCTTGATCATCGGTGTGTAGCGTGCCACATCTATGAGCAAGAGGCTACAAGATGTTTTAGGAAAAAGTATGATTCTTTCTTTCAGAAGTCTATCATCCTTAAAGTGTCTCTCTCTGCTATTGATTCGTGCTCTTTTCTTTCAGAAATATGCCTCCACGTCGAGCGAGAAGAAATAATGATGGTCAGCAACCTTAACCCACTGACTCATTGAACGAAAATGTGTCTCATGCTGAATTTTGGGCAGCCTTTCAGGCACTGGCCCAAGCTGTTACTACAAATATTCAGCCCAACCCGGATGCAGCTCCACAGCAACAGAGAGGTGATTTAGCTGCTGCCAGGATCCGTGACTTTATGCGGATGAATTCGTTGAAATTCTATGGGTCCAAGTCTGATGAGGATCCATGGGTATTTTTAGAGGAGGTGCGGGAGATTACTCAGGTGATGTATGTATCTGAGGAACATAGTGTGGATTTGGCTGCGTATAGGTTGAAAGACCTTACTTATGACTAGGTTGTTGCTTGGAGGAAAGGTAAAGGTGAGGGAGCTGTCCCTACAACTTGCCAAGAGTTCCAGGATGCATTCCTGGATAAGTTTTTTCCCTTTGGAGATGAGGGAGGTGAAGGTGGAAGAGTTTATGAACCTGCGATAGGGCTCTATGACTATTAGGGAGTAGTGTCTAAAGTTCAATCAGTTGGCCATGTATGCTCCTGACTTAGTGGCTGATAATCGGGCTAGTATGAGTAAGTTTGTGACTGGAGTGTCTAGTTATGTGGTTAAGGAGTGTAGGTCTGCTATGCTGAATAGTGAGATGAATATTTCTAGGCTGATGACTCATGCCCAATAGATTGAGGCAGACAAGATTAAGGAGAGGGATAGAATGAGAGGGAATAAGAGAGCTAGGTTCGAGCAGCACGGACAGGGTCAGACTAAATCATAGGGAGGGAGTCACCCTCAGTATCAGGATCGTTTGTCTATGCCAGCACCGTTATCTGCTAGTGCTCTCGTGCCTAGAGGTAGGTAGGAGCAAGGTAACAGGTCATATGCATCCAGGTCCCAGTACAGTGTTGGCAGTAAGCCAAATCGTCTCCCGTGTCCTAAATGTGGTAGAGCTTATTCAGGTGAGCGTTGGGGTGAGAAAAGGGGTTGTTTCTGGTGTGGTGACATAGGTCACAGAGTTAGAGATTGTGCATAGGATGGACAAGGGCGTCATGACTATCGCCCTCAGACCCAGACTCAGACTGTTAGTGCTCCAGTTTCAGTGACTCGCCCAGCCCCAGCTCAGGGCACCTCTTCTAGCAATGCTGACGGGTAGTGCCAGAATAGATTTTATGCTTTACCATCCCGCCAGGAATAGAAGGACTCTCCCGATGTTGTTACTGGTATGCTTCATACATTTCAGTTTGATGTGTATGCTTTGTTGGATCCTGGATCCAGTTTCTTATATGGTACACCTTTGATTGCTGTGAATTTTGAAATAAGTCCTGAGATTATTCCTGAGCCTATCCTAGTTTCTACCCTAGTGGGTGATTCGATTATTGCCTAAAAAGTGAATAAAAAGTGTCCTGTTACCATTTTTCATAGAGTCTTGTTGGCTGATCTAATTGAGTTAGACATGGTAGATTTTGATGTGATTCTGGGTATGGACTGGCTGTATTCTTCTTATGCCTCTATTGATTATCGGACCCGAGTTGTCAAGTTTCAGTTTCCGGGTGCATCCGTGTTTGAGTGGTCTGGGAATTCTAGGTCACCCAAGAGTTATTTTATCTCTTACCTCAAAGCTAGAAAGCTTATTTCCAAAGAGTGTATTTACCATTTGGTTAAAGTCAAAGACACTAAGTCTGAGACTCCAACTCTCCAGTCTATTAACGTCGTTAATGAGTTTTCTGATGTCTTTCTGCATGATCTCCTAGGGATACCTCCTGATAGAGAGATAGAGTTCGAGATTGATCTTCTTCCCGCTACTCAGCCTATTTCTATTCCTCCATACCGTATGGCCCCTGCAGAACTTAAGGAGTTGAAAGAGCAACTCAAAGATCTACTAGATAAGGGTTTCATAAGGCCTAGTGTTTCTCCTTGGGGTGATCCTGTGTTATTTGTGAGAAAGAAAGATGGCTCTTTGCGAATGTGCATTGATTACCGCCAACTGAATAAAGTCACCATAAAAATAAGTACCCCCTTCCGAGAATAGATAATTTGTTTGACCAATTTCAAGGTGCAAGTTATTTCTCAAAGATAGACCTTCGTTCTGGCTATCATCAACTCAAAGTTAGGGAGTGTGACATCCCAAAAACCACTTTTCGAACTTGTTATGGCCATTTTGAGGTTCTTGTTATGTCTTTCGGGTTTAACTAATGCCCCAGTAGCTTTCATGGACCTCATGAATTGAATGTTCAGACCATATCTGGATACTTTTGTCATAGTGTTCATCGATGATATACTGGTGTACTCCCGTAGTGAGAATGAACATTCTGATCATTTCCAAACTATTTTGCAAACCTTTTGAGATCACAAGTTGTTTTCCAAGTTTAGTAAGTGTGAGTTTTGGCTAAGGTCAGTTGCTTTTATGGGTCATATCATTTCTTCCGAGCATATTAGAGTTGATCCCCAAAATACTGAAACTGTTAGAAATTGGCCTAGACCTATTTCTCCGACTGATATCCGAAGTTTCTTGGGTTTAACTGGCTATTACCACTATTTTGTTGAGGGTTTCTCCTCTATAGCATCTCCTATGACTCAGTTGACCCAAAAGAAAGTGAAGTTCTTATGGTCCGAATCTTGTGAGAAGAGTTTTCAGGAGTTGAAGACTCGACTCACTTCAGCCCCTGTTTTGAATTTGCCTGATTGTGTTGATGGTTTTGTGGTGTACTGTGATGCTTTGAGAGTTGGGTTGGGTTGCGTATTGATGCAGAAGGGTAAGGTAATAGCTTATACTTCTAGACAGTTAAAACCCCATGAGAAAAATTACCCCACCCATGACCTTGAGTTGGCTGCTGTTGTGTTTGCTTTGAAAATTTGGAGACACTATTTGTATGGTGTCCATGTTGATGTTTTCACTGATCATAAGAGTCTGCAGTATGTGTTTACCCAGAGAGAATTGAATCTTAGGCAGAGACGATGGTTAGAATTGCTAAAGGACTATGATACGAGTGTGATGTACCATCCGGGCAAGGCCAATATTGTGGCGGATACCCTAAGTAGAATGTCCATGGGTAGTGTTTTGCATGTGGTAGAAGGTAAGAAAAAGTTGGCTCGTGATATACATTGTTTGGCTAGATTGGAGGTTAAGTTGTTTGTCTCTACTAAAGGTAGTATAGGGGTTGAGAGTAGTTCCGAATCCTCCTTGGTTTCGGAAGTGAAGGAAAAGCAATACTTAGATACTAGTTTGGTCAGACTGAAGGAGTCAGTCAAGGACCAAAACGTAGAGGTTTTCTCCTAAGGGGGAGATGGTATGTTGAGATTGCAGGGTAGATTGTGTGTCCCGAATGTTGATGATCTGAGATAGAGGATTATGGCTGTAGCACATGGGGCACGATATTTTATTCATCCTGGTGCCACCAAGATATACCGAGACTTGCGGAAAATCTATTGGTGGAGTGGCATGAAGAAAGATATAGCAGCGTTTATAGCTAAGTGTGCAATATGCCAACAGGTTAAGGTTGAACACCAAAGACCTGGTGGTATGATGCAAGAGTTTAGTATTCCCACCTGGAAGTGGGAAGAGATAAATATGGACTTCGTGATTGGTTTACCTCCTTCCCGATGCCATCATGATTCCATTTAGGTTGTGGTTGATAGGTTGACTAAGTCTGTTCATTTTTTGCCCGTTCATACTTCATATACTGCTGAGGATTACGCTAGATTATATATCCAAGAGCTAGTCAGACTGCATGGAGTTCCCTTGTCTATCATTTTAGATAGGGGTACTCAGTTCACTTCGCAATTTTTGGAAAGCTTTTCAGAAGGGTCTTGGTACTCAAGTGCTTTTGAGTTCTGCTTTTCATCCGCAGACCGATGGTTAAGCTGAGCGGACCATCCAGACCTTAGAGAATATGTTGAAAGCTTGTGCACTTGACTTTAAGGGAAGTTGGGATGATCACTTACCGTTGATAGAGTTTGCTTACAATAACAGTTTCTACTCAAGTATTGGCATGGCTCCGTTTAAAGCCTTATATGGGAGGAAGTATAGATCACCGACAGGTTGGTTCGAGGTGGGTGAAGCGGCTGTGAGTGGTCCTGATTTGGTATTTGAGACTATGGAAAAAGTTAAGTTGATTAGGGAAAGGCTGAAAACTGCGCAGAGTCGTCAGAAGTCATATGTGGATGTTAGAAAGAGAGAACTTAAGTTTGAAGTTGGTAACCTAGTGTATCTGAATATTTCACCCATGAGGGGGCTGAAGAGATTCGGAAAGAAGGGGAAGCTTAGTCCCCGTTATTTTGGTCCTTACTAAATTCTTAGCCGTATTGGTAAGGTAGCTTATGAGGTCGAGTTGCCTTCTGAGTTGTCCTCTGTTCATCCAATATTCCATGTCTCCATGCTTAGAAAGCATATTAGCGATGTTGTGGTAGTGGATTCCTCTGTGAGTGCTGACATTCAAGAAAATCTTTCTTTTGATGAGATTCCTGTTGAGATTCTTGATTTCAGTGTCCGAAGAGTAAGGAACAAAGAAGTTCCCTTGGTCAAGGTGTTGTGGTAAAACCAATCTGTTGAGGGTGCAACTTGGGAAGCTGGGTCGGATATGTGATCCAAGTACCCGCACCTACTTTCCGCGAACTCCAATCAAGCCGAAGGTACCGTTCTTTCCTAAATCATGCACTTTTGATAAAAGTTGTAGTAGTTCAGCTGTCATTTATTATGTGTTAAGCTGTAGTTTCTTGAATTTATGCATTCTATGTTGCATTCGGAGTGAGAAATGATATGGTGATGAGTCTAACGAATGGTTTCAGATTTATTCTCTATTCCCTATCTAATCTTGGCATGTCTAGCATCATTCGAGGGTGAATGTTTCCAGGGGGGATGATGTAATACCCCAGGAAATTTTTCGTTAAAATTTTGTGCGTAAACGTATTGGGTTCTATTTTCTAGAATGAATTATAACTTTTTCGTGCAGAATGTCTTAGATTATGACCCACCATTGCGTAGAGTATCGAATAAGCTTTCCAATGATATGTGGATCATCCAAAACGGACACCCGAGTGACGAATTATGAACATTCCGATCGAACCATGAATAGTAGTGAACAGTAAAATGTGCAGGAAAACGTACTGAGGCCTGGTGTATTTTTCCTTCAATTTTAAATGATCATAACTCCTTGTACATAGTGATCTGGGTGATCTACTATATATCAACGGAAAGCTCTGCGAGTCCTCTTTCCAGTGAAATTGGTTTCATCAAATTTTTCTATCGAAGCAAAAAGTTATGGTCGATCTACTTCAGACTATCAAAATAGTTCACCAAAGGACAGATTCAAGAATTATTTGATTTTTAGGGGTGTTTTGGTCATTCCCCCTCACCCAAAATCCATCCAAACTCTATATTAAAGTCTATTAGAAGCATTATATGTTATATTTCATCAAATTCCCTCAAAAATAAAACTCTAAGCTCCTACATCCAACTTCAAGAACCTCCAAAGTTCACCATTAATTCTGCAAATTTATTCAAGATTCCAAGTTCCTAGTTCAAGAACTCCAAGAACTATCATTCAAAGGCACGATTTACATCTCAAAAATGAGTATCGATCTAAAGTTCATCATTTAAGGTATGTGGGGTTTTTCAACAAGAACTCTCTTTCGTTCTTGTGCCCAAAAGTAATTTTCTTTACAAAGGCATGATTTTTATTTGATTTTTACGAATTTGAAGTATAAACCCATATCTTATGATGATTATTATGAAATCTTGATGTTTATGATTTTGAAAGATGAATTTACATGTGTGGAGATATAAAGCATGAATCTTGAACGATATTTATCATGATTTTGATATTTGGGTGTGAATCCCCATTGGAAATTGTGTTTTTTTGAGATAGTGTGTGTTATAAGCTCGTTGATGTTGAATATTTGAGATATTTTGAATGATTTGACGTTTTGGTCTTAATGGAGTTGTTTTGAACTCGAGTGTGAAAGAAATCCACAATGTGGTTGATTTTGATAGATGGGAAGCATGATGGCTCCCGATGTATATTTATATATTACTGAAATTGTTTTGTAGTAGATTGTCTTTGAAATGATCTGAGCTAAGTCCGAAAGAAATCTTTAGCACCGAGTGGGAGGTATAAAGCGGCCTTACTTCCCTAGAACTATGTGCCCCCGTAGTAATGAGCCTGAGGCTGATTTATATAGTGATCACTAGTTTGTGTGGATTTGATATCGATAGTCCTACTCCGATAGCAAGGATAGGAAGGGTCTCCCCAACGTGGGTTGTATGTTGGACTCCATGTATCTCACATGATTTATGTCGGTTATAGCATCTCTCAGTGTGTGTGTGTTTCCTTGTGTCTATGGTGAATGTTGAAGTGATTCGAAAGTGGAATTGTGAAAGTTATTCTTTTGAAAGATTTAAATGATATTTACATTATAACAATTGATATTCTTGATGAACTGAAAGTGATTGACAAATTATATGATGACTCACATGTGTTATTGTACTTATTTCATCCTCTCATGACTAAGATGATTTTCTTCGGGCTATGTGAGTCTTCCATACATCCTGCATATTTCTTATAAATATTTATGATGATGATTTTTATACAACTGCATACACCCCCATATACTCGGTTCCTCTCCATGGTACTGACCCACATCTTTGGATGTGGGCTGTATTTTCTCGGAATGTAGGTTCAGGTGCTCAGATCCAGGTTCGACAGTGATTCTTCGGGCATGCTGTTCTACATCCTCTGTTGTGGTGAGTCCTCATGTTTCGAGGACGTGATGTCTAATGTTGGTTTCACAGAATTGTTTACATTTGATAACTGAGTATGAGGCAGTTGGGTCATGTCTCAATGGCTCGCTAGTTTTATTAATTTTCTTAGTGGTTTGTTGAACTAGTATAGATGTTGGGAGTTGACTAATAAGTCATATTTCGTTATCTTTCTGAAATTCTTTTATTCTTAGATGATGATTACTCTGTTGATATTTGAGGGTTATTTATGGAAACCCCATTGATTTATGTTGAACAGAATAAAATTGGCTCAAAGGGTTAGCTTGGGGCTACTCGTAGCCTCAAGCACTGTGTGATGCTCCGAGACCCATTTTTTGGGGTGTTACATCAGCCTATCTTACTGAGCATACCAGTACATTCAAAGTACTGACGCATGCTTTCCTTTTGCATTATGATGTCTTATATCATAGGTTCAAACGTACGGGCTTTTGAGAACCCTCAGTAGTTCAGATCTTCAGCGGTCAGAGTTAGTGGTGAGCCCTCATAGTTCGAGGACATGATTATTATTTTAGTATTTTGATTTATTTAAGTAGTTGGAGTTAGTTGGGGACTTGTCTCATCAACTCTACATTTCAGACAGTTTTGAGGCTTTTCAGACTAGAGTATTTTCAAATAGTTGTTCAATTTTGGCATTGTGATACCATATTCAGTATTATTTATAGTATTGAACCTTATGGCCAGCTTTCCGCTGAATTTCCACATAATTCAGTATTATTGTTATTAGTTATTACAACAGGTACCAGTTATGAGTTAGCTTGTGGTCCTTCAGGATTATGAGCATCGTGTAATGTCTGGGGTACATACTTGGGGTATTACAAACTTGGTATCAGAGCCTAAGGTTCAACAGAGTCCTAGGAAGTCTGAAAGCCATATCTAGTAGAGTCTTGTGCTTGTGTTTGTTGCGTCCCACACTTATGGACAGGAGGCTATGAGATGTTTTAGGAAAAGTCTCCCCTCTTTCAGTATTAATGTCGTATGATTGAGCGTGAGCTCCAGTTAGACTCTCAGTCTAATCCTTTCTCTTTCGTTTACAAAAATATGCCTCTAAAGAGGACTAAGGGAATAGGAACAGGAGATCAGCCAGAACCCCAGCCCATCCATCCAGATCCACTGGATGAACACGTCTCTCACGTTGAGTTTCGAGCAGCCTTTACCACCCTAGCTCATTTTGTGGAATCCCAGAATGAATACTCAGCAGACGTTCTGGACAAACCAGTAGCCAATACTGCTGCTTCAAAGATTTGGGACTTCACCCGAATGAACCCTCCATTATTTATCGGGTCAAAGTCAGATGAGAACCCTCAAAAATTTCTTGATCAAGTGTAGAAGGTTACTGATATTATAGGTGTGACCATGGTTGAGAGTGCTGAGTTGGCTACATATCAGTTGTAGTATGTGGCTCACTCATGGTTTAAATAGTGGAAAGTAGAGAAGGCTATAGATGCAAGGCCCATAGAGTGGGAAGAGTTTGCCACTGCTTTTCTGGATAGGTTCTTCCCACTGGAGTTGAGGGAACCGAAGGTTCTAGAATTTATCAATCTAAAGAAGGGCAATATGGCAGTGAAGGAGTATTCTCTCAAGTTTACTCAATTAGCTAGATATACTCCTCAAGTGGTGGCAAACAGTAGGTCCTGAATGAGTAAGTTTGTGTCAAGGGTGTCTAGCAGCTTGGTCAAGGAGTGTAGGACCATAATGCTTATTAAGGAGATGGATATATCCAGGCTCATGGTCCATGCTCAGTAGATAGAGGAGGCCAAGAGTAAAGAGAAAGAGATGGAGAGCAAGAAAGAGAGAACAGGTAGTTTCAACTTCCCTCAACCTAAGTCAGAGGGTGGGAATCATTCTCAGTTCTACCTAAAATCTTTATCCCCAGCTCCGTCCTTAGCCAGTGCTCCTGTGCTGAAATTTAGAGACGGCAATAGGGATAGGGCACCAGGCCCTAAACCCCAGAGCAGTTTAGAAGTGCCCGAACTAATCCCCTTTGTCAGAAGTGTGGCGAAAACCACCATAATATCTGTAGAGCGGGTAGCAATGTGTGTTTTGGGTGTGGAAAGACAAGCCACAGAGTAAGAAATTATCCTCAGTCAGGCTCTCAGGGTCAGAATAACTGTCCCTCAGCTCAGTCTGATCGCCCCAATCAGTAGGGTGCCTCTTTGTAAGACCCCGCGAAAGTCTTAGTTGCTTAGGTCCTTTAAAGTGTGCCAAGAGAGTTCCTAGACTTATAAAATTTGACTAAGTATTGGGACTTAGTCATTTATTAAGCCTTTGAAGTTTGAGGATTTTATTTCCTACCTTCCCGATCTTCGATGGTTGATATTTTAGTTAATTCATGAGCAGGGAGGTCAATAGTGTTCCCAGACAAATTTTGGGTTTTTCGGACCTCGTTTAGGCTATGTTTGGAATCCCAAAATAGTGAACCAACGCGATCTTGGTGCACTGCATTGCCCATCGCGTTGGTTAATATTTTCCCCAGCTGCCAGCATTAAATTTTTGTGAGTCGACACATCAGGTATCATATCGGTATCATTGATGCAATGCATCGACCTATACGTCGCTGGGCTTATTTTATTTCAGTCATTAAAGATCTGCATCCAAAAGGGAAATTAAGTCATTTTCCTCCACCCTAATTTAGTCATAACACGGGATTAAGTCCCCAAAACACAAAAATGTACTTATTTTCACTCAATTCCCTCAAGAGCAAGCCTTAGGGTTTTCAATTAAGAATTATAATTCACCAAGATTCCATCATTGTTTTTCTAAATCGATTCATGATTCAAGAATCCTAAGAGTCAGCCTTCAAGAACACAAATAGGGTCTCAAAAAGCAAGTTGTTCAATAATTGAGGTATGTGGGGTTTGAACAAGGACAGATCTTTCGTTCTTGGTCCCAAAACTTGAATTTTATTAAAGAATTTCATGATTTGCAAGTTGGAGTTTTGCTCAAATTACATTATTTGTCTATGTGCTACATTGTCTCATATATGTAAAGTTTCGTACTCCAGTTAACATGATGCCTACGCATGCTTCACATATCAGTTCCATGAACCCAGCTTATATTCACACGATTTTCATAGAATCATGTACGATTCCAGTTCCTAGTATAAGGAGTTCAGTTCTATTCCCCTCAGTAATACAAATCATGTCTCACTAATACAGAAAACTTCAAACTCAGGTCATACTACTTATGACTCACTTACACATATCATGCTTTATAGTATACTCAGCTTCCATGACTCTAGCTACACCCCTACTGATCAGTTAAATTCAGACTATGTTATGCATATCCTCAGTTTAGACCTCTTGGTGAATCCATGATATTTATATTCTATTCCTTAGGCTTCATTCAAGTGTCAAAGTTGTGATAGTGTCCATTTATGCTTCAGGTCCTCCTGATTCACCCCTTCAGTGAGCTCTCTTTGTGAAAATTATGTAGTGATGAGCAGTTGCATAGATGGGAGAGAGTAGATGTTACATATTAAGATAAGATTGTTGCATGCTTATTGTACACGAGGGTGTAGTTATGAATATAGGCTTGAATGTCATGTTAGTGTGCAAGTAAATGACTAGCAAGAGGTAGTATTTAGAAGTTAGGAAAGTACAGAGTGTGAGTGTATATTTAGATCCTTGACTTATGTTAGTCCTCATTATGTAACTATCAAAACTCAATTTCCATCTCAGTTACAGTTTTAGTATTTTGTACTCAGTGATCAGTTTTTAGTCTCAGAATTAAGTACTTTAATATTAGTCTAAACCTTAGTTATCAATATTCAGTTATCAAGACCCAACATTTAGTTCCATTATGAGTCCCAGTTACAGCCTTAGTTATAATGTCAGCTTCAGTTCAGTAATCAGATCAGAAACTCAGTTCAGTTTCAAACTAGCTTCACCCTAGCGTACAATTGTGGGTTACTCAGTTATTAGTAGTTTAGTACCTCAGTTTAAAGAATATTTCCAAATTATGTCGTACACTTGGTATCGCATTCAAAAATAATATAGACCTCATGAATCCATTCTCAAGTTACCTCATGTTACTCAGTTAGTTCTTACCTCCTATGCATAATATTCTACAGCCTCAGTCCAGCTATTCAGACTAAGTACAGTTCAGTCTTACATGCCTAGTATTCAGCTATCAGTTATCTAGTTAATCAGATAAGTCAAAATATTTATGCACTCGTGCTCAGCACCTACGTGAATCTTTTAAGTAGTCTCAATTGCAGTACAGGAGGCTTAGCTACCTCATCTTAAATCATGTTCGTAGACCTCAATTCATCTTACTGAAATTTAGCCAAGTGATGATTTTCTTATTCAGCTATCTTAATCAGATCACGCCAAGGTTTCCTTGCACCCTAAAGCCACAAGAACTCTACAGAAAAAGTATTAAATAAAGGCTCCTATCGATTATAAGTTTTTAGCATGAGTCAAACCGTAAAGCCAATAATTCAGTTTAGTAGTCAGACGGATAAGTACGCATGGCTTGGGTTCCCGTCTCTTCCATCCAAACGTCCTATCCGAAGTCTCATGAATGTAACTATTCTCAGATGAACCAACTAGATAGAAGCAAGCTCAGCTCAGTCTATGTATCTTGACTCAGTTTCAGATCTTAGATAATCAATCATGATTCAGTTTGTAGTTGCCTTGTGCATTGCCCCAGTTTTTCTCAATATCTTAGCCAAGTCAGCATTCTTCAAGGGACATAGTGTCCCAAGGGGGAGATACACTATGAACCCCCGAACTTTCATGACATAAAAATTCCATTTTTTCTTTATGTAATAAATCCAGTTTGGAGTAGGGGGCACTCATAAGTTGACCCTCAAGCTTCAATATCAGCCTTGAGCCATGTATTTAGGGGCTTGGTTCAGTTCATGATATTTAATTCACAGTATTCAGTTCATGCATTATGTTTTAGACTTAGCTATGTTCTTATATTCCTATTCATATATGTTCAGTAAAGGATATTGAGTTCAAGATTGGTGACTATGTGTATCTATAGATATCTCCTATGAAGAGAGTGAAGAGAGTTGTCAAGAAGGGAAAACTCAGTCCCCGATATGTCATTCCCTTCAAAATTTTCAGTCACTTAACAAAGTAGCTTATGAGCTTGAATTGCCTTCAGATCTAGCCTCAGTTCATCTAGTGTTCTATGTCTCCTTGCTCGATAATTTCATAGGTGACTCATCAGTAGTAGTCCCTATAGAGGGAATAGATATTCAGAACAACTTCTCTTTTGAAGAGATTCCAGTCAAAATCCTAGACTATCAGATTCGCAGACTGGGGAACAAAGAAGCCCCTCTAGTCAAGGTTCTTTGGCGGAACAAGTCCGTTGAGGGAGTTAATTAGGAAGAAGGAGCAGACATAAGAACCAAGTATCCTTACCTCTTTTCCACTAACTCAGACTCAGCTCAAGGTAATAGCTTTCCTTAAGTTTATTTTGTTTTGTGTCCAAATTTGAGTTACAAATTTGGTATTAGTTATCATGTTTAGTTTCATTACCAACTTTGTATTCAGTTTCATGCTCAGAATTTTGTTATAAACTTGGTACTAAGTACCATTACATCTTCAGTCATGCATTTATATATCAGTTCAGTCATATAATCATGTATTAGATATGCAAGAATTCAGCTTATCAGTCATGCATCAGATATGCATCCTCATTATGAGAAATCCAGTTTATTAGAAATCTCTGTCTTGCATTCGTGAATCAGTTACCCATGCATCAGATATGCATGTTCAGTATGATATATTCAGCCTATCAGTCATGTCAATCATGAAATCATGTTTCAATAGTGTATGTCTTGTATGTACTTTACTTTATCATCTCTCACCTTTCAGTCAGTCTTATTCAAGGATAAATATTCTTGGGGGGGAATTGTAATACCCTTTATATTTCTAAGCTAGAAAATGAACCATTGTTCCTACGTATAAAACCTCATATCCTGTGATTCATATTTAAGTACATGACTTACAATGAGTATCCTAGTGATAAAAAATCTTATTATGTGTTAAACATGTTCATAAGAGTCACTTAGAGTAAGGTAAGCTAAGAGCCTTTGAATCCCTCAAGTTTTAGTGTTTGATTCCATAAGGATCATCTTTGAACAAGCATAACTTGTTGTATATATGATAATTTGGAAGATTTAGACCCACCAAATTGTAGAGAATCGAATTATCTTTCCAACAATACCAATTTTATCAAAATCCGACACTCAAGCAAGAAGTTATGGCTTTACAAAGTGGAGTACGTCGCCTAACATAAGGTGTACGACGCACAACCTAATGTATGCAATAAGGTGTGCGCCGCACAACTTAGATTATGTGATAAGGTGAGCCCCGCATATCCTATGGCCCAAGTGACATAAACACTTCATTTTTGGGTCGTTTTAAGGTCAAAATGGTCTTTTTTCCACCCATATATAAGCTCTCAAACATGGTATTTAGCCCTAATTGAAGCAAAATATATTCTTTTTATCAAAAACCTCTCAAGAACAAGCTAAGTTTCTAAGTGAGGGATTCAAATTCAAGAAGTTTCTCCATCAATCTTCATAGAATCACGAACTAAGGTATGCGTTGTGTTGATTTATGGATTCCTTTCATCCATAAAGCTCAAGAACCCTATTTAAATTATGAATCATGTTATTGTGTTGTGGGTTGTTTAAGTTTATGTGATGGTTGTTGTTTGATTCCCAAGTTGGGAAGTTTATGTGAAATTATGAAACTACGTTAACATATAAATTGAAATCCATGAATTTGGTAGTTTATGATTTGTGAAATTTGATGATTTCACCTATGCCTTAAGTTGTGCATGTAAGGTGTTTGATAAAATACCAAAAAGGGATATAAATTATATAGCTAAATTGTGATCCAAATGATAAATGCATGCTTTACCTTTATTATCTAAATCACTTCTATGATATTGTTGTGCATTATGAATGTTTGAAGGATTACTTAGTGGACTAGTTGATGAAATATTGGTATGTTGATATGTATTCCCATTCATGTACAAGATTATGATAACCATGTACTTTATGAAATCCCTAACTTACTGTATTATGGATTGTTGATGTTGGTTATGTATTTAGAAAAGTCATGCTTTATCAGTTTCTTTAAATTGAGTCCTGGGGGTACTTGTACCCGAAAGATTAGTTGTGTGCTTATAGCCATATCATGTTTTCATGATATCCTCAGTCAAGCCATGATCCATAGAACTCAGTCAGTCATGTGACTCAGGAAAGCTCAATAATTCAGTAATTCCAGTAGTATTCCGTCAGTCAATGAAACTCTATGAATTCAGTCTAGTCTAGTTCAGTTAATCATGTTCAGTGTCTATTCAGATGGGAGTAGGAATTAGCATCGAGCGAACCCAAGGATGGGAATGCACCTGTTATATGAGGGTGTGATTCTTATAATTCATTCTTGAATTCCAGAACTATGTAGCCAGCATAGGTTGAGACATCAACACTGTCTGATGAGGGTTGATGAGGTGAATAAACACTGTTAGATAAGGGTCCCACCATTCTCTTTTAGGGGAAACTATAAGATGAGGGTCACCTATAGCTTGTCCTTATCGGTGGCGTAGCAGTGACACCCTTCCAATTAGGGTTACAGATTGGACCCTTAACTCAGCCATAATGGCGTATTAGGGGCATGTCAGTTAGATGACTACTTTCCACAATTTTATGTTACAGAATCAGGACTATCAGATACAGTTAATCAATCTCAGTAACAAAACTCAGATAGTTCTTCAGATCTTAGGACTGTTAGATACAGTCAATTCAGATACAGTACAAAACTCAGCTAGTTTCATCAGATTTAGGACTATCATATACAGTCACTCATGTTATTAGTTATATCAGTTTTTAGAACTTAGTCATTAGTCATGTTAGTTACCAGTAAATTCATAAGATCATGATTTCAGATATAGTTACTATGTATGCATGCATATATTCTCACGTTCATATTAGTTAGTTAGCTAGTATTGTTCATGCATATAAACCCCATACATTCAGCTTAACTCATATGCATACCAGTATATTCAAAGTACTGACACATTTGCACTATGGTGTCTTATACCATAGGTTCAGAGACACGAGTTCCAGAGCATTAGTAGATTCCAGTTTTAGCAGTCAGAGTTAGAAGTGAGTCCTCATCCTTAGAAGACACGAACATCATTTTATTATCTCATTAATTAATTTATTAGTTAGAGTTAGTTAGGGATATGTCCCATCAACTCCTTATTCAGACAATAATATTTAGAGGCTCTTCAGACTATAGTATATTTTAAATAGCTTATTTCAATTTTGTTTTGGGTATTTCATACCCCATCCATATGTTATGATCTATCGGATCTTATGTTACATTTTTGAACCTTATGGCCTTTCAGTTCATGTTTTTGCATTTTACAGTATGTATGCAATATACACGTACAAATATCAGTCATGGGTCAGCTTGTTGTCCTTTGGGGTTATGAGCACTGTGCAATATTTCGGGTACCAGATTTGGGGCGTTACTAGGTATGGGGGCACACCCGTTAGTTAGGACTAGATCCCTAGAAGCAATCCCTAAGCTCCAAAACTACATGGACAGCGTAGGTTATGAGATGTCACCCATTAGATAGGACTGACATTCTCGGGGATCACTTGCTAGATTAGGACTAATCTCAAGGGTCACCCGTTAGTTAGGATTGACTCCATAGCTGTTGTCTTTACCCGTGGCACAGTACTGGAACCCTTCCAATTAGGGTTACTGATTGAACCCCTATTAGTTCAGATTGGGGCATAGCGGTTAGAAGATTACCTTCCATAGTTTTAGTTTCAGTCTCAGCCTTCAGAATAGAACTTAGTTTAGTTCTATAGAATTAGGACTGTAAGATACAGTCACTTAGTTATCAGTAATTTAGATTATTAGTGATCTCAGATTATCAGTATAATCAGTCATCAATTATCAGATTTAGTTCTAGCATACTCAGTTACAATATGCATAGTATGTTCAGTAGTTACAAATCCTCTATGTATGCTAATCCAACTTTTGCATATCATTCAATTAGTTATTATTCTTGCATATGAACTCATGTATTCAGCCTTACCTCATTTAGCATACTAGTACATTCCCATGTACTGACCGCATACCCATTTCTTGTGCTATGATATTTCATATCATAGGTTTGAATGCTCAGGTTCCGGACCGCGCTTAGCTAGATTCAGCCAGCAGTAGCATATTTAGCAGTGAGTCCTCATCTATTAAGGATATTCTTTTCTTTTAGTACTTTAGCTTAGCAGTATTTTAGTAGATGGAGTTAGTTGGGGGATTGTCCCATTAACTCTTCTTTCAGACAGTTTTAGTTTGAGGCTTTTGAAACTAGATTCAGACAGTATTTTAGATTCAAATATTATTATTCATTATTAGTATTTTAGATGTTTTAAACCTTACGGCATTTCAGCCTATTATTTTGTAATTATTTCAGTATTATTGTTCAGTGCTCACAGTAGATATTAGTCATGGGTTAGCTTATGGTCCTTCAGGGTCGCAAGGATCGTATGACGACTAAGGGGTAGTCTCGGGTTGTTACAAATTTGATGTCAGAGCCTAAGGCTCAACAGTTTCCTAGGGAGTCTGAAAAGTTGCATCACGTAGAGTTCTATGCATGGGTGTGTAGCGCGCCACATTTATGGACAGGAAGCTATGAGATGTTTTAGGAAAAGTTTCCCTTCTTTCATGTCTTAGATCATGCTATAGAAAGGTCCTCTAAGAAAGTTATACAAATTCTCATCTTGCTCTATTCTTTCCAACCCTGCCTAGTTTTTAAGGTAATAGAAGCAATCAAGATCGATCAATCCTTATGGATAGACATTTCTCAGGTAGTTCCTTACAGACAGTTATGGGATTTTATGTAGGCTTGAAATTATCCCATCAACGCCCTTATGAGTAAAAAAGATTTCATTCATGATTTATGAAAAAATGTGCATTTATCCAAACTCAGGTGTTATTTTAGATCCCTCCTCAGAATCCTATGATAACATATGACCTAGAGTTAAAAGCAAGGACCTAGAGGTTTAGCAGTAGTAAAATGGGGATAGTATTATCTGAATTTGAGCAGATTATATTTCATGGGGTTAGTTGTATGAACGATGAACTAGTAGGCCTGAAGCAGTGTATGCAAGAACTTAAGTTTATTGATTTGAAATGTATGTTGTGGAAATTGAATCTTTGAAGATTGAGCTAGTAGAAAGAAGAGTGAGAATTCTAAGATTTGTCGATATTGATGTTGCTATATGATGGTTTTTGGGGCTATAGAAAGCTAAGAATTATGTATCAAAAGAAAGTACTAGTAGTGGACCTTACATTATCAAAAGTAGTTCTTCGGGATATTTCAGTGTTTATAAGTATTATTGTATCTCAGATTGTACAGCAAAGCAGTTTCAGTTTGATTTAGAGTTTATTAAGTTGTTCACAGATTTAGAATAATGTCCTTAAGCTAAAGGGGAGATGGTAGAACAAGTAACTAAGTTAGGCATCAGATTTTAGTAGTAATGTCAGTAATGTCAGTACTCATGCCTTACATGTCAGTTCTATAATCATAGTTCATATTCGTGTACCTTATCAAAAACCATACATGCTTATAATTCCTTGTATAAGGAGTTCCAGTTCACTCTGTAGAACGAATTAGGTTCCATAAGTTCAGAAATTCAAAACTCAGGTCATGTAGTTCATGACGCACGTATTCATGTTTCTCAGTATGCTCAGTTCTCATGACTCATGTTACACCCTAAATAGTCCCTGAAGTTCAGTTTATGCCATGTGTTTCTCAGGCCTCAGTAGTGTGTCGAAGTCATTCAGTCGTCCTTCAGTTAGATAGTGTCTCATGCATTATCACAGTCTTCCTTAAACCTACTCAGTCCCATATTCAGTACTATTACAAACTTGGTATCTTTTATCATCTCATATCATCCTCATATTAGTCATGTATTTTATAAATTGATTTTAGCCATGTAATCATGCATCAGATATGCATGTTCCAGGAGTTCAGCATTCCTACCTGGACTTGGGAAGAAGTGTACATGGACTTTGTGACAAGTTTGCCCCGTACTAGTCGTCAGAATGATTTGGTTTGGGTTATTATAGATAGGATGACCAAATCAGCTCATTTCCTACCAGTCCATACCTCTTACTTAGCCAAGGATTACACCAAACTCTATATCAGGGAGTTGGTCAGATTGCATGGTGTTCCATTGTCCATCATATCAAATAGAGGTACCCAGTTCACCTCTTATTATTGGAAAGTATTCCAAAAGGGTCTTGGTATCCGAGTTTACCTCAGTACAACTTTTCACCCTCAGATAGATGGTCAGGAAGAAAGGACTATTCAAACTTTAGAGGATATACTGCGAGCATGTATGATAGATTTTAAAGGTGGTTAGCATGACCACTTGCCTTTGATTGAGTTTTACTTACAATAAAAACTATCATTCCAGTATTCAGATGGCTCTATTTGAGGTGCTTTATGGGAGA